>NC_081358.1:32847978-33182978 GCF_030684315.1 Stegostoma tigrinum | reverse complement strand
CAGTGTGTTGTTGCCCTTTTAAATAGTGTTCACACGCAGCTTCGTTTGTGTGTGTTGGGATGGTTACTGTTGAAGTTCAGTACCAGGTCTGTGTGTATGGCTTTTCTGGGAGTTTGGAGTTTCCCATTTGTCTTGCTCTCTACCATGACATCCAGGAATGGGAGCTGTTTGTTCTTCTCCTCCTCTCTGGTGAATTTTATTCCAGTGAGGGTGTTGTTTATAAGTTTATGTATGTCCTCTAGTTTGGTCTGTTTAATGATGACAAAGGTGTCGTCCACCCAGTATGGTAACAAAACGTCTACGGAAAAACAAGCTAGCTCAGCGAGCCAACCGACCTCAACACCCACAACCTGAGCTACAAATCTACTCCAAAACCTTACAGCTTAGCTTGTAGTGACCAGTGATTTGTAGGTTAGGTGGGTTGGCCATGGAAATGTGGGCTTGCAGGACAGAGTAGGGACGTGGATCTGGGTAGGATGTCCTTTGGAGGGTTGGTGTGGACTTGATGGGCCAAATGGTCTGCTTCTGCACTAGGGATTCTATGAAATAAAATCTTTCATTCTTTTTTGTGGCTTACACTTTCTTTCTAACTTCCACCCTTGGATGTAAGAGGTATCTAGATGATAGGAGGTTTTTCCTGCCCTCCTTTTATCAGATTTTCTTTTTTAAGCAAATGCTCCACATAGTACTGACACACATTCTCTTAAATCTTCACTAGTTACGTAAATACACCTAGCTTATAATTGACAGTTAGCTCCTGGAGGTGGGGCATAAAGTCTCATGTCATGGACACCATGACACCTGGAAGTTAACAGAAACCGGATCAGAGGTAGTTGGAACTGCTGATACTGGAGTCAGAGATAACACAGTGTGGAGCCTGAAGAACACAGAAGGCCAGGCAGCATCAGAGGAGCAGGGAAGCTGACGTTTCGGGCTGGGACCCTTCTTCAGAAATGGAGAGGGGGGAATGGGGAAAGGAGCTCTGAAATAAATAGAGAGAGGAGGGGTGAGGCTGGGGAAGGTAGCTGGTATGGTGATAGGTGAGTGCAGGTAGGCAGTGGGGGATTGGTCAGTAAGGTGGGAGGAGCGGATAGGTGGGAGAGAAGACAGACAGACCAAGAAAGCGGGGATGGGAGGGAGGGATGGTCATGGGACGAGGTCAGGGGAATTCCGAGAGTCTTGGTTCATCACCCATAACACAATCTCCAAACATTTGGAATTGGACCCCATATACAAAAGCATACAGGACAAAATCAGAAAAGACACAACTCACCAGAACGGACAGGACAGTATAAATTCCAAGCGGAGTAGAAAAGCCACGCTTCATCGGAGTCCTCACTGATGATGCCATCTAGCATAGCGACGAAACATGAAAACAAGCCAGTTCAGCGAGCAAGTCAACAACATCTGGTTGTTGCTTCCTGAGGGGGGAAGAGGTAGATCACCCCTGGCATTTCAGCTGGTGCAATGGGCCACCACTTCCGCCAAAACTTCCAGCTTTTCACAAAGTACTTAGTGAATAGAACATAGAACATAGAACATTACAGCACAGTACAGGCCCTTCGGCCCTCGATGTTGTGCCGACCTGTCATACCGATCTCAAGCCCATCTAAACTACACTATTCCATGTACGCCCATATGCTTATCCAGTGACGACTTAAATGTACCTAAAGTTGGCGAATCTACTACCATTGCAGGCAAAGCATTCCATTCCCTTACTACGCTCTGAATACTGTGCTTTTTTTTTGGTGAGGGCACACCACCCAGCTGAATCCCATTGGACTATTCAAAGAGAAGCAAGGGAATCTTTTATTTTCATAATTTTCATTTATAACCTCCATTAGTCCCCCTGAAAGATTGACAAGATGGTATTGAAGCAGAAAATGATGACAGTTGAGATAAATGGGAACATAAGAACATAAATATTTGAAGTAGGAGACAGCCAATCATCTCCTGAAGCCTGCTTCGACATTCTACAAGATCATGTCTGATTTGTCCTATGCCAAACTCCTCTTTCATGTCAGTTCCTCAAAGTCCTCAATCCTTCATCTAATCTAAAATCCATCTATCTCCTTTTTAAATATTTTCAGTGATCTAGCCCCCAAAATTCTCTTGGGTAGACAATTTCAGATAATCACTACTCTCTGAAAGAAAAGAATTCTTTCACCATCAGTTTTAAATGAGTGTTTCCTTGCTCTGTAAATATGATCTCTACTTTGAGATTCCCCCACTAATGGAGAGATCTTATCAACACCTACACTGTCAAGCTCCCTCGAAATCTTGTAAGTTTTAATAAGACCACCTTATATTCACATAAGCTTTAATTCATAAAATCTAACCTGTTCACCCCTTTCATTATCAATCCCAGGAATCAACCCTCTTATGAACCACCAAAGCAATCTTTCTTAATGATTGGGACTGAAACTGTACACGATATTCCAAATGCAGCCTCAACAAGACCCTGTAAAATGTTTCAAGAAAAACAGTAATAGATAAGAATAAATGACGAATATATAGCAATGACAGGGGAACAATGGTTAACAATAAACAGTAACGGCTGCCAAAGAGGACTATTGCGGGAAGTGATGCAAAACAATGAAGGGGAGCCAAGAATGGAGAGATATTTCAATGAATAGAAACAAAGACAGACAATAAATGGCAATGAATTGGTTCAATCGTCAAAGGGGAAAATTGAGAGCATTAAATTGTAGAGAGAATACGTGGAATTTGGTTTGGAAGAGGAAGAGAACTTTAAACCACTAATTCAGAGTGAGGAAAGAGTGCTCATCTTTAATGTTGAAGAATTCCATTATCAAGCAGCACTAGCCACCTCACTTATTCTCATCAGCAGGGGAACTCCAAGTCAGAGATTATGTCCAATTGAATACAAAATATACAGACTCCAAGATGAAATGCCAAGGCAAAAATACACTTACCACATTCACTGATTACTTCAAGGAAGTAAATTTGGTCTTACTCTTTTTCAACTCTGTCAGGGAGTTTCCTTCTGATTGTGAAGAATAAGGTAAAAAGCATATTAAAATATTAACATCCTTATTGGTTAATTCAGTTCAGAAACAATTTTCGGATCGATGTACTCTGCTACAGGTGGACAGAATCATTAGTGTGTTGACCTGATGTTTTATTTACCTAAGTTCTCGCCCAAGGAAAATCAGCACTCAACTGCAGGAAATACTAGCTGATTCAGTATTATGAGTGATATGTCCAAGTTCTTCAAGGACCGCAACTTTCCCCCCACAGTGGTCGAGGACGCCCTTGACCACGTCTCCCGCATTTCCCGCAACACATCTCTCACACCCCGCCCCCGCCACAACCGCCCAAAGAGGATCCCCCTCGTTCTCACACACCACCCCACCAACCTCCGGATACAACGCATCATCCTCCGACACTTCCGCCATCTACAATCCAACCCCACCACCCAAGATATTTTTCCATCCCCACCCCTGTCTGCTTTCCGGAGAGACCACTCTCTCCGTGACTCCCTTGTTCGCTCCACACTGCCCTCCACCCCCACCACACTCGGCACCTTCCCCTGCAACCGCAGGAAATGCTACACTTGCCCCCACACCTCCTCCCTCACCCCTATCCCAGGCCCCAAGATGACATTCCACATTAAGCAGAGGTTCACCTGCACATCTGCCAATATGGTATACTGCATCCACTGTACCCGGTGTGGCTTCCTCTACATTGGGGAAACCAAGCGGAGGCTTGGGGACTGTTTTGCAGAACACCTCCGCTCGGTTCGCAATAAACAACTGCACCTCCCAGTCGCAAACCAATTCCACTCCCCCTCCCATTCTTTAGAATGCATGTCCGTCATGGGCCTCCTGCAGTGCCGCAATGATGCCACCCAAAGGTTGCAGGAACAGCAACTCATATTCCGCTTGGGAACCCTGCAGCCCAATGGTATCAATGTGGACTTCACCAGCTTCAAAATCTCCCCTTCCCCCACTGCATCCCTAAACCAGCCCAGTTCGTCCCCTCCCCCCACTGCACCACACAACCAGCCCAGCTCTTCCCCTCCACCCACTGC
Organism: Stegostoma tigrinum; assembly: GCF_030684315.1. Classification (NCBI taxonomy): domain Eukaryota; kingdom Metazoa; phylum Chordata; class Chondrichthyes; order Orectolobiformes; family Stegostomatidae; genus Stegostoma; species Stegostoma tigrinum. The sequence goes on along the minus strand of NC_081358.1, from coordinate 33,178,924 downwards.
ATCCCAAAATCAGTCCAACCTGTCTCTGCCTCCCTAACCTGTTCTTCCTCTCACCCATCCCTTCCTCCCACCCCAAGCCGCACCTCCATCTCCTACCTACTAACCTCATCCCACCTCCTTGACCTATCCGTCTTCTCTGGACTGACCAATCCCCTCCCTACCTCCCCACCTATACTCTCCTCTCCACCTATCTTCTTTTCTCTCCATCTTCGGTCCGCCTCCCCCTCTCTCCCTATTTATTCCAGAACCCTCACCCCATCCTCCTCTCTGATGAAGGGTCTAGGCCCGAAACGTCAACTTTTGTGCTCCTGAGATGCTGCTGGGCCTGCTGTGTTCATCCAGCCTCAAATTTCATTATCTTGGATCAGTTTTATGGTCTTGTTCTCCTTCAGCTGCAGTTAGGCCTTATTTCATCCTCTTCCATGCCTTGTATTGTTCAACTTCTAAATTGGCAGGGTGCAGCATTTTAAGATAAGGCTTTCATGCTTTGTATCGTAAGATAGCATTTAATCTGTTTGGACATCCAAAGTATTGCTTCAAGATCCCGCTAATGTGTTTGATGTTAATCCTCATGACTATGTGAAATTTATCATCAATTCATCAACTTGCTGTCTAGTTTTAAAAACCATAATTGAAGAGAATCACCATAGCTTATTAAGAATCAATCATATGGACTGCCTTAACTTAAAATAGTTCAACCACACGGCGTTATGTGAAAATGGATGGATTATGACTGCTGCATGGAAAGTATACTGTACTGTGGAATATTAACCATCCAGATGTTGATGGAATAGAGCTTCTTGCAGTTTGTGAAGGTCATAGGATTGTCCATTGCTGCCAAGTAGACAATTGGTTACTTCTATCAGTAGCATGGATTATACTGAATGTATTTTCGAGTCTGTTTTTGGATGAAAGTGATGATGAAGCTGGGTTCTCCATCAATTCATCAGCAACCTGCTTCATGAATCTATGTGCTGCAAATTGCCCAAAACGTGAATTCTGATTTCCCTCCACGGATGCTGAGCATTTCCAGCAATTTCTGTTTATGTTTTGATCTACAGCATCCACAGCTCATTCAGTTTGTATACGGCAAACTGATGCTGCTAATAGCTGTCGCTTCAAAGTTCAAGTTTGCAGCAATTTTAATCACTGCTGGTAGCATTGTCTCCATGAAGAGATGTTTAAGATGGGTCATCCATTCTGATCTGGCTGAGGATTGACACAATTGATTCAGCAATCTTTTCTGCACTGATGCACTGGGCTCCCCCTTCATTAAGGATGAGGGTATTTGTGGAGCTATCATCCCTAGTTAGTTGTTAAATTCTTCACCACTGCTGCCTTCCTGGACTGTATGGCTCAGTATTGCACCACCATAAAGTGCAGTCAACCACTGATCTATCAGGGAATGTGATTCCTCTCGAAATCCCAACAGAGACCGATGACTTTTAAAAAGAGACACTTTTTGCAATGCCCAATAGAAAGGCTAAATTAGAAGTTTTCATGTTTGAAGACTTTCACAACAGACAACTAAAAATTAACATGCATTTGACATTATTCAATATTTGACTAATTCAAGATAATGCTTTCATATTAACTAACTAGTACATCTGAAAAATATGTTCTGACACATTTTTATTTTTCATCACGTTTCCTTCAAATATGTAGCCATCAGTTCAAAGTTCTGTTAGGAACTTTTGGTAGATTCCTTTCTCCCTGCTTCCATTGTTCTTTGAATATCAGTCTACTCGGTGTTTCACTTATAATTTTTCATCTTAAATTACAATAGACATTTCAAAAGTGTCAAAATTTCAGTCCATTGACCCAGAATTTGCCTCAGGAAAGTGTTCCATTTGCATCTTATGGCATTATCCTATTAGTTAGATGTTTTCAATTGTCGTTCAGCTCAAAATGTTTCTTGCAACACAAATAGGTGGTACTGCATGATTATAAAAGGGAAGCACGGAGATGTTTGAGAGCTTACTGAATGACACTGCAGGCTGGGTAAACAAACAGACAATGAGGTTTAAAGGTGGTAAAACAGACAAGATCAAAGGAAAATCAGAGATAGAATTAGACGCAGAAATAGAATTATAGAGAAAAATGAAAATTGGATAAATGGGGAAAGAGGAAGCTCAAAGGAAATGTAATAAAAATAAATGTTAGCTTGAGACTAATTTATTATTTGTGAGAATCAAAATCTTTCCCTATCTGACCCACGAAGGTTGAATGACATTGCAAAAATCAAAATTTTATTATTAAATGATTCCTTTTTCAGTTAAGTGCAAACAAAAGCGTTTTGGAGCAAGAACAAGTAATTTCATGACACCCTCAGGGTGAGTGAGCTGTCATTTACCTAAGACAAAATTTGTGACAGTTTGAAGTTGATGGCATACCACTGCCTGTGTTGAAACTGTACTGTTATTTACACATCGATGGTGGTGTGTGCCTTCAATTTGCTGATATTTTTCCAGAAAGTTTGCTCCACCGAGTTTAGAGACAAGGCCATGTAAGATTTCCAATCTGATTCACACTACAGTTATAGGCTCCCTTCTGTATGTCTGCATTAGCTTGAATGCTGTACTAAAACCAATACATAAATGCACTCTTTCTCTGCAATCAACTTGCCTTAGCCTGCACGCCTGCATGTTCTTTCAGGTTTTTTTTCCCAGAAAAGTCCATCTGCTGAGGAAAGCTGTCATGGAATGCTGATTTTTTTTTTCCCATGCCTGCAGTGTTTACCCAATTTCACTGAAAAGTCATGCTGCCTGAAAAAAAAGTGAAATAGTTTCAGACTGGAAGAATAAATGCTCTGACATAGCAGTTTTTCTTGTTTCCTTTAAATGATTATATTTGATTCAATCAAATCATCAAAATAAAAAATAATGTTTACAATTAGAAGTTGTACTTAATCATATCGATATTTGCTAAAGTGTCTTTGACAGAAAGCACAAAAGTTGAATAAATAAACTACTTCTTTTAAATGCATGTTGCATTTGCTGCTCGGATTTCCAGTATCAGTAATTTCTTTAAACTAATGCATCACCCAATTAATTAGCTGCTGAAGTGGTTGATTTGAATCCATGGGGGAAAAAACAGATTGTCTCCTTTCTTGTTATAATTATTACAGCTTACATTTAGCACCAACAACAAGAGAATGGTCAAACTCTGCCAGAAAATCCACAGGCAGGTTTTTCAAATTTGAATGTGTATTGTAGATTCCATAATACTGAACGTACAAAGGCTACAGTCAGGAACGTTTTTATAAAGATCAAATCAGGGATGTTGTGAAAGACAACCATAAGGCACCTTCTTTATATGAGTTATGTAAAGATATGATTCATTCAGGTTAACAGTGGGAAACAGTGCAATAAATGTAGACTCACCTTTGTTGCAGTTGCCTTCATCACAATCTATGATAATATGAACAATCAGACAATGATAAGAGACATCTAAAGCTTCAAACAAACAGAGGGAATGTTGAAAAAACTTAGCAGGTCTGGAAGTAAATGTAGAGAGAGAAACAGAATTAACATTTCAAGGCTGATATCCAGTTCTGAAGAAGAATTGTGCTAGACCTGAAGCATTAAATCGGTTTCTCTCTCTACAGATGCTGCCAGACCTACTGAGTTTCTCCAGCAATTTCTGTTTATGTTTCTGATTTCTAGCGTCAACAGTATTTTGCCTTAATGCAAAATATCAAGTTAATTTCAATTCAGCAAGATGTGTTTGATTAAACTGAACTTGAGTGTACACTTTTGGATCAGATTTGAATAGGTTTGCCTACGCCAAATGGTTGAGTTCAAGTTTTCCAAAATGTTACATTGACTGTTGACTGTGGGAGTTGGTCAAAGTGCATGTACAGTTTTTTTCTGGCTCATTCCTCATTTAAAACAAACTCAACTTAGAATTTTTATTAGGAATTAAAAGTTGTCATAAGGAAAAGCTGGTGAAAAATTCATTGGGTTGTAGGATTCAAAAGAGAGACAGATGAATACAGAAAAAGAATGGATATGAGGAGAGTGTGGGAGTAGGACTACTTGAACTGTTTTTCAAAACAGGTAGCACAGACTTGAAGGGAATAATGCCCCCTTTCTGTCCAATGCTGTTTTATAATTCTATGGTACTCTTTTGCCTTATATAAGTTATTTAGTCATGTCTCCTCAAGTTTTGGATGTTTAAGGGGAAAGACCAGTAAGACAGATAAAACTGGAACTATGTTATATACTGAAACTCGGGAAGTATTAAGTTAGAGTGTTGAGAACCCAATATTTTATTTAATTTGATTTGGTTTATTGTTGTCACATGTACCTAGGTACAGTGAAAAGTTTTGTCTTGCATGCGGATCATACCATACAAGGTGTATTAGAGTAATAGACAGAGCGAGGAATACGGTGTTGCAGCTCCACAGGAGGTGCTCGAAGAGCAAGATCAACATTAAATTTAAAATCTGGGAGGTCCATTCAGAAGTCTAATAATGATAAGTAAGAAGGCATTCTTGAATCTGTTGGCACACGTGTTTAAGTTTTTGTATCTTCTGCCAAAGGAAGAGGTTGGAAGAGATTATAACCGAGATTGTAGGGTCTTTGATGATATTGGCTACCATCCCAAGGCAGCAAGAAGTACAAATGGAGTCCATGGATGGAACTTTGGCTCACGTGATTGACTGGGCTGTGTTCAGAGCTCTCTGCAGTCTCTTACAGTCCTGGGCAGAGCAGTTGCCAAACTAAGCTGTGATGCAACCAGATGGAATGCTTTCTAGATTGCAACTATAAAAGTAGGCAAGAGTCTTTATAGTAAGCTTCTGAGTAATGAGTTTATAATGCTACTTTCTATTCTATAAAGAAAAATGAAAATTTATAAGGGCAACAGTCGTCATTTACATGTCTAGATGGACTGACGCCTTAAATTTATTTGTATTCTCTGTAAATTAGGTAAGATGTAACCAAATTCAGAATGATTACCAACTTTTAACATTGAAAAGCTGGAAGAGGAGCAAACATTGCAGTAATTGCATGGCAGAAACATTAACAGCTCAATACAGCAAAATCAGGTAAAAAAATCTGGCTTAAGATTTGCTACTAAAATACTAACTTGTAATTTTTTCTTGTCAAGTGAGCAGAATTTTCCATTGTTTCAGAGATAGTAGGAACTGCAGATGCTGGAGAATCTGAGATAACACGGTGTGAAGCTATATGAACACAGCAGGCCAAGCAACATCAGAGAAGCAAGAAAGCTGACGTTTCGGGCCTAAACCCTTCTTCAGAAATAGGGGAGGGGAAGGGGGTTCTGAAATAAATAGGGAGAGAGGGGAAGGCGGATAGAAGATGGATAGAGGAGAAGACAGGTGGAGAGGATACAGACCCGTCAAAGAGGTGGGGATGGAGCCAATAAAGGTGAGTGTAGGTGGGGAGGTAGGGAGGAGATAGGTCAGTCCAGGGAGGATGGACAGGTCAAGGGGGCAGGATGAGGTTGGTAGGTAGGAGATGGGGGTGGGGACCACTCCCTCCGTGACTCCCTTGTCCGCTTCACACTCCCCTCCAGCGCCACCACACCGGCACTTTTCCCTGCAACCGCAGGAAGTGCTACACCTGCCCCTACACCTTCTCCCCCACCCCCATCCCACGCCCCAAGAAGACTTTCCACATCAAGCAGGTGTTCACCTGCACATCTGCCAATGTGGTATACTGCATCAGCTGTTCCCATTCTGGCCTCCTCCACATCGGGGAAACCAAGCGGAGGCTTGGAGACTGTTTTGCACAACACCTATGCTCGGTTCACACTGAACAACTGCACCTCCCAGTCGCAAACCATTTCAACTCCCCATCCCGTTCTGCAGATGACATGTCCATCCTGGGCTCCCTGCGTGCCACAGTGATGCCACGAAAAGATTGCAGGAACGGCAACTCATATTCCGCTTGGGAACCCTGCAGCCCAATGATATCAATGTGGACTTCAGAAACTTCAAAATCTCCCCTCCCCCTACCGCATCCCAAAATCAGCCCAGCTCATCCCCGCCTCCCTAACCTGTTCTTCCACCCATTCCCTCCTCCCAGCTCAAGTCCCACCCCATCTCAAGCCCCACCCCATCTCCTACCTACCAACCTCATCCCGCCCCCCTGACCTGTCCATCCTGTCTGGATTGACCTATGTCCTCCCTATCTCGCCACCTACACTCACCTTTACTGGCTCCATCCCCGCTTCTTTAACCAGTCTGTCTCCTCTCCACCTATCTTCTTCTCTATCCATCTCCCATCCACCTCCCACCTCTCTCCCTATTTATTTCAGAACCTCCTCCCCCTCCCCCATTTCTGAAGAAGGGTCTAGGCGTGAAACGTCAGCTTTCCTGCTCCTATGATGCTGCTTGGCCTGCCGTGTTCATCCAGCTCTACCCCTTGTTATCTTAGAATTTTCCATTGTCCAAGTTTTCACAACAGAACGAATACACTTGCATGGGCCTAGCCACAACAAAAGATCTACCATTATAATCCATGTAGTGAATGATAGTGTTGTTTCTTACTCTAACCTCTCGTGGACTGGAAGGATGGGCATGATAAGAGAACATGGATTTCACTGCAAAATAAGGGACACAAGTCTAATACAGCACTTGCTCGTAAACTTTTTAACGTGTAGCTGAATGTGGAATTCCTTCTGAGCAGTGTTCAGGTGACCACAAACATTTGCCAGCAGAAATTTAGTCCTCTACAATGCTGTCATAGATAAAATTATAGAAATTACTTATTGCATTTATGGATGGTAGATGGAAATGATGCTGCTACATCTCAAACGCATCGATTCAAATTTTGCCAGTTGCATGCAAACACAAGTTGAACTACCTGAATGATGGACATTGTCTTTAGTGTAGACAGAACAAAGTTCATAAAAATAATTGTTCAGACCATTTTTGTTCATTCAAAGCAGGGTCAGATCACTGAGTAAAATGCTGCTCTCAATTTCTAAATGGAACTTTTAGGTGGAATTTTCATTTTGGTGAATGAATGTCGATGCAGACAGTTAAACGGGACAGATTTCCATTAAGTGAGGTACACATTCCCTTGTGATTATATGGTTTTAAGCGTATTATATATCAACACGCATGTTAAAGGCCAAATTTTAGTGCTGGGCAGGCAGAAAGTTCTGAAAGTCTTCCAGGAACTTTAAGCTCTACTTTTTCAGTGTAATTCGTAACAAAAGTATGCGTGACAAAAAATTAGTAAAATCAAGAAAATAAATAAATCAAATCACATTCCAAAAGTACCTTGATAGCATTTTATTGTCTGTAATGAGGTCCATCAGTGGACCTCAGTTCATCATTATTAATTATCCTTGGAGAATGTCAGAGACTCCCAGAAAGTCAACACATTGCTTCAGTGATCTCTGCTTAGAGATTCTCCCACAGGCCCTCCAGGGTGTCCTACTGGATCAATGAGGTAGCCTGGACTTGGATAGCTGTGCAGGTTAATCTCCATCAGAGTGTGAGGAGACACTGGGCCTAGAGTTGCTGAAGAAGACAAGTGGGGTGGCACGGTGGCTCAGTGGTTAGCACTGCTGCCTCACAGTGATAGGGGCTCAGGTTTGCTTCCAGCCTCGTGTGACTGTCCTACCTGTATTTGTGTGGATTCCCTCCGGGTGCTAGTGTTTCCTCCCACAATCCAAAGATGTACAGGTTAGGTGAATTGGACATACAAAATTGCCCGTAGTGTCCAGGGATGTGCAGGTTAAGTGGATTAGACATGGAGAGTGCAGGATTATAGGGATGGGATAGAGGGGTAGATCTGGGTGAGATCTTCAGCGGGTCAGTGTGGACTTGATGGGCTGAATGGCTTCTTTCCGCACTGTAGGGATTCTATACAGAGTGAGTGCCAATCACTGCTTTGTGGTCTGATGAGAGTGAGTTGGTTTTAAACTTGCCAATGAACAGAAGTATTAAACACAAGATTAAATGCCAGGTTTTCCTCTGCGTCACTTCATTGCACATACCCATGTGAACTGTATTGCTACTGCCCCTCTCCCATCAGTCAGAATTCACACTTCATAGGAATAGGAGTGACAACACTCAGCAGATCACGCAGCACCACCTCATTGACCTTTCATCACAATTTGTCAGCAATCCCAGAGGAGAGCCTCCCCCAGCCGAGAGCCAGTACGGATGGACTGGAAGCTTGAAGTGAAGCAGGGATGGCTGTTGGTCTAAGGTATGGCACAGGCAGTCAAGCCACTTGTGAAGGGCCTGTGCTGAGCAGCTACAATGTAGTTTATTTGAAATGTTTTAGCTGACTGTAGTGTCAATCCTTAAATGATCTCTTATTTCTAAACTTTTTTTTAAACTCAGCAAAGTAATATAACTGCTTTTTACTCCTTTCTGGCATATCTGAGAGTTGTACCTAGGTACTTGTACCTAAGATGATGCTGTGAGAAGCAGACACTGTAAAAGCTTCTCACTGTACTTCTACAATGGAGTACACGTGACAATAAAGGACATTGTATTCTATTCTATTCAAACTGGCATGGGGCAAAAACAGCATCACAAAATGTGGCTACAGGGTGAACACTTCACTATCGGGCATACAGATCACATTGACCCCAACCAGCTCTAGTTGTTTGAACCTATTAACTATTCCTATACCACAAGTAACACTCAGGGGCAATCTGGGGATCAGCATCTCTCTATATCTACAGATCCAGGCATAGTACTCAGATTCCCACACTAATGGCTCTTAAATGTTTCTCTACTGCTGATGAAGACCCTGCTTAGCCAGTGTGAGTGTTCACAGCCAGTGAACGGATTGCTAGACCCCAGGTTCCTCATCCACTTGGATGAGCAGAAGCTGAGCAGACGGGTGAGCAAAGGTAGTGTGTATGTGCTGAGGAACAAAAGCAGAAGTTGCTGGAAAAGCCCAGCGTGTGTGTGCTGAGGTTGAATATACCCAGCCATCTCATGAGACCAAGCAGCGAATATCAGCTGCCCATCATGCATCATAGCCTTAACGAAAAACTCCACCATCCAAGTCACAGATGCTTTCATTCATTGCCTGGGTGAGAAGGGGTTAAGTGACAGTAGCCTCACTCTTGGTGGCCCATCCTCTCAATTGGTTAGGGAGGCACAATTTCACACTGACAGGGAGGAGCATTATCACCCTGAATGGTCATGTGTACCCACATAGAGTGTTATGAAGAATGCCAACCTCTGAGAGACAGGGACACAAGTTCCAGGGATGTTTGAGTCAGTCAGCTCGGTGTGGCTCCTTTCAACCACTCTGATAGATGAATGTCCCTTGCAAATAAAAGCGATGTGAGCCCACCTCCTTCACAAACTCCATTCTACTGTCATAGCCTACAAACTGAACAGGAGTTTATTGTTGCAGATGGAGTAAAAAATGGACAATGAGAGAGAAACAAAACTGTGTCAGATTTTGTACAAGCATTCCATTGACGGCACGAATGTCTCTGCCTCACTATTGGCTATTATTTCTGGGTTTCCATAAATGCTCATGCAAAGTCATTCAGCCTCAAATCTAGCAGCTCTCAGGTTATTTGTCTCATCTCATGACTACCCTGGCTTCCGCGGCATCATGGAACCATACATATAGAAAAGGCCCTCTCAACATCTCCATCAGATTCCTCCCCATCCTCTAATCAAGACACAATTGGCTATTCTGTCTCTTCCTCCTCTAAGTTGTCACTCTGTTACTGAGCTTGGTTGAGCAGGATGCAACAAACAATCACTATTCTGAGACTCTGAGTTAATACAGTGTTCTTCCAAAACCATTGTGTGAACAGAGACACAACTTCAGAAGCTTAAGCAACTTTTCAATCACAGCACTAATGGATGCATTGACAGCATTGGAGTGCAGTTTGACATCAGTCCCAAAGATTTTGCACTGGTTCATCAGCTATGTCTTCTCCCGTTGTCACCAACACACCAGCCGTGGAGATGATGTTGTGGGGCAAATGATCGAGGAACCTGAGAACTCTGTAACCATCATAACGGTTCCCTGGGCTGTGGGCACACTGCTGAAGGAATTGTTGCCTGTGGTTACAAAGGAGTTGGACAGTGAGAGAGTGAAATCCTCTCTTGTTCAGGAACTCAGCTAGATGATGCCAAGGAGCTTTGAGCTTCAAATATGTTCAATCTTGTATCTGAGAGAAAACATCAATGGCTGCAAATCCCTCAGTTCAAGCAATTTGCTTCTCTGTGTCAATGATGAAGTAGACACATTAAACTACCTTCCAGTAAAGAGCATCAGTGAACTCTTAGATGTTTGCCCATTGAAAGGCATCTTTGCTGAGAGAAAGAGTTATTGTTTCAGATCCAGTGAAACTTCTTCAGTTCAGATGCTGCCAGATTTGTTGAATTTCTCCAGCATTCCCTGTGTTCATTTCAGATTTCCAGCATTCTCAAGATCTTGCTTTTATTCAAGGTTTGAAAGGAGCCGGTGCTGAGGAAGGTCAGTGCTGCGGTGACCAGTACAGACCTTTGGTATTGTGCTGGCGTTATGCTGCAGGTCAGTGTGCAGGAAGGAGCAGGCGTATGTGATAACTTCTCTCATCACACAAAGATGTCTCGGAACTTGTCTGGTGAGAGCTAGATCTCCTTCTGCCTCTCTGTCGGCTAGTTGACGGCACTGAAGATCCTGCTTAACCTCTCCTTGAGGAGGTCACTCTTGAACATTTGCATCTCCTGAGCCTCATGTGCCTGATTTGGCTTTCATTGCTCTTCCTTTCTCTTCCTCCTTCACCTTCACCATCTCCTTAGCTTCAGCAATGCCAAAACAGCTGCTGGGTTCAGTGGTTCCAACATTTGGCGTGGAATTACTGATCTGTGAAGGAACACCAGGAATGAGATAGATACTTTGCATTTGGCATCTTGCCATATTCGGTGTCAATGTTGGGCTCTTTTCAGCCTGCTCCTGCCACCCGTACATGGAGAGGCACAACCTCTACAACCCAAGACAATAAAATGTGGAGCTGGCGGACCACAGCAGGTCAGAAAGCACAGGGCCCAACCCAAACTGTCAGCTTTCCTGCTCCTCTGATGCTGCCTGACCTGCTTCACTTAGGAAGCCTACTGGACCTGTGCAGCCTTTAGGCCTGACACTGGAAGTGTTTGGGTGCATGATAGTATAGTGCACACAAATGAGACTTCTCATGAACTGATCAACGCGGGGAGGCTTCAGCCCATCACTGTAATCATTTGTACAAAGAAAAGGCTTTTATCTGAGGGAGCCAGGTTAGTGAAGAATACCATACACCCGGAACTTGTAGGAAGTGTATCTGGCCACGTGCATGCCTCGTGTTTATAAATTATAGAGTCAGATTTGGAAACAGATGTCATTTTTGTTTTCAGCTAACAAATTGCACTGTGGAAACAATTCTGGTGGCTAAGTTGTTAATGATAATTCCTGACATGTTAATGCATTTAAAAGAAATACCCACCAATTATAGTCGGAAAACCCAAGCCCCCTAAAACACCCAATAATTTAAAAGCAAATGTCCAACTCACCATCATGAAACAGAAACATTGCCTTCTGCCAAATTATGATGTGCCACTCACTCCCTCAACAGTTCAGATGGGCCTGGGCATTCTGGCCAATTGACCATGCACATTCAGCCAGCATCCCTCTTTTGTTGAAGTAACGATTTAGGGACACATTCCTCTCTAATCCATGCACATAACTCTCCCCAGGTTTTGCTCCATTGGCCTGCGATTTTCTTTATTTTTAAAATTGTTTTGACTCACTTGTGAGACATGGGCATTGATGGCTGGCCAGCATTTATTGCCGATCCCTGGTTGTCCTTGAGAAAGTGGTTATGAGCTGCCTTCTTGAACCGCTGCAGTCCTTGTGCTGTAGATTGGCTCACTTTGCCCTTAGAGAGGGAACACCAAGATTTTGACCCATACAACAGTGAAGGAATGGTAATATACTTCCAAGTCAGGGTGGTGAATTTCTTGGAGGGGAACTTGCAGGTGGTGGTGTTCCCATGTATCTGCTACCCTTCTCCTTCTAAATGGAAATAGTCACGAGTTTGTAAGGTGTTTTCTCAGGATCTTTCATGATTTCCTGCAGTGAATCTGGTAAATAAACTGCAGCAACTGTGTTGGTGGTGGAGGTAGTAGATGTTTGTAGGTGTGTGTCAGTCAAGCGGGCTGCTTTGTTCTGGATGGTGTCAAGCTTCTTGATTCTTACAGGAGTTGTAGCTATCCAGGCAAATGGGAAGAATTCTATCAAAATCCTGATTTGTGCTTTGTAGATGGTGGGCAGGCTTTGAGGAGTCAGGAGGTGTGTTCCCTGCTACAGTATTCGTAGCCTCTGGCCTGCTCTTGTAACCATTGTGTTTGAGTTTCTGGTCAATGGTAACCCCCAAGATGTTGATAGTGAGGGATTCAGTGATGTTAATATCATTGAATGTCAAGGAGTGGTGGTTAAATTATCCCTTACATCTTCAATTGATTTCAAACATTATCATTAGTTAATATTATTATATTATAAAGTTTGTTCCCATCATCATTTTGGGCAGTGCATTTCTGATTAGAACAATTCATTTAATCTGCACTTACCTTCCCGTTCCTTGGGAAATTACCTTAAATCTCGATCGTCTGGAGACTGTCCCATCTGAAAAGTGATATGTGAAGAAAAGGCCGATTAGATTATGCGAGATGGAAGTGACTCTGGTGCTCTTGGCCATATTTCTGTGAATGGCATTGAGCCACATGACCAATTCATGTCAATATGTTGAATGTGGGGAACCCATACAGCATATATGCCTGGCCTTTCAGTCAGCTGAATAATTGGTGGAAGGAGTTGATGTACATTTCAAAAAGCTGCATTTTCCAAACATAGAATTCAGTTAAATCACCTGAATATGGATTAATATTCACATCATATTTAAGTAGTTTTCTAACCAGACAGCCCAAAGTAACTATGTTAATATGAAATGCAATTCTTCACCCAAGGCTGCAGATGTTTCATGTGCAATGTCATTGAGAACAACCTTTCCCAAGATGAGGGAGCACATTTACCCTCTGCGTTTTATTAGATACAATAAGAACTAGAAGTTCTATTCCAGAAGCATACTGAGCCAAAGAAAATGCAGAATGATTTTTTGCAAGTTTGAATACAAAATATCTGTACAAATTAAATTTAATTGGGCTTAACAAAGTACTGTGCTTCTGAAAAGATTTCCAAAGTTGTTTTGTACCTTGCAATTCCATGCAGTCACAATATACAAAGATACTGTTGTTTTCTTCTGTTTTATTTAAATCCTCATAAATCACCAAATGTGCAATGAGTTAGAGAATATTTGGTTATTAATGATAGGACTATTATATAATTTATTGTATAAAAATACAGAGGAAGATGTTATTAATCTCACATAGGCTGCTGGCCCAATTGTCAGAACCAAAAACCTCCTAATGCACAGAAAGTAGAATGAAACTAATTAATCACTAAAGAGAAATAGCCAGCAAATCAGACAAATTTTGCATTTAAAATGAGAGGAACTTATGCTTTATTGAGCACGCACAGTAGGAATCGATTTTAAACAAATAACAAAGTCTAATTTGGCAAATCAGACATCGAGGAAGACCTGACATAGGAGCCTGGGTCTCTTAGGGGCCGGTTAGAGGCAGAAATGAATGACTGGAGAGTGTTATTGTAGAAAATGACCACTTGAGCCTGATCCACCATTCATTGTGATCATGGCTGGTCATCAAGCTCAATACCCTAATTGCATTCTCCCTCTCCATGCTGCTTCATTTCCCATAGCCACAAGAGCTATACCTACCCCCTGTTTGGAAAAAAATACAATGTTTTGGCCGCAAACATTTTCTCTGCTTGTGAATTCAATGCGTTCATCCACTCTCTGGGTAAAGAAATCTCATAGTCTGATTACACAGTGATGGATGTTGCTGGTAAGTTATTATCACATGGATACTTTTGTGATATGAAAGCAAGAATGATCATATTTCAGATTACCATTGGTTAAACAAAAATAGAAGGCTTTGGAGAAATTCACTAGGTTTGGCAGCAACTGTGGAAAGAGAGACAGAGTTAATGTTTTGAGTTTAGTGATTCTTCTTCAGAACTGAAGCTTTCGAGTTTCTCCAGAATTGTGTGTTTTTATTTTAGATTTCCAATGTTCACAGTATTTTTCATTTATGATTATATAAACGCTCAAATACAATTAGCTAAATCTAGCTCCTTGTTCACAACTAAGTTAAGTATGGTTGCCCAGTATGGCTCCGGTTCAAGGAAAGATTGTTTCTGAAAACTATGCCAAATATACTAAGATGTTGTCGTACAACATTTGTCAGGCCCAAATACATGTCACTTTTCAGGTCAGAGCGGAAGATGTCCAATGGCAGCATTTGCTGGTGGAGATCAATTGGCAGTCCTTTGCAGGGCCCACCATTCAGTTTGGGTTGGTACCACTACACAGAGGTCTTTGACCAATCAGAAGACTCGCAGCTCAACAGCCTCTGCAGCATCACCACTTTAGACCCCCACTGCTGAGGCTGCAGAGTGAGACTGAGGACATTTCAATGCAGAGGCACTTTGGAAGATGTGAATGTTTCTGACAAAGCCTCGAGGATCAGTGCTGGGTTCACTGTTGTTCATCTTTTATATAAATATATTGTATGAGAATATTGGAGGCGTGCTTAGTAAGTTTGTGGTTGACACCAAAATTGGTAGTAGAGTGGACAGTGAGGAAGGTTATCTAACATTAATGGAATCTTGGCCAACCTGGTCATTAGGTCAAGGAATGGTAGATGGAGTTTAATTCAGATAAATATGAGGTGTTGCATTTTGGTAAGGTGAATCAGGGCAGGAATCACACAGTTAATGGTAAGGCCCTGGAGAATGTTGTCGAACAGAAAAATCTAGGGATGCGAGTACCTAATTCCTTGAAAGTGGCATCAAGGGTAGACAGGGTAGTGGCCAGAGCATCGAGTGTAGGAGTTGTGACATCATGTTGCTTCTGTCTGAGCCATTGATGAGGCCACATTCGGAGTACTGCATACAATTCTGGTTGCCTTGGCTTAGGAAGGATGATGTGGAGGTGCCAATGCTGGACTAGGGTTGGGAAAGTTCAGAAGCTACACGACACTAGGTGATAGTCCAACATGTTTATTTGAAACCACAAGTTTTCAGAGTGTGGCTGTTTTGTCAGGTGAAGTGAAAGCATGCAATAGGAAGTAAGTTATTGAACTGGAAATGGCATAAAAAAGATTTACAAAGATATTGCCAAGTCTGGAGCATTTGAGTAATAAGGAGAAGCTGAGTAGGTGGTACTTTTTTCTCTGGAGTGTGAGAGGCTGAAGGGTGACCTTATAGAAGTCTATAAAATCATAAAGGGCATAGATAAGGTGAATATCTAAGGTCTTCTTCCCAGAGTAGTGGAGTCTAAAACTGGAGGGCATAGTTTTAAGGAGAGAGGGGATGATTTGAAAGGGACCTGAGGGACAAATTTTTCACACAGAGGGAATAGAATGAGCTGTCAGAGGAAGTGGTGCAGGCTAGTACAATTACAAGATTGAAAACACACTTGGACAGCTATATGGATGGGAATAGTTTAGAAGGATATGGGCCAAATTCAGGAAAATGGAACTAGTTTAGTTTAGGAAACCTGGTTGGCATGGATAAGTTTCTGAGCGGTATGACTCGATGAGTCTATGACAGCCAGGCAACCCCGAACAACTGCAAGTGCTGAGGTTATTATGGGGGCAGTCAAAATCAATGTGACTCCTCAGTGGACCAAGGAGTTTTCAAGAGAGGTTCTCCCTTCCCCAAGAGACAGGAAATTTACCTAGTGGTTCCCCCAAAGTAGCAGCTGACCCTCTCAGAGGCAAATTGTCTACGTGACACAATGTGACGTTACTTGACCCCTTAATTGATTGGTTTATTGATCTCACCAGTAGCTGCCTTATTCTGCTCAGTGTTCAGTAATTAATTTTCAAAACTCATCACTAAGTTGGAACAAACAGGAAATTCTACCAGAGGTGATCAAGAAGTAATTCAGGATGGGATGAGTACAGCTCAGAATTGTTGATGGAAGATTTTGGGAATGGATGTATTGTTACCAAGGAGATGGACTAGGACTTCTGTGCGCAACGTTCCCTGACAACTCCCCAGGGCAGTAATTTGGAACTGTAGGAAGTGAGCAGTTTAGGGCTCCATATCTAGGAAAAGATGTGCTGGCATTGGATGGGCTCCAGAGGAGGTTTACAAGAATGACCCTGGGGGTGATGTGCTTGTCATATGAGGAATGGTTGAGGGCTCTGGGTCTGTACTTGATGGAGCTTAGGAGGATGGGGGTGGGGGGGATCTCACTAAAACAGACAACTAAAAGCCCTGGGCAGAATGGATGTGGGGAAGATGTTTCCACTAATATGAAGAACTAAGAACAATGCATTACAGGAACAGGCCCTTCAACCCACCAAGACTGTGCGTTCACATGACGCCTTTCTTAACTAAAATCCTTTTGCTGCTATTCAATCCATTTCCCTCTGTTCCCCTGAATTATATATCTGTCAAGATGCTGGCACAGTGCCTCAGTGGTTAGCAGTGCTGCCTTACAGTGCCAGGGTCCTGGGTTCAATTCCAGCCTCGGACAGCAGTCTGTGTGGAGTATGCATGTCCTCCCCCTATCTGTGAGGATTTTCTCTGTGTGCTCTCATTTCCTCCTACTGTTCAAAATGTGCAGTTGAGGTGGTATGGCCATAGCATAATGCCCATAGTGTCTGGAGATGTGCAGGTTAGGTTGATTAGCCGTAGGAAATGCAGGGTTACAGGGATAGGCCTAGGTACTGAGTTTGGGTGGGACGCTCTTTGGAGAGTTGGTGTGGACTTGCTGAGACAAATGGCTGTAGGGATTTCCATACTGTGGGGATTCTGTGAAATGTTGCTCTACCAACTTCTCTAGCAGTGCATTTCAAGTACTAACAACCCTCTGTGTAAAAAACATGCCTCTCACATATTACTTCAAACTCACCCCCTTTGACCTTAAATCAATATCCCTCATCGTTCATATTTCCACCCAGGAGAAAAGACTCCTTCTATCCTTTCGGCCCATGGCTGTCATATTTTTGTAAATTTATATCAGGTTATCCTTCATCCTCCAATGTTTGAGTGAAAACAAACTGAGTTTGTCCCATCTCTCCTCATAGATAAAGCCCTTCAAATCAGTTGACATCTGGGTAAGCCATTTCTGTACCCTCTTCAAAGCCCCCACATCCTTCTAGTCATGTGGCAACCAGCACTGTCCACAATATTCCAAATCTGGCCTAACAAAATTTTAGGGCCTGAATCCTCCCACGTCCTAGCCCCTAACCCCCCACACCAGACCTTGTTATCACGCAGCCTGCCATTACACACTACTTAGGATTAGTCACCAACAGTCTCTATTAACAGCTATTCACCTTCCTAGATCATTATCCACTCCTTTATCTGCCCAACTGTTCTTTTCTTTCTTTGGGCTCTATCCCCACCTATCTTTTATTCTTTACCTCCTCTGCCTCCCAACCCTATCTTCTGCATATAAACCAACAGTTTCCTAGCTACCATCAGTTCTGAGGAAGGATCACTGGATCGAAACGTTAACTCTGATTTTTCTTCGCAGTTGCTGCCAGATCTGCTGAGCTTTGCCAGCAACTTCTGTTTTACATGGCCTCAATAAAGTTCCAAATGGCTGCAACATGACATGCCGATATTTATATTCCATGCTCCGACTGATGAAGGCAAGCGTGCCATATGCCTTCTTTACCACGTTATCCAACTGAGTTGCAACCTTCAGGGAACTATAGGCCGATATGCGTATATCAGTCCGTATGTTAATGCTGCTAACGGTTTCAAAATGCATCACCTCACAGTTGTTCGGATTGAACTCCATCTGCCATTTCTCTGCCTAAATCTCTAGTTTATCTATTCCCTCTGGCAACCTTCCTCACCACCCACAGCTCCACCAATCTATGTGTAATCTGCAAACTTATTAATCAAGCCACCTATATTCTCTTGCAAATCATTTTTTTTATTCATTCATTCACGGGATGAGGGGCATCACTGGCTAGGTAGCATTTATTGCCCAGAGGGCAGTTAAGAGTCAACCACACTGCTGTGGGTCTGGAGTCACATGTAGGCCAGTCCAGGTAAGGATGGCAGTTTCCTTCCCTAAAGGACAGTAGTGAATCACATGGATTTTTCCAAACAATCAGCAATGGTATCATGGTCATCATTAGATTCTTAATTCCAGATATTTATTGAATTCCCATTCTGCCATCTGCCGTGGCAGGATTTGAAAGTGGATCCCCAGAACATTATCTGGGTCTCTGGATTAACAGTCCAGCGATAATACCATTTGGCTATCACCTTCCCCATGTTATAAACAACAGTGGTCCCAGCACTGTTCACTGTGGAACACCACTAGTCACAGATCTCCAGTCAGAAAAGCACCCTTCTACTGCTACTCTGTTTTCTATGACTAATGAGGTTCTGTGTCTGTCGTATCAGTTCTCTACGGACCCATGTGACTTCTCCTTTTGTATCAGCCTGCTATGAGGGATCTTGTCAAACGACTTGCTAAAGTCCATGTAGACAGCATCTACTGCCCTCTCCTCATCAATCATTATTGTCACTTCCTCAAAAAACTCAATGAAGTTTGTGAGACGCAACAGGCCATGCTGCCTTTCACCAATAAGGCCATATTTTTCCCAATGTGAGTAAATCCAATCCTTAAAAATCTTCTGTAATAATTTCCATACCACTGATGTAAGGCTCACCGACCTGTAATTTCCTGGATTATCCCAATTGCCCTTCTTAAACCAAGGAACACATTTGGCTATTCTCCAGTCTTCTGGGTACCCTCTGTAACTAAACAGAATGCAAAGATTTTGTACAAGGTCCCAGCAATTTCCTCACCTGCCTCCCTAGGCATTCCGGGATGGATCCCATCAGATCTTCACACGTAAATGGTTTTTAAAACATCCAACATCTCCCCTTTTTCTGAACTGACACGACCCAGAATATCAAAATACCCCTTCCCAGACTCACCATCCACCATGTTCTTTTCCTTTGTGGACAGCAATGCAAAGTATTCATTTATGACCTCATCCACTTTCTCCTTTGTCATTGAGTGAACCTACTCTTTCACTAGTTACCTTTTTGCTCACTGTACATGTACAAAATATTTTGGGAAATTTCTTTAATCCTGTTTGCCAAAGACAATTCATTACTCCTTCTAGACATCCTAATTCCTTGTTTGTTCTTGCTTTCTTGCTTTCTTTGAGGCCCTTGTCTGTCTTCATTTTCCTAAATTTTACATTTGCCTCTTTTTCCTTTTGAATAAAGCTCTCAATTTCTCTTGTCATCCAAGGTACTTGAACTTTTCCATCCTTATCCTTCATTGTCACAGGAACATATCTAGTCCTGAAATCTAATCAATTGGCCTTTAAAAGATTCCAATGTGCCAGATATGGATTTACCCTCAAATAGCAGCACCAATCTACATTCCTCAGTTACTTTTACCTGAGGACTACTCTTATCCTCATCCATAAGTAACTTAAAACTTATAGAATTATGATCGCTGTTCCTGAAATGCTCACCCACTGAGGCTGCAATCACCTGACCAAGCTCATTCCCCAATACCTGGTATGGCCCCTTCACTAATGGGAGTTTATCCTTATTTTTAAGAAAACCATCCTGGACACACCTAACAAATTTCCCCCATCCAAACCTCTTGCACTAAGTGAGTCCCAGTCGATAAAGAGGAAATTAAAATCACACACCACAACAACCCTGTTGTTTTTACATTTTTCCATAATCCATCCAGTTAGGAGAGACTATAGCAGGAGAGATTAGGACCCAAGGGTACAGCCTCAAGAGTGAAAGGACAACCTTTTAGCACTGAGATAGGAAGGAATTTCTTCAGCCAGAAAGGGTGGGGGGGGGGGGGGGAGGAGTCTGTGAAACTCATTGCTGCAAATGGCTGTGGAAGTGAAGTCAGTGAGTGTATTTAAGTCAGAGATGGATAGGTTCTTGATTAGTAAGGAGAGGGTTACAGGGAGAAGGCAGGAAAACACAGTTGAGAAACATATCAGCCATGATTGAATGGTGGAGCAGATGCAATGGGCTGAATGGCCTAATACTACTGCTATATCTTATGGTCTAAGTTTCCAAGTCTAACTGAAAGTCCTGATGAGCAGGGGAATTGCCTACTAGAAGTTCAAACTTCTGAACAATTCCCACAGAGACTGGAAGACCTCGGCCACTTAATTCTAATGTGATCCAGAATGAATTGAAGACAAATGGTTTCAGGTATTATCCAAGAGGCCAGCCATTCCATACTTGTATTTGGCATCAAGTGAAACATACGTCGAATCCTGTGTGAAGTCAATATTAAAAGCTACTCATTTTTAACAAAGGAAAAGCTCAAAAACTCAGCAAATCAGGCAGCATTTCCAAATGCACTCAGTTAATTTTTAAAATTCATTTGTGGAACTGTTTCAATTTTGAATCTTTTTAATGTTACAAAAGGTACAATCCATCACCTCTTGAGGTGAACAGCTCTGCCAGCCATGACAATGGGCTAAAGAATACAGACCAGCCCTGTTTCAGCTGTTTGGGGAAATCTTGGTTGAATCATAAACTGATGTTGCAACTACTGAGTAGCTGTTTGAAATTGCATCCCTTTAAAGGATGTGAGCCACCTGCAAAAAATGCTAGGCATTCAGAGGGCCCAGCAGATTTTCTGTCCCAGCATCTCACTGGGAGTGGTGGCTGACACTGAGACTGCACACAACCAAGAACAGGGCAGACAGGCTTCAGCAAGGGGTCGCGATGCCATGGGTGATGGTATGGAGGACTATTGTCAAGGGGAGACCATTGTCATTGGGAAGTCTTTTCAAGTGCTGCAAAGGGCCTGAAGAAAAAGGTCTGCAGCACTTCCCGCCCTAGCCCAGCCTCCCACTACTGGAAAAATTCCAGCACCAGCAGAAAAAAAGCCCTTTATTGGCCTCTTTGTGGGACCTTATTGAGGGAGAGCCGTCCTCCGCATTCCCTGAGACTGGTAAAATGCTACAGTAGTATGAAGGCAATGGCTGCTCTTCCCCTGCGCCTTCTCTCAAAGTTTCTTTCCCCTTTTGACCCCTAGCCTACATCTCCAGGCACACTATACAGCTTACTACTGCTGCTTAGAGTGAAAAATGAAGGTTGGAATATAACTGAGGTTTGGCTTCCTCCTCTGCAGCATACCAGTCTCAGATTGGTAGCTCATAGCAAAGGCTCTTCAAAACTGAAATTCAGCAATAGATCATACTGAATCACAGGCAAGCCCTGCCTGTATCCGAAGCAAAAGCAGAATTTAAAAAAAACCCAAAGCAGGTGCTGGAATCAGAATCAGAAATTGCTGGTGAAACCCAACAGGTCTGGCAACACTTGTGAAGAGAAAGCAAAGTTAATGTCTTGGGTCTAGTGGCCTTTCTTCAGAACGAAAGCAGAATTCGTAGTTTACATTTTAAGATACTTACATCCTGCAAGGCATTTCATGAGATTTGTTTATAAATAAAAATGATGTCACGTTAGCTGCATCTAACAAAGAATTGTAGATTATTCGCACATTGTTTGGAAGTACAGAGGCTTTGTAACATGTCAGCGGAGAGTGATGTACAAGCCTGTTAGCTTTAACGATGTAATGTCCCACATTTAACAGGTATAATTTGTTTGAAGTATCTCCTCAGCATTATGCATTATTATTATCTGTGGTTTTTCAGACATGTCACAGAATGGAAAAAATCTACTTCCAAAAGTGGTAACATGCATTTGAAACAAAAATATGCACATTGGTAATGCACCTGCTCTACTAGTGCCAATGAGGGCTTGTTTAATATTCAATGATTGACAAAGCCTGGTCATAAATATTATATGCTTGAGAACTTCTCGGCGTAATGTGACCAGGGCTACATTATAAGGTTGAGTCTGCAATTGGCAGTTGCAGCAAAGAGTGGCACTTACAGACAGTGCAAGATGGGAAATCCTCAACGTATCCTTCACAATTCTCCTTTACCATAGAATGCTTACCATGAAGTATGTACTCAAACATCAGGTATAATTTTCATGACTTTCTGTTCTTGTGTCTGCAAAACACATTTATGATACAAAGATTAAACTTGCAAAGGATCCATATGGGCTGAGCATAAGGTTCTATTCATATATTGTGTGTTTTCTCTGTTGCCCAGATTCAGAATTGCTGGGCAGTCAGTCACACAGTAATCAGATTCTTCAGTTATGTAAAAATCTGGTTCTGTTTATGTAAATTAGGGTCAGTGTGAATGCTAACACAATAAACGAGTTTCTTGTTGTAACATAATTTGGAGGGAGGAGTGCTGCTATAATTCTTAGAAATTGGATATATGCCAGGACCTAAACCAAGTGAGGAATTTATAAACTGTCTAAGTAAGTTCCAAAAAGAATTTCTTAGAGTGTTTTTGTCCCCCTGCAACTGGCTCTTTTTCCCTCAGTTTATTTTTAATGGCTCTTCCAATAATTAGGTGGTCTGTTCACATGACTGATTTCCTACAGAGAAAGTCAGACATTAATAACTGTAACGGCCTTTTTTAACCTTTTTTGTCAACTGTGTATATGCGATATTGCCATAGGTTAAGATATTGCAATGCATGATTTGTGGACTCATTTTTGATCTTCTAGTTTTCTTTTCTGACCTGTCTCCTCCTGTTGGGTGTGAATCATGCTGGATAACAGTGCTAGAGATAGTAGCAGTCCTACAGTACCTCCCCATGCCACTATGCTTCACTTATGAGGCTGGACAATTGATTTGAATGTTTGGAAGGCATCGTCAACACCGAAGCAGATCCGCCATTCTTATAGAAAATGTTCTAGTCAGTGTGAGTTAATGGAACCGTTTAAAATCAAAACCAATGATTCTGTTTTAATCTGAGATAATAGGGACTGCAGATGCTAGAGAATCTAAGATAACAAAGTGTGTAGCTGAATGAACACAGCAGGCCAAGCAGCATCTCAGGAGCACAAAAGCTGATGTTTCGGGCCTAGACCCTCCATTAGAGAGGATCATCCGTCTCTGATGAAGGGTCTAGGCCCAAAACGCCAGCTTTTGTGCTCCTGAGATGCTGCTTGGCCTGCTGTGTTCATCCAGTTCCATACTTTGTTATTTTATTTTAATCTTCCTAGCCCAGATGTGCTGATGTGAGTTCTATTACACAGGTTAGAGTTCTAGTTGAGATTAAATATCAAGGATTAAATATAGGGAGAGGTTAAATATGGTAGAGCTATTTTCCCTAGGGTATCAGAAGTTGAGGGGTAACCTTTTAGAGGCTTATAAAACAATGAGGGGTATGGATAGGGTAAATAGATAAGATCTCATCCGCAGGGAAGGGGCGGGTGTTCAAAGCTAGAGGGCATAGGTTTAAGGTGGGAGGGGCAAGATTTAAAAGGCATCTGAGGGGCAACTTTTTCACACAGAAGGTGGTGCATGTATGAAATGACCTGCCAGAGGAAGTGAAGGAGGCTGGTACAATTAGAACATTTAAAAGGTTTCTGGATGGGTGCATGAATAGGAAGAGTTCAGAGAGATATTGGTCAAATGCCGAAAAATGGGACTAGATTTTAGAATTTAGAATATCTGGTCGGCATGGACAGGTTGGACCGAAGGGTTTGTTTCTGTGCTGTCTGAATCTATGAACCAACCAGGAATCAAATCCTGTACATTCTTGGTCAGCACACCCAACACTTACATAAATATACCTAGTTGCCCATAAAATTAGCTAAATTATGGCCACTTTCTTAAATCTGGCAGTTTTCCATAATTTTATAAAGTTGCAAAATGTAAAAATCTTGCCAAATCCAGCATTCAATTGTCACTGATCACTTCTACTGAGCTCACTGGCTTGTATCTTTGGCATTTGTGGATTTCTTTTCAGAAGTTTTTTCTATACTCACTTCATTAGACCCTTTACACATTTTGAAATGCATCTCACACAGATTGACAAAAAGAGTTAACTGTCTCTTTAAAATCTGGCAGCTGTAGCAAGCCTGGCTTCAAGTACTTTGAGATACTGTGAAAAAATGCTGTAGGTGTTTGCAGATGATATAAACTCAAGTAGGTGCCAGCATCCAACATGGCAAAAACAATTCAAGCAAATCAGCTTCATGGAGCCTCTGTTTCTTGCCATCTGGCAGAAAATCAACCAAATGGATCTCTGCATATTCATCTTCATTTGTGAAAATACTCAAGAGAGTGTCATTCCTGGTTAAAAATGCATCACATATCCATAACACAAAATATTCATAATGTCTTGACACATGATGTCTTCTCAGTTCATATCATGCCTACAGTTTATGAAAATTAAAACTTAATAAGGGGGCTGCCTTCCTGTCCTTATGTTAGTATGCATATGTGGTCATTTAATCATTTAAGATTTGCGCATGCCGCAGAACCAGTTGCTATGGTAAAATAATACATGCAGAATAACCATGAGAACTCCAGCTTACTAATAACCCAGTTTTTCTCAATTTAATAAACAAGGCAGCAAATCAGATAATTTACAACATCACTATCCTAGCACCCTAGACCTTATTTTGGTGTTTCAAACATTTGGAAGTTCCTTCAACTAAAATATCAAGAATTGCAAACATGTGTTGAGTTCTTTGAATGTTAGGTGAAATCACATGAAGTGAATGTTACAATCAAAGCTAACAGTATATCTATGTCACTTATACAACACTAGTGATCGTCAGGAACATATACTGACATCATATTGTTCAATCAACAAACATGTTATGTATTTCCCAGAATAAGTGTGATTTTTACCTGCAATGTGATAGGTTGCTTGCAACAAGTGGTGAGAGAAAGCAAGAGCTCATTCCAACAATGTCATTTCGAGCATGAACAGAATAACCAAGTTAAGCTCATAAGGTTTACAAAGCTTTACATATAAATACACAAAGCAAGTGAAGAGTGAGAAAACACCATCAAAACTTATTCCTTTACAGAAATAACTCTTTTAGGTACACAACGGTGACCCAAAGGGCTTCAAAAGGCAAAATAAATAGTCTACAATGAACAGGTTGGATAAAAGGGAAATAAAGTTTAGGGAATGAGGATCTGGGTTTAGAAAAATTTTTGAAAGTGCACCAAGGATATGACAAAAGGAGATGATTTTTAAGATAAAAACCCAAAGCTGAAAATATTGCTAGAGGAAACATATTCTGGGCCCAACTTCACCTGCCCAAATAATATCTTCCTTGTTTGGTGTCAAATTTTGTCTGAAACTTTTCTTGTGAAGGTTCTTCGCTGTTATTCCCATTCTGATATTTGATAAATGCAGGTTGTTATTTTAGTTGTTGTTTATTGGTACTGTTAGAAAACCATAATTTCTTGCAATGAAGCACGAGTGAACACGACTCAGTCAATAGTCTGTCCTCTGTCCACGGGTATAGTGCCGGAAGATTGGAGAGTGCCAAATGTCATTCCCCTGTTCAAAAAGGACAATAGGGGATAACCGCTGAAATTACAGGCCAGTTAGCCTTACTTCAGTGGTCGGCAAATTATTGGAAAGGGCTCTGACAGATAGGATTTATGATCACTTGGATAGGCACAGTTTGATTTGTGATAGTCAGCATGGATTTGTGAGGGGTAGATCAAGCCTTGCAAACCTTACTGAATTCTTTGAAGAGATGACCAGACACATGGATGAAGGTGGAGCAGTGGATGTGATATACATGGATTTAAGGAAGGCGTTTGCTAAGTTTCATTTGCAGATGACACTAAGGTGAGTGGTAGAGCAAAATGAAGGCGCTGAAAGTCTACAGGGGGATATAGATAGTTTAAGTGTGCGGGCAAATGTCTGACAGGTGGAGTGCAATGTTGATAAGTGTGAGGTCATCCATTTTGGTAGGAATAACAGCAAAATGGACTATGTTTTAAATAGTAAAAAATTGCAGCATGCTGCTGTGCAGAGGGACTTAGGTGTCCTTGTGCATGAATCACTAAAAGTAAGATTGCAGTTGCAGTTATTAAAAAAGCAAATGAAATTTTGTCTGCCATTGCTAGAGGGATGGAGTTTAAAAACAGGGAGGCTATGCTGCAGCTTGTAGGGTCCTGGTGAGGCCACACCTCGAGTACTGTGTGCAGTTTTGATCTCCTTATTTGAGAAGCAATATACTAGCACTGGAGGAGGTGCAGAGGAGTTTCACTCAGTTGATACCAGAGTTGAGAGGGTTGGATACAAGGAGAGACTGAGTAAACTGGGATTATACTGATCGGAATTCAGAAGAATGAGGGGCGATCTTATAGAATTATGAAGATTATGAAGGGAATAGATAAGGTGGAGGCAGGGAGGTTGTTTCTGCTAGCAGGGGAAACTAGGACTAGAGGGCATCACCGTAAAGTAAAGGGAAGCAGATGTAGGACTGGGGTCAGAAGGAACTTCTTCACCCAAAGGGCTTTGAATCTGTGGAATTGCATGCCCAGTGAAGCGGTTGAAGCTACCTCGCTGAATGTTTTTAAGGCAAGGATAGATAAATTTTTGAACAGTAAAGGAATTAAAGGTTATGGTGAGTGGGCGGCTAAGTGAAGCTGAGTCTCAAAAAGATCACCCAATGGTAGGCTCTTGCAGAACGTAAGGAGGCACGGGCTTGGGGGGAATGTGGCAGATTGGATTCAGAATTGGCTGACCCTTAGAAGACAAAGGGTGGTAGTGGAAAACACTCAACATGGTGCTCAGTTATGAGTGGTGTACCACAAGGATCTGTTCTGAGCCCCCTTCTACTTGTGATTTTTGTAAATGATTTGGATGAAGGAGTGGAAGGGTGGATTAGCAAGTTCACTGACGATATGAAGGTGGGCCATGTTGTGGACAGTGCAGTGGGCTGTTCTCGGTTACAAAGGGACATTGATAAGATGCAGAGCTGAGCTGAGAAGTGGCAGATGGAGTTTAACCCTGAAAAGTGTGAGGTGATTCATTTTGGAAGGACAAACTTGAAAGCAGAATACAGGATTAATGGAAAGATTGTGGAGGAACAGAGGGATCTTGGGGTTCTTGTCCACAGTTCCCTGAAAGTTGTTTAGAAGGCTTATGGTGTATTAGCTTTCACTAATAGAGAGATTGAGTTCAAGAGCTATGAAGTTATGCTCCAGCTATATTAAACCCTGGTTTGGAACATCTGGAACATTGTGTCCAGTTCTGGCCGCCTCATTACAGGAAAGATGTGGAAGCGTTGGAAAAGGTGTAGAGGAGATTTACGAGGATGTTGCCTGGATTGAAGGGAAGATCTTAAGAAGAAAGGTTGAGAGAGCTAGGGCTTTTCTCTTTAAACGACGAAGGATGAGAAGTGACTTGATAGAGGTGTGCAAACTGATCAGAGGTATGGATAGAGTGAACAGCCAGAAACTTTTTCCTACACTGGTGGTAACTATTAGGAGGGGGCATAGTTTTAAAGTGAAAGGAGGTAGATATCGGAGAGATGTCAGAGGTGTGTTCTTCACTCAGAGAGTTGTAGAGGCATGGATTGCATTGCTTTAGAGGGTAATGGAGTTGGTCTCATTAGGGGCATTTAAGTGGCTATTAGATTGGCATATGGATGATAGCATAAGGTAGGGGTGGAGGTTATGCAGACCTTAGGTTTAGGGTAAACGTTCGGCACAACATCATGGGCCGAAGGGCCTGTACTGTGCTGTAATGTCCTATGTTCTTTGTTCTTTGTTCTATAAAAGCACAAACTCAGTAAATTATCATGTGCTAGTCAAGTGACCTTCTTGCAGGATAACAAACAAAATACTGCAGTCACTGGAAATATGAAATGAAGATATTGGAAATATCTAGCAGGTCAGGCAGCATCAATGGAGGGGCAATCTGTCTGCAGCTACCGGCACCTTTCTCCTACACCCAGAGCTTCTTTAACATCTCCTTTAACTTTAGTTCCTTATTCCAAATAAAACATGTTGCTATGAGTAGTCATGTTTTTCTAGCTATGTCTACCCTCCTGTAGGATGTGTGGAACACCTTTTTCCAGTCCTATTCAGACCCAATAAAATCGCTGAATGCCGACAGTGTGGAAGCAGGTCATTTGGCCCATTGGGTCCACACTGACATTCTAAACAGCATCCCACCCAGACCCATCCCGCCCTACACTATCCGTGTAACCCTGCATTTCCCCTGGTAATCCACCTAACCTGCACATTTTTGGACTGTGGAACTTGGGCACAAGTAAAGTTCAATGCTGGCTTAAGGAGCTGAAGCAACTTTTAGTTAGACACTTTACAGCTTCTTGGACTCAACATTAAACATAGAACACAGAATACAGGGCCTTTTGGCCCAACATGTCTTTGCTGACGATGATACCATTCTAAACCAACCACGTCTGCCTGCACATGTCCCGCATACCTCTATTTCCTGCCTGTTTATGTGTCTGACTAAATGCCTCTTAAATATGCTAGCATGTCAGCTTCACCAATTTTATTCAACCTCTCCTTATAATTAATGCACTCCAACCCAATCAACATCCTGGTAAACACCTTTAGTACTGTCTCCAAAGCCTCAACATCCTTCCTAATGTGTGAGGACCAGAACTGTACATAATACTCCAAATGTGGCCTGACTAAAGTTTTGAACAGCTACAACGTGGCTTGGCAACATTTACACTCAATGCAACGACTGATAAAGGCAAGCATGTTGCATGCCTTGTTTACAACCATATCCATTTGTGTTACCACTTTCAGGGAGCTATGGGCTTGCACCTTGAGATCTCTCTGTATATCAATAAGGCTTCTAAGGGTCCTGCTGTTTACTGAACACTTTCCTTTTGCATTTTTCCATCCAAAATGCATCATGTCCTATTTAGCTGGATTAAACACCATTTGCTATTTCCCTGCTTAACTTCCCAACTGATTTGCATCCTGTTGTATCCCTTATAACCTTCCTCATTAACCACAATTCTGCCAATTTTCATGTCATCCGCAAACTTACTCTTCAAGCCACTTACATTTTCATCAAAATTATCAACAATTTCAGACCTTAACCTCTGTTTGTAATTTGCTTATTTTTCCTTTGCTGGTTGATTTTATTTCCATTTCTCTTTAGTTTTTGCTGTTGGGAAGCAGATTTCCATCATTCTAATATCTGCACCTCCTCTGGACACAATTTTTGTTTCTTTACTTATTCATTTTCCCTCCCTTTGTCCTGCACAACCTGCTCTTTTCTCACATAATCATTCTGAACTTCCTCTCACTTTCTCATCCTTTTCATGCCTTCCCAAATTTTCTTTGTTTGAATTTACTAACAGTTCTAACCTTTTTTCATTCTCATGATAGGTCCTCGACCCAAAAAGCAAATTCTACAACTCTCGTGACAAATGTTATTGACTTGCAGATTATTTCCAAAATTTTCTGTTTTTTATCTCAGATTTCTGGCCTCTTGCAGTGATTTGACTTTGCCTCCTCAGGAGTGTTAGCTTGAATTAGGAGACCAAAATACCAGAGTGGAACTTGAATTCATGAAATTTCTAAGAACATAGTATGGTAGTCAATGAACTAACCTGTCACACAATGCAAAAACAAAAATCTTCTCTCATTTTGTTCTGAATTACCTAGACTTCCATAATCATTGCGCATTAACTGTTATACCTTTCTTCAATCACATAGCTCTTAGATATAGAAAATAAAATATGTTTGACACAAGTGAATACAGAATGGAATGAACTGCTCATGGTCATTATAACATAATTTACACAACGCATAAATGTAACCGACTCAAAGTCCTTCATGCTGAGGAGGTGGCTGCAGAATTGGTTTAAAGCAATAGAAGTGAGCAGGGTTTTGAAGGAAGGAAGATAAGAAACAAGCGGTTAGTGTTTACAAAGAGCGTTTTGAAGTGTGTGATCAAGATAATGCGGGCACAGATTGCTACAGAGAGCAAGAACAGGTTCCTGATGTTTGAAGGGGCAGGCAATGAATTGCATGTAAACATACTTTGGGACTTCTAATGTGATGCTGGAAGGATGAGAGTTAATGGAAACAGTGAAAGGTTAGGGTGATAGGAAGAGGGTATGTAGCAGGACTTATGCTGTAATGGTTTGATTGAGTTACAACCTATAAAGATTGGAACTGAGGATCTGCTCCAATAGCTTTTCTTTATCTTTTCTCCCCCCCCTTTTCCCTTTTTTACTTACTTTTTCCTGAGCTTGAATGGCATGGCATTGGTGAGAGCCCAGGGAGTGGACTTTGAGCAGGCTCATGTCTATGTTATGTCTATGTCTAAGGAAAGATAAAGCAAAAGGAAGGAATGAGTTTGAACTCAATATTGAGTCCAGAAGGTTGTAAAATGCCAAAAAATGGGGTGCAGCACAGTGACTCAGTGGTTAGCACTGCAGCCTCACAGCGCCAGGGACCCAGGTTCGATTCTAGCCTTGGGCAACTGTGTGGAGTTTGCACATTCTCCCTGTGTCTGCATGGGTTTCCTCCAGGTGCTCCGGATTCCTCCCATAGTTCAAAGACACTCATGCTAGGTGGATTAGCCATTCTTACTTGCCCACTGTGTCCAGCGATGTGTAAATTAGGAGGATTGGCCATGGGAAATGCAGAGTTACAGGGACAGAGTAGGGGAGTGGGTGGGATGCTCTTCAGAGGATTGGTATGGACTCGGTGGGTTGAATGGTCTGATTCCACACTGGAGAGACTCTATGTCAGGTCGCAGACGTTGGCAGGCCCAGTGTAGAGGAGAGTGAGCCCCTAACTACTTTTCAGGAGGAAGCTCAGCACTTGGAATTTGCGACTGTTACATCAGACGTTGGCAAAGTAAGCCCAGTGGAAAAAGATGGCACCTGAGGATTGGCAACATCACTCTTGTTTGGAAACCGTGTTGGCAACTGCTAGGGGGTGGTGGAAGAGCATCACAGCAACATCGAAGAGGTGGGCCCAGTGTCGACAGAAGCCATTCTGTCATTCGTTGATCTGGCGGAGGAGTATTGGCCCAGGGGCAAAGAAAGCACCTGACAATCATTTGGGTCTGTGATCTCCTTGTGCTGGCGGTGATCCAGTGGCTTCAGTGTCGGGTTTGGCGGTGGCAGCACAGTGGATCCGGCCCAGAAATCCTTGCCTCAGTGGCCTCAGGGGTGGCATCCCACAACCACTCCAGAAATGCAGGAGCCGTGAAGAGATCCAAGGATGAACTTGGTCCTAACTTTATCTCAAATAAATCTTTTTGGAATTTCTGTAATTAAAATGATACAGAAAGTGGTGACTTATACACAGCTCACTGTATTTTCGTAAATACAAGTGACAACAAATTGCTAGTCTATTCTCACCTGAGGTATGGTCACCCTCAGAGTAAACCACCATCTGTTATCGCTCGATTGAGAAAGCAGCCCTATGGTCAGGTAGGACTATAGCATCTTTACCGACAGCTACAGTGTAACGCCTACATCTGCATTCACCATTCCTCTAGACTTTAAAGCCAACATTCCAATCTGCAATAACAAAGTGTGGAGCTGGATGAACACAGCAGGTCAAGTAGCATCTTAGGAGCACAAAACTTGACATTTCGGCCTAGACCCTTCATCAGAAAAGGGGGATGGGGAGAGGATTCAGAAATAAAAAGGGAGAGAGGGGGAGGCGGACCGAAGATAGATAGAGGAGAAGTTAGGTAGAGAGGACAGTATAAGTGGGGAGGGGATAGGTCAGTCTGGGAAGGACGGAGAGGTCAAGGGGGCAGGATGAGGTTAGTAGGTAGGAAATGGAGGTGTGGCTTGAGGTGGGAGGAGCGAATAGGTGAGAGGAAGAACAGGTTAGGGAGGCAGGGATGAGCTAGGCTGGTTTTGGGATGCAGTGGGGGGAGGGGATGAGCTAGGCTGGTTTTGGGATGCAGTGGGGGGAAGGGAGATTTTGAAGCTTGTGAAATCCACATTGATACCATTGGGCTGCAGGGTTCCCATGCGGAATATGAGTTGCTGTTCCTGCAATCTTCGGGTGGCATCATTGTGGCACTGCAGGATGCCCATGATGGACATGTCATCTGAGGAATGGGAGGGGAAGTTAAAATGGTTCGTGACTGGGAGGTGCATTTGTTTATTGCGAACCAAGCGGAGGTGTTCTGCAAAGCGGTCCCCAAGCCTCCGCTTGGCTTCCCCAATGTAGAGAAAGCCACACCGGGTACAGTGGATGCAGTATACCACATTGGCAGATGTGCAGGTGAACCTCTGCTTAATATGGAAAGTCATCTTGGGGCCTGGGATGGGGGTGAGGGAGGAGGTGTGGGGGCAAATGTAGTGCTTCCTGCAGTTGCAGGGGAAGGTGCCGGGTGTATGAGTTTGGAGGGAAGTGTGGAGTGGACAAGGGAGTCCTGGAGACAGCGGTCTCTCCGGAGGCAGACAAAGGTGGGGATGGGATGATGTCTTTATGGTGGCGTCGGATTGCAGATGGTGGAAGTGTTGGAGGATGTTGCGTTGTATCCGGAGATTGATGGAGTGGTATGTGAAGACTAGGGGGATTCTCTTTGGGCGGTTATTGCGGGGGCGGGCGTGAGGGATGTGTTGCGGGAATTGCGGGAGACGCGGTCAAAGGCGTTCTCTATCACTGCTGGTGGGGGGAGGTTGTGGCCCTTGAAGAACGCGGATGTCTGGGATGTACGGGAGTGGAATACCTCATCCTGGGAGCCGATGTGGTGGAGGTGAAGGAATTGGGAACAGGGGATGGAATTTTTGCAGGGAGGTGGGTGGGAGGAGGTGTATCCCAGGTAGCTGTGGGAGTCAGTGGGCTTGAAATGGACATTGGTTTCTAGGTGGTTGCCTGAGATAGAGACAGAGAGGTCCAGGAAGGTGAGGGATGTTTTGGAGATTCCAACTTTGCAAAACTTTAATAATTGAACCTGTGTCTTTGTGTAGCTTCATGTTTATTTATCAGTAAGTGCAAGGGGAAGAAAAATCCAACTCCTCCTTAGTGTATTAAACAAACAGCTAAACTTTGAAAAATTATCACAAAATCAACTTATGCTGCTTTTCTTGAACAAACTGTGTGTACATTGTGTGCCATGTAGTAGACTTAAGTATGATCTTTTGAGTCAATTTAGGAATGTGTTCAGTTTCATCATATCTATTCGCTGTGTATTTTTGAATTTTTTTTGTATGATGGATTTTGCCTGCAAAAGCTAGTATTGCAATACAATTTGGTCAAACTGTGGAAATTGTAACAAAAGGTGGAATTTTTATTTATTCAGTGCATTGATCATTATCTACTGGGTTGCTGGTTTTGGCACACACTCCAAACTGCAAAGATTTTCACCAACTGACACTTCATACATGTTTGCATCCAGCCAAATGATTCATAAGTAACAATAAATAATTCCTTTTGCAAACTGTCAGTACCACACTCCTCAGGGCCTAATATGATGAAACTGTCAACTCACTATGAATTCTGAATCTTCTGAGATGCTAGTTGTTCTTGCCCAAGTTGATCTGCAAAAGGCTAGAGACATCCTGGTGCCTGAGGGAAAGAAATTCAGTTGGAAAGATGGAAATTGGGAAGTTTACCATTCCAGTCACTAGCTTTTCTGGTAGCAAAAAAAAAATTAAACTCAAGTGAACAATTTACTTAATCAATTAGTGTGTAGCATGCACTTAGTAATTCCTTCTGTTGAATTAGCATTAATAATTGATTCTTTCATGAAAAATGTGACCATTATCTAATGTCATCTACTGTCATGTTCTGACTGCACTCCCTGTCTAAATGTGGTGTAATAGTGTTATATTTCACTTTGGTTTCAAGCATATGCCAGTAGCAGAACAGCTGCAAGATCATTCAGAAGTCTCCTTTTGAAGGCATTACTTGTTGAACAACTAACTTCTATCTAAAAGAATCCTAAACCTAGAGTTCTTTCCACCAATACTTTTGAAGTTACTGAATGCTGAGCAAAGATTTTTCACCAGAGGGAAGAAACAACTAGCAAATGTGACTTCATGCTGACAACTGTTTCCTTAAAAGATATTTGAAGAGTTCTGAGTCATCTGTAACAAGCTGGAACCATCTTGATTGAAAAAAAAAATGTACATTGCATCATTTCTTAGAATTCAGCTTGTTTGTTTTCTCTAAGTACGGCAATAGTCTTTAAGTACGAAAGTCTACAACTTTGAGGTTGTGGTTCCCAATTTGATGGGACAGATGATCAATAAAGCAGAGACTCATCAGAAAAAGCAATGTGTCCTCAATCACTGATTTTGAAATATCCTGGTCTATTTCCTATAAAGCTTCTTGCATTCCATTTAGTGTTGTCATTAAACAGGTATGTATTTGTGCTGAGTGACTGCTTGTTTTACCTTCATGCAGAGAGAGTTGTTGCAAGTTTATGATCTTGATTTGGCCATTGGATGCAATCCCAATCTCCAATTTCAAACAGTTGTTCCTTTGCGTCTGTTCCCTTGGTGAAATGTGCTTTAAATTTACCTCGTCTCTTCTAATTTCTTCTCCTCTAATGCTAACATCCTCATTGGGTACCAGTAATAGTTTAAGAACTGTCAATGACATTTGAAAGTTATAACTTATTGTAAGTTCAACTGTTACCTTTTTGGTCAGAGTGTGAGATGGCTTCATGTGTGCAAAGTAAGATACATATAGTTTATTGGAATATTTTCTCTTCTAGTATGCTGGCTTTCAAACTGTCCTTTATCACATTGTTGAATTGTCTGTTTTCACGATTCCTTTACAGTTTGTAGCACAAGGATAGATGATGATGAATTCCAAAACTTGCTTGCAAACTTTGCAAACCGACCAGAAAAATTACAATCCCCTTGTCTGTGGTGATAGTCTTTGGCAAGCCACACATTGTCTTACCTTGTCCAGAATGTCAATAATTGAAGTGATGTACCTGGAATTAGTTGGACCAATTTCTCACCATTTGTTGTGTAGACCATGGGCAAGTAGAAATGTTTTCACTTCTCTAAATTATCAACTTGGAGTTGCCATGGATCAGCTGTAAAATTGCAGAACATAGTTTTGTAGTTGATTGTGCAAGCTACAAAGTTTCTGATGAGTTCTCCTAAATAGCAAATTATACGCCAATTTAAGTTTGCTGCAATAATCTAAGTTCACCATTTTAGTATCTTGGAATGACGAGATTAGAGAGACATCATGATGAGCCTATTCAGTCAATATTACCATCTGCTTCAAACCATTTCAGTTCCTCTGGCACTTTGGCAAGCATTATAAAAGGTTCAAATGGTTCGAATGGTTGTGAAACCAAGAAGTAGGAAGAGGAGTATGCCATTCAGCCCCTCAAGCCTGCTCTACCGTTCCATAGGATCAATGGCTGGCCCAACATGCCTCACAGCCACTTTTTCTGCCTTTTCTCTGCAATCCTCAATTCCCTGACTGAGTAAAAGTCTATCTCAGCCTCAAATATACACGAGTACCCTGCCCCAGCAGGGAGTTTCAAAGACTCACAACCTTCTGAATGAAAACATTTCTCCTCATCTCAGTCTTAACTTGGTGGGCCTTTATTTTGAGACTCTGCCCTCTGGTCCTAGACTCTCCTATAAATGGAAACATCCTCTCAGCACCTACCCTGTCAAGCACCTTCAGAATCCTGTCTGTTTCAATGAGATCACCTCTCCTTCTAACCTTTGGAGAGAAGAGTCCCAACCTGTTTAGCTTTTGTTGATGAGACAACCCCTCCATATCGGGAGCATCTTAGTGAACCTTCTCTGAACAATGTGCAATGAAATAATTTTTTTTTAAGTAAGGGACTAAATATGCTGTCAGTATTCCAGATGTGGTCTCACTAGCATCTTGTACAGTTGCAGTAAGATGACCCTACTCCTATACTCCAATCCCCTTGAAATAATGCAAAGTGCACAAGATTACCCTTTAATCTTCCCAAATCTGGTAAAGAAGGAACGATATTGAAATGCATAGTTTTATCTCAATGTTATTATGATAAATGTGAGCCTGTTGAAAAAGCTCATAATACTTTCACCTTTAGCTCAGTGGAACATGGATCTGCCCAGAGTTACATTTCTATAGCGGACTACAGCATTTCTAAAGCTGGAAAACTGAGTCATGCCTGTGTCATGAGTGAGAGAAATTTGCACAAAGAACCAATGATTCACAAAATAACTGCACAACGGCTGGTATCCCATAACCATGTCACCTTTTATTTCTGCATGGAGGGTCCTTGACACTGATCTTGCCAGCTCTCAGAATGTCAAGATGCCTCACATCCTTTTTATATCTATCAGCCAGGGCTCTCTGATTGGGCCTGGTTAATAGCCCCATTCGGGGAAGTCATAATCTATGATGTCCAACCAGCTGACCTTGTTACACTCTCAACAGTTCAGTTGGTGTGAAAATACATATTCCTGTGTCAATATTGATGAGATTCAACAATGACATGTCTGCAGTCTTGAGCAATTTTAAAAGGACTTGATATTTTTCCATTTATGATGATATACACGTGCCATGCTGCATTCTCAGGAAGAGAATCTTCTGTCTTCTGAATCAATGGAATCCTCTTCTTTGATCCAAATACTTTTGTGAAATGATTCCACCTCTAGGCTACGTTACTATTTTTCCCTTGTGTTGCACATGACATTGTGATTGAAAGAGCATTTTTATAATTCAGGCACCATTCTGAGGCTAGCTGACCATGATGAAGCCTGTCTTGATGATTGTGGTGAGATCTTTTGAATGTGTAAACCTTACATTTGAACTGGCTGGGGAAACCCTGTCTGCAAACCTGAGCTGAAAAGTGCATTTCTGCAGAGCCTCTTTGAGTCAACTATGACAGGTTCAACTTCGGTTTGTCAAAGATGTAGCATTTTCCATGGTCTGCTCATGTCCCCTCCTTGCTCTTCTTAACTCTCTCTTTAAATCCTTCCTGGCTAATCTGTAACTCTCCATCACCTCATCTGAACCATCTCATCTCATCGTCACAGAAGCCTCCCTCTTCCGCTTAACAAGAGATGCAATTTCTTTAGTAAACCACGGTTCCCTTACCTTATCGCTTCCTCCCTGTCTGACAGGGACATACCTATCAAGGACACACAATATCTGTTCCTTAAACCAGCTCCACATTTCAATTGTCCGGATCCCCTGCATTTTGCTAACCCATTCTATGCCTCCTAAGTCTTGCCTAATCGCATTATAATTGCCCTTCCCCCATCTATAACTCTTGCCCTGTGGCATGTTCCTATCCCTTTCCATTGCAAAAGTAAACATAACTGAATTATGGTCACTTTCTCCAAAGTGCTCACCTACCACTAAATCAAACACCTGGCCTGGTTCATTGCCAAGTACCAGATCCAGTGTGGCCTCCCCTCTTGTCGGCCCTTCGACATACTAACTCTCATTGTAACACTGTAGCAAGGACACAGTGTGGTCAGTGCTACCTCTGCTTAGGGACTGCACCAGGCTGTATCTTAGTTCAGTTTTGGTCACCTCATTGTAGGAAGGATGTGGACACTTTAGAGAGGGTGCAAAGGAGATTTACCAGGACGCTGCCTGGACTGGAGGCAGATCTTATGAGGAAAGGTTGAGGGAGCGAGGGCTTTTCTCATTGGAGTGAAGCAGGATGATAGGAGACTTGATAGAGGTTTACAAGATGATGAGAGGCATAGATAGAGTGGATAGTCAGAGACTTTTTTCCCAGGGCGGAAATGACTATTATGAGGGGGTATAATTTTAAAGTGTTTGGAGGAAGATACAGGGGGGGATGTCAGAGGTAGGTTCTTCACACAGAGAGTGGTGGGAGCGTGGAATGTGCCGCCGGCAGTGGTAGCGGAGTCAGGTACTTTAGAAACTTTTAAGTGATTCTTGGATAGGCACATGGGGGATAGTAAAATGCAGGGTAAATTGATCTTAGTAGGATAATAGGTCGGCACAACATGGTGGGCCAAAGGGCCTGTGCTGAGCTGTACTGTTCTACATTCTATGTTCTATCTCCTGGATCAGAGGATCATTACTGCTGTCTTGCCATGCCACTTAGTGGCAAGCACAAAGCCAGGAAGCCAGGATGGTTGTCAGTAGCCCTCAGGCAAATCAAGTAACTTCAGACCAGGTTGACATTGTCTGGTGTCGTGGCCTCCCCTGTTATTCCTGGAGCGAAAGGAAGTCCCACCTTTGCAGGATCTCAAGATCCCTGCCCACGAAGCAGGGTGCCATGGCTGAAGAAAACATCAGTAACACTGCAAAGCTGTGCAGGACTGACAGTGCTTGTGTGACTGCACAACAGGCTTTTAAAGATGAGAGATACTCAATGCAAATTGAGCCTAGTCATAAAAACAAAAGATTCAGCCTGAAGTCTTTTCAATTAATTTGTCACAAATTAGTTCATTAGTTAGTGTACCAAATATACACACAGTGCTGTCATGTATTTTTTAATATGCTGACAATTTCCCCGGCATTGCTGATGGAATTTATATAATTAATCATCATACTTTCCTTTAGCCTGAAGCATTTTTTGAGAGTATGCAACTACCACATCAAACATAAACGTGTCTTATGTCACTCACCTTCTGCCCTGAGACGATGCACAGGTATCTTCTTAAATATCAGTGCTACATCCAGGTGGTTCTTCTGCTGATTAAGTTGATCTTGAAGTCAAAATCCATCAAATGCTGTGGCATTTCGAAATCAAGAAAGAGAGCTGCTGGAGTCAGTAGATTTACATTTTTCATGATGGTTCCCATTGCTGTATGCTTTGTACTTCGCAGCTCTGTACAGAGATGACATAAATATGGAAAATTCTATTCACTATGCTTTAAAATGTCTCTTCTATGCCTCCAGCTCCTAAATTTCTGGCTCTTTCAACAATTTTGTTTACTTCTCTCTGAGTCCACATTTAGGCTTAACTAATGAGGCACAGATAGAATCATTAGTAAACTGATTAAATAACAAAGCACAGAGCAATTGAACACTATACTGAGTAATGTATTTCCACTGACAGGCTTCACAAACAGAATGTATAAGACAGCACCAAACCTGAACAATACCAATTCCATTGGTACTTGGGCAAAATGTAAGGGATAAGCAAAATGAAAAATGCAAGAAGAAATGGGTATTGATTAATAACAACTTATGTTGCTGTAGCATCTTCAATATAGTAAAATATCCTTCTATGTTGTTTCACCTTTATACACCTAAATTTCGACACGGAACTACAGAAAGCGATAATGGGACAGTGACAAAAGCTTACTTGTAGAAATAGGTTTTAGGAAGCTAAAACACACTGTCACTAAAATTTGAATACTCAAAATAGGAGGTGTACAACAAGCCAGAACTAGGCTAATATTTTATAATGAAGATCAAACATGAAGCTGATTAATATACCATTAATATACTTTACTGAAAGTACAACAAAAATCATATGAAAGAATTACTGAGATTCAAATGATGCACCTCTGTAATACACTGAATCTTATTTGGCAGAAAAAAGTACTTAAAGTTCCACCTGAGCAATACCACCATTGTTCACTCAATACCAAAGGGTGTGCTAGATTGGTCATGCACTGGAAATAGATTAGGACCAGATTCTGAGACAAACATGATGGTAAAGGTGGAAAAGGAAAAGTTAAGAGAGCTGACCAGCATGCACAAGCGTGATTATCTGAGGAGGACTGAGAACAATGGGCAGTACTGCTGGCCACTGATAGTTAACAATTATACAATAAATACAAAACACAAGCAGCAAGTAATTTACCAACAGAAAAGCTAGAAGAGAAAACTTCAGCTGAAAATTCAGCTTTTTAGTAATGACAGTCAATGCCACAAATTCAGGCGCATTTTTGCATCCACATAGATCTCATTCACCACTGGTTCGTGCATGCACAATTGGAAAACGAAGACATGACTGTTTGTTTTCTTCAGCAGCCTCGACATGGCAACAATCATCACAAGTTCTGTATCTCACCTCTGTCAATGCAGAATTTTCTTTATTGGTTCTGTAATATGATGCCTCCACATTGTTTGTTAGATATCATTTCAAAGACTACAGGAGAATTTGCTGTCCTGTCACTTCAGAAACCTAGATCTAATTCAAATGAATAAGACAAACGTTCAATCTTTATACCATCTGAAATGTCTTATCTGACATGGGGATGGATATTTCAAACCTGATTGCTTGTGAGCTTGATGC
This sequence comes from Stegostoma tigrinum, assembly GCF_030684315.1. Classification (NCBI taxonomy): domain Eukaryota; kingdom Metazoa; phylum Chordata; class Chondrichthyes; order Orectolobiformes; family Stegostomatidae; genus Stegostoma; species Stegostoma tigrinum. Next base: position 33,138,786 of record NC_081358.1, on the reverse strand, counting down.
ACAGTACAAAACAGGCTACAGTTCAGCAAATGAAGGCTTTAAAATTCATTCAGGAACACAATAGAAATGGGCAGCGTGCGAGGTGGAAAATTGAACCCAATATAAAGTAACCTTCTTGTTGTTTGCAGTATGCACAGGTAAATGTTTTGGTGTCAACTCTAAAGCAGCAGGACCCCTATTAAAAATACACAAAGCTAACCTAATTCGCCATACCTGAAAAATGTCCAGTTAAATCAAAAGACTGCAGGTGACATTTACAAGAGATATTAACAAGAGCATGAGTAGGCCATTCAGCCCCTTGAGCCTGCTTCACCATTGAATTGCAACCTCAAATCCACCTTCCTGTCTACCTCTGATAACCTTTCACCTCTTGTTTATCAAGACTCTATCAACTTCTGCCTTAAGAAAAAACTTTGAAGAACTCTGGTTCCAATACATTTTCAGGAAAAAAGTTCCGAAGGTTCACAACTCCCTGAGAGAAAAAAAACATTTGCCTCAATTCTGAGACAGTAGGAACTGCCAATGCTGGAGAATCTGAGATAACAAGGTGTAGAACTGAAGAAGGGTCCACACCCGAAATATCAGTTTTCCTGCTCCTCTGATGCTGCTTGGCCTGCTGTGTTCATCTAGTTCTACACCTTGTTATCTCTTTGCCTCAATTCTGTTTTGTATCAGTTGAACAATGACTCTTAATTCATGATTTGCCCAAAAGATCAAACATTCAACCTGCCAATGCCTTTTGTATCTGATATGTTTGAACCAATTCACCTTAAACTTTTCAAAATGCAACTAGATACTGGCCTAGCTGCTTGTGTTTTGTACTTATTGTATAATTGTTAACTGTCAGTGGCCAGCAGTACAGTTCATTGTTCTTAGTCCTCCTCAGGTAATCACATTTTGCTTGAACACACTGGTCAGCTCTCTTAGCTTTTCCTTTTCCATGTTTTCCAACTTCACCACATAAGATAACACCTACATCCCATGTTTTCATTTGGTAAACCTTCTCTGAATCACTTCCAATGTATTTACATTCTGCTTGAATAAGACAATTAATACTTTATACTCCAGATGTGGTCTCAACAATGAACTTCATAACTGAAGAAGAATGTCTCTACTTCTGTAATCAACAGCCCCTACAAACTAACGCAATACCTGCATGCTAACCTTTCACCATTCGTGCATTAGGGCACCCATTTCCCTCTGCATCTTAGAGTTCTGCAATGTTTCTTTTTTATTGTTCCTACAAAAGTGTACAATTTCATATTCTTCCACATTATAAATCATTTGACAGGTCTTTGCCCACTCACTTAGTCAACATATATCTTTTGTAATCTCCTCAAGTCCTCAAAATCTCCTAGTTATATTTGTGTCATCAACAAATTTGGTAACCATAACTTCCATTCCTTCATTTGAGGCATTTTAATAAATTATTAACAATTAAAGTCCCAATTCCTATCCTTGTGGCATACTGCTTTACATCCTGCCAACCAACTTATGACCCATTAATGCCTATTGTTTGTTTCCTGTAAAACAATCAATCTTCAATCTCTAACAACCTGTTACCTCGCATTATGCACTTTTATTTTCTGCAATAATTTTTAATGTCACACTTTATCAAGTGCCTTCTGGAAATGTACGCTTTCTAGATCCACACCAGCAGTGTTCCACAGAGATGGGTTCTGGCTCATCTTTTGTTTGCCATTTAAATAAATGTTTTGTATGAGAATATAGAAAGCATGATTAATAAGTTTGCGGACGACACCAAAATTGGTTGTAGGTAGATAGTGAAAAAGGTTTTCTAAGGTTACAAAGGGATTTTGATCAAATGGGTCAATGGGCTGAAAAAAAGGTAGATAGAGTTCAATCTATCTATAACTGTGAGGTATTGCATTTTGGCGCAACAAACAGGGGCATAAATTATACAATTAATGGTAGTACCCTGGAAAGTGTTGTGGAATAGAGGGTACTATGGGTTCAGGTACATAATTCATTAAAGTTTGCATCACATATAGACAGGATGGTTAAAAAGGCACTTAGCATGCTTGCCTCCATTGTTCAGCCCTTTGAGTACAGGAGTTGGAAAGTCAAGTTGAGGTTGTACATGTCATTGGTGAGGCCTCATCTGGAGTACTCTGTCCAGTTTTGGAAAGTTATAGGAAGGTCATTATTAAGTTGGAGAAGGTTCAGAAGAGATTTACCAGAAAGCTGCCTGGTATGAAGGGTTTGAATTAGAAAGAAAGGATGGATAGACTAGGATTTTTTTCACTGGAGCATAGGAGGTTGAGAGGTAACCTTCCAGAAGTTCATAAAATAATGGGGGGTATACATAGAGTTAATAATAGTTGTCTTTTCCGAGGATTGAGGATTTTAAGATAAGGAAGGGCCATTTTAAGGTGAGAGAAGAGAGATTTAAAAACACACTAGAGGTAATATTTTACACAGAGGATGGTTCAAGTGTGGCATGAATTTCCTGATGAAGGAGTGGATGTGGATACAAATACAATGTTAAAAAGACATTTGGGTAAGCACATGAATAGGAAAGATTTGGAGGAATATGGGCCAGGAGCGGGCAGGTGGGGCTAGTTTAGTTTGGGAATATGTTCAACATGGCCTGGTTGGACTGAAGGGTCTGTTTCTGTGCTGTATGAATCTATGACACAATGACAGATATCAAGGTGACTGGCCTGTAGATTCCTGCTTTCTGTTTTCCCACCTTTTGAACTAAAGGAATTACATTTGCTATCTTCAAGTCCAATCAGATCTTTCCAAAATCAAGGAGGATTTGGAAAAGTAAAATGTGTATATTACCCATCTCACCAGCCTTTTCTTTTAAGACTCTCGGTTGAAGTCTATCAGAACCAAGGCAATAGTCAGGTAACAATTCCAACAATTTACTTAGTACCACTTATCTGGTGATTGTAATTTTCCTGAATTCCTCCCTCCATCCTACTTCCTGATTTAAGGCTGCTTCTGGGATGGGATTGCTTGAATTGTCGATAGTGAAGGATAATGTAAAAAAATCTATTCAATTCATCTACCATCCATTTCCCATTATTAATGCTTCAAACTCACTTCTTATAGGATCGACACAATTTTACTAAGCCTTTGTTTTCAAATAGTTATGAAAACTCTACTATCTGTTTTTATATTTCTGGTTAGCTTTCTTTCATACGCTAATTTTTCACTCCTTATTAATTTTATGGGTTATTCCCCACTTTATTTATATTCTGTCCGATCTTCTGACCTGCCACCTCCTTTTGAACTCATATGCTTTTTCTAACCTTTCTAGTTAACCATGAATAGTTGATTTCTCCCTTGGATATTCTTTGTATCCTTGGAATATATCAATGCCAAGTATTCTGAAATATCGTCTTAACTATCTGTTATTGCATCCCTGTTAATGTAGCCTTTAGTTTAATTTACCAATTGCCTTTAACCAGCTTAATTGCCTTTATTTAGTTTTTTAAAATAGTCCTAAACTCATTCCTCCATACCTCAAACTGAATGTAAAGTTCAATCTTATTGTGGTAATAGCTACCTGGGACATATTCACTATGAGATCATTAATTAATCTTATCTCGCTGCATAACATCGGATTGAGAAGTGTGGTCAGCTCCAGAACTTGCTGGTATCCCTAATTACGCAAAAAAAAACATTCAATGAACTTGAATTAACTCTACAACTTCAAAGAGACTCAGCCTCATTAACCATATGGTTGCCATCAGCGATTGTGTAACCACTCATTGATGGTCAATGGCCATCCCATATAAATGGTATTGTTCAGAAAATAAAGTTCATGGAAGTGCTTGCCATGCTGACAGATACTCCAGTCCCCTGCTTGGCATCCACATAGACCGCACATTGATTGTTACTGCAGCTAATCCCTGTTGAGTGGAAGATGTTGAAGAGTTGACACAGGAAATGATCTTCGCTGGAGTCTTAGAGTAATACAGCATGGAAACAGGGCCTTCAGCCCAAAATGGTCCATGCTGACCATGGTGCCCACTTAGCTAGTTCCAATTGCATATATTTGGTCCATATCCCTCTAGAACCTTCCCACGCATGTACCTATCCAAATGTTTTTTTTTAAAGTTGCCAATGTTGCTGCCTCAACCATTTTCTCTGGCAGTCCATTCCATATATGCATGTGAAGAAGTTGCCCCTCAGGTCCTTCTTAAATCTTCGCCCTCTCATCTTGAACCTATGCCCTCTAATTTTCAATCCCCCATCCCTGAGATAAAGGTTATATGCATTCATCTTATCTGTACCCCTCATGATTTTACACACCTCAGTAAGGTCACCCCTCATTCTCCTGCATTCCAAGGAATAAAGTCCTATCCTGGCTAACCTCTCCCTGTTACTTCCGCCTACTAATCCTGGCAATGTCCTCATAAGTCTTCTTTGCACGCTTTCCAGTTTCACTATGTCTTTCCAATAACAGAGTGACCAAAACTGTGCATAACTCTCCAAGTGCAGCCTCACCAATGACTTGATACTAGGCTTTCACCCTAAAGTGTTTCCTGCCTGCGGGTGACAGTGTAACAGATGACATGCTCTGAACCTGGCTCCTTGCTGACCAGGGGTATATTGTGCCAGTTCTCCTTGATTATTGTGAAATGAGGTGCGCTGGTCCCTGGAAAAATACAAGCTGATAGAATGAGAGATGCATTCAGCAGGCATTAATACATGATGAGCTCTCTGTTAGCAAACTCATTTCAAGTTAGGACTGAATGCGTGCATTTACTTTGTAAGAAAGTCTATATGTGTAATTTGTGTAAAACTAATTTAGCCTAGTATAATTTGTAGTTTCTAGTTGTTATTCATCTGAAATGCACAGTTTAAATATTGTAGCTATGCTAGCCTTAAGCAGGCTATTTTTTTCATCGGTTGCAGTGGAAATGAAGAAAAATTAAGAACGATTGACACTGTATCATCAGTAAGGGACACACATGTTTGATGGGAAGATTTATATATCGCCAATTTAGCACAACATAGCTCTAGAGACATACAATAAAGGAGTTAAATGTCTCAGAGTTAACTGGAGAAGATTTGTTTGCTATTCCATGAACATAATATTTGATTTGTTTTGTAGAATTGGTGAATATTGTTAGCTTTAAAGTAAAACTGGGGTATTTTGTTCGTATTTAGGCCTCCAGTTGTTGGTTTGTGTTAATTAAAAATAGCTTGTTCGGTATAATATTGATACTGGTACAAAAAGAAATAGAACAAAAGATAGAGAGCAGGGATACTGAAATGATTAATAGATAAATTAAACAAACTATCATAGGAATGGTATGGCAAGTGGCATGTTGCCGCTACAGCGTGTGGGAGCAGCTGGACACCAAAATGAATGCCTCTGCAGTAAATCTTTGAAGCTTGGACAATTTTTGATCTAAATTAGTGTTTGAACTGCAGACGTTGTGTCACATCCATCAGAGGAAATTACCTTGACACATTGCAGGAGGTGGTCAAACACCTCAGATTAAATAAATTCAGGTTTGTTTTGTGTTCGGAGACAGGAGGCTATGACAGCAAGGCAGGTATGGGAACCCAAAGGGTGGCTTTCAAGGATCCTTAGCCCCTGCAATTGTCCAAATGGTTATTCGGTTCGTACAAACTGTGTGAATGAGAGTAGGGTCTACAGTGAGAATAATCAAAGTGACAACAACCCTATAGGGAGATATTCAGAATAATTAGAGATAAGGATAAAGTTCCATACAGCCATGGGCATGCATCCCAAAGGGTATGTTGCCTCCCCGCTGCCAAGGTTAAGGATATCATCTCAGGTCTAGAGACCTGGGGAACAGGGGATCCGGTTGATTCAAGGGATTTGCTTGGTTAATGCTGGCATGAGGAGATGTTTCTATGAAGACAATTTGAGCAGATGAGGCCTGTACTCATTGGAATTTAGAAGAACTTTGGTGCAGTGTTAGTATCCATGCCTTTGACCTGTATAGAGCAGGGTTCTAGTCCCACCTGCTCCAGAGGTAGCATAACACTGTACAGGTTGATGAAAAATATTTATAACATGTAAACCTTCAATAGTAGACAAGAGAGTTTTATTTGTGAATTGATATAAGTAATGGGGTGTCACTATGCATATTGAGTTGACGAGCCTAGCTTAGACATAAAGACCTTACAGCCTCAGAGAATGGTATAGACACACACCACCTGAAGTAGTCCAGACTGCTACCACAACATGCAGGTACCAGGATTGAGACAATGCTAAATGAGTGTCGAAAGATTGCATGCAGCATATATGGTACTGCGGACAACTGTACTGTCAGCATCAAAAAAAAAGCTATCCTGAAAAGAATATTGCTTAGAATTTTAGACTCTTATTAATCAACTTCATTTACCTCAAGTGTACAAAGCCCACAGTCATTAACAGGTTCTAAAAATGCCTTTTTGAATTCTGTTGGGATATTTATACTAATCAGGGTATACACAAGAAGCCTTCAGTACCAGTATGCTGCTCCAATTACAACATGCTTCAGCTGCAGTTTGAGAGAAGCTAAGAAAATTGAATCTGAGGAAAACACTATTTCTTTACACATTTTGGAATGACCTCTTTAAGTCACCACTTGCATTGATATTTAAAGACTTTGTGGTGCCTTAGTTGGAATTACTGACAAACCAGTTGTTATTAATGAGCACTTCCATTCCATGATATAGGTGGTAGAATTTGTGAAAAGGGCTGTCTCTTAATGAGAAGTGGTGTGCAATAGATTATCCACTCCACATACAGTTATAGCTATTTAACCATAACTTCCAAGATAGCTGTAAGTTAATTCTGCATGATGAGCTTCCAACATTCAAGTGGAATACCTCTGAAAGTTCATCAAGACATCAATAACATTCACCACACAACAACAATTATTTAAAGGAGCACAGCCTCTTCCCTACCAACTCTGTACTCACTGATTAAACTATGTACTTGAAAATGAAAGCAAAGTGACACTTGGTAAGCTCAAAAAGTTGGGAAAAACCATGCACAGATGAAGCAAATGCATCACATTTTCTGAGTACATCACAGTAAATGACTAGTCTGTGTTATGTAAGCATGATGTGGAGAAGCTGGTGTTGAACTGTGGTGGGCAAAGCCAGAAGTCACATGACACCAGGTTATAATCCAACAGGTTGATTTGAAATCACAAGCTTTCAGGCCATTGCTCTTTCGTCAGCTGGACAGGTCAGTGCTCTGAAAGCTTATGATTTTAAGTAAACCTCCTGGGACTGTAACCTGGTGTTGTGTGACTTCTGACTGTGTTATGTAGGGAATAGCAGGATTTATAATTCTGAATTTTTTAAGAATCATGGCATTTTGCTTTGAAACAACTTCAATAAGTTGCAAAGTAAATAAGGAACAAAGTGCGAGAACATTTTGACTTAATGTTTTCCCTCATGATCAACACAGTGATTAAAGCAAAATGAAATTAAAGGTAACCGAGACTATGGATTAAACTCCTATTTCTTGTCTTCTAACATGTCATTCAAGAAGCTATAGGCAGTTGTGCCCCTTCACTATACCTTCCTAGTTGAGGAATCTGCTAATGGGTTTTCTGGCACTGTCTATTGCAAGCCTATCTTCACTGCTCGGTATACACCATTTTTCTTTGGAATTCCTTAAGCTCCAAGCAATATAAGATTGATTTTATCAGCAATCTTGTAAGTTGGACCTGAGACATCTGCTTACCATGCAGGTTTGATGGTGACATCAAAGCAGGATACTGCCTACCCTGGTGAGATCATTCCCTACTGTGTATCAAACAGTTTCACAAATGGGCAAATTTCTGGCTTGAAAAGTATGCAGTCAATCAGAAATTACTCCAGAAAGGTCAGGCACTTCAAAGATTTGATAGTCAAATGAAGCTAGTCGTTTCAAAATGCTGTAGTTATATTTTAAAATAGTGTGAGAGGAGAACAGGACAGCAACATCTAACACAGTGAGGTAAGAGGGCCTTTCATTCCAAAGCATATCAGTCATGTCCTAAGGAAAATCAAAGGGTACTGTCATAGGGAAACAACTCATCGATTGGTGAGCATTTTTATTTATATTTAAAAGCTCAGGCAATTTATTTGCTGTTATAAACCTGCTTTTAGAGTATGAAGGTTTACTTGCAGGAATAAAGCTTATTAAGACCTGCATCTTTTTAATAAATTAAAATAAATTAAGATAAAAATAAACTAAGTAACATGCAAAAAAGATGTTAGGGCAGGTGGTATGTGTTGACTGCAATATATACAAGCTGAAGGGTGCCAGTGTGATCCAGGGCAGACATATCTGCAATAAATGTCTGCAGTTTAAGGAACGTTAGCTCAGAGTTAATGAGCTGGATGGAGAGCCACAGGCACTGCAATGCACCAGGCAGGGATAAAGTTACGGAGATGCTTTGATCCAGGAGGCAGTTAGACCTCCTAGGGTAGCATCATCTGATTTTGTGGATCCGATTGGTTTACATGGATCCTACTAACCTAGATAGGGCCAGGAAAATAAGTTCTGCTTAGATAGGGTGCAAACCATTAGAGTCCCAAAGGATTTCCTTGATTATTTTCCAAGTCACACGCAAACTGGCTATTAGTAAATAAAATCAGAAGTCACACAACACCAGGCTATAGTCCAACTGGTTTATTTGACATCAGAAGCTTTAGTAGCACTACTCCTTCTTCCTAATAATTTCAAAAAAAACCTATTGGACTATAACCTGGTATTGTGTGACTCCTGACTTTGTCCATCTCAGTCCAACACCGGGACCTACGCATTGTGGTAAATAAGTTTAGAGAAGTGTATATGTGGCTGAAGGTGCAAGAGAATTTGTTTTTAATTCTTGGGACACTGAAGGAGGTGTACTATTGCTACAGGCTTCACCTGAATAGTGCTGCATTTTGCTGAGTGGTAAAATGAGGGCAGTGGTGAGGGCTTTAAAATAAACAGTCATACAGTCCAAAATGATGAAATGGATGAAATAGTGGGGGACAGGAATTATATATGGGGTTATGTGCTAATTGGAAGGGAAATAATGAAGTAATAGAACAGGTTTACAATGTTGAATAAGCGTAGTGTCAGGACAGAGAATACAAACTTGATAGTGCTGCAGAAGATAAGGTTAAAGATTAGAAATAGATGATAAGATAGGGATGAGAGGAGGACAGGGCAGCAGCAACTGATGCAGCTTAAGTTATAGGTTTTGTATTTGAATGTATGCAACAGTCATAACAAAATGGAAAATTGTTAGAACAGTGAGAGACGAATACACATGAACTGATAACCATTATCGAAATAGGGCTGCAGCATGACTAAAACTGGAACTCAAATATTGAAGGGCATTTGACATTTCAAAAAGATAGTAAGTTAGGTAATGGTGATGGGATAGTGTTGTTAATTAAAGAATGCATTTATACAGTACAGAGAGATGACCTTGGCTGGAATAGGTGAATGTAGACACATTTTGTGAAATGACCAGAATTAGGAAAGGTCAGAAATCACTTGTGGGAATGATTTATTGGCCGGCCAGCAGTAGTTACACTGTAGGACAGAGTATACATGGAGATATAAATGAGGCATGTAAGAAAGGTACCACAACACTAATAGATGACTTTATGTAGATTGGATAAAATTGATTGACCATGATAGCCTGGAAACTGAGTTCATATGAGTATATTTAAGACAATTTCTTACTGGAGTACATTTTAGAGAAAACCAATTATTGTGGACTTTGTGATGAATAATGAGGCAGGATTAATCTATAATCACATGAAAAAGGACCCTCAGGACAACAGTGATTGTACATGTAAGTATCTCACTTTCAGCTTTAAGAGGAGAAGCGTATTTTTAAGACGAAAGCTCTAAAGCTAAATTAAGGTTTGCGTAAAGGCATGAAGGCAGAGCTAGCTAATGTTAACTGGAAGCTAGTTTAAAAGGTAGAAATGTAGCACTGTTGTGGCAGCTTTTTTAATGTTGAGAAAATTTAATCCAGTGAGAAAGACTCTTTGAGGGAAATGCATCATTTGTGGTTAAATAAAGAAGCAAATGATAGCATCAAATTAAAGGAAACACGGTATAAAAGTTTATTGTAGGTCAAAAAATTAGTCAGACAGATTTTAAAGATAACTACAACTTAATAAAAAGCATGGAAAAGGCAAAAGGTAGACCATGAGAAAATGCTAGCGAGTAATATAAAGAGTAAGATTTTTTAACAAAGTATTTAGGTTGGAAAAGAGTGTTCAAAGTTGATGTAGATCCTTTAAAGAGAGAGAGAGATTGAAGAGTTAATAATGGAAGTGAGTGAAATGGTACATTGAAAGGGTATTTCACCCTGTTTTCACTGTAGAAGATTTAGAAAACCTTGCAGATACATGAAAATCATAAGATAAAAGGGAGTATGAAACATAAAACAATCATCATCTCCAGGGAAAAGGCACTGCGAAAACTATAAGGCAGGAAGACTGACAGGTCCCAAGAACCAAATGGCCTCCATCCTTAAAAGAATTGACTGCAGTTAGTAAATGCATTATTTATAATCTTCCAGAAATCCTTAGATCTGGAAGGTTGAAAAAAACAATGTAATACCTTTTATTCAAAATGAAGGGAATCAGAACACAGGAAACTGTAGACCAGTTAGCCCAGCATCTGTCATAGGGAAATTGCTGTAATGCATTATTACTGAGGTTATAGTAGAATATTGAGAAATTCATACTGGGATCAGGCAAACTTAATGCACTTTTATGGAAAGGGACATCATGTTTAGCTAATTCATTAGAATTCTTAGAAGATGGAACGTGCTGGGTGGGTCAATGGAAACGTGTAGCTGTGGTGTACTTAGGTGTTAGATAAAATGTTACTACATGAGATGAGAGCATATGGCATACTCAGCACCATGTTAGTATCGGTGAGGAATTTGTAAGTCAACTGGAAGCAGACTAGGGAACTGTAACTAGTGAGATGTGACTCAAGAATAGATGTGTTGCATTTATCTATTTGCAATCTTTATCAACAACTTGGATGGAGTGTTTATAAGTGCAGTAGCTAAACTTGCTGACGACACCAAGACGTGTCGACAAATACATTGTCAAGAGGAGATTAAGAACCAAGAAGAGATATAAATGGGTTAAGTGAGTTAGCAGAAATTTGGTGGATTGAGTTTAATGTGGGAGAATGTGAACTTGTACATTTTGGCAGGGAAAATATAAAAGTAATTTACTGGTTAAATGGAGAAACATTTCAGAACTCTATGCTTCAAAAGGTTTCCAAATTCATGAATCACAATATGCTATTTTGCAGATGCAGCAAATGATCAAGAGGCAAATGGAATGTTGATGTTCAATGCAAGGCAAATGGAATATAAAAGTAAAGACGTTTCACTGCAGCTGTATACTATTAGCGAGACCATATCTAGAATCCTAAGTCCACTTTTGGTCTCTATACTGAAAATTTGGTCTCAATATATTTGAAGCACCTCAGAGAGGGTCCAGAGAAGGGGCAGTGGGTATAGGGTGCTGGTGGAGAAAAGATGCTGATAGCATAAATGCCATCCCCTGCACATGTCATTTCAGCTCTGATGAAAAGTCATCTAGACTTGAAACATTAGCTTGAGGTTATTTATACATGGTTTGTGAGTAAACTGCTTTCCTTATGCATGAGTCAGTTTCTGTATCAAGAGACAGACCATTTCTCACCATGAACCTGAGGTAACAGAAGTTCTTTACCATTTCCAGTGGATTGTGATGAAATGTGATCAGGTGAAGCGTCGCCATAACTATAGTTTCCTCAATCTTATAGTAGTTGGGCTCTGGTCTACACTGCTCTCTATTCCTCTGTTTTTAAATAATTTTTGCATTTCCCTTAAAAATGACTATGAATTCCATGTCTAAAAACTCTGTATAGGTAACTTTCTCCTAGTCTGTGGTTTATGATGACAATGATCACTTCACAACACCAATTCTATTCCTGCAGCCTTTGAGCAGACAATAAGTGTGAGGATCTTTTGTTACTTGACTGCAAATACAATTTTGGATTTCCCTTTCTTTAATTTTACCCTTCTATTTCTTAACCACCTACCCTTTTAGCCTTGATAAAGGGTACAAATGGACTGCAATGCCTTTTCAATGCACTATTTATCCCTTTAAATTTCACCTATATCTAATTTTCTGCTCCCAGCACTAACATGTCCACCCATCCAAATTTGCACCTGGAGTTGTGATTATTATGCAAATAAACAGACTCATGAATGTTGAGTGTGATTAACATGTTGCCTTTCTTGTGGGATTAGCACCAGTTCTTAACCATTTAAAACAGGCATATCAATGCATGACAATTAGTCTATTGCTTCAAAATGATAAGCCGAGTCTGGAAGAGAATACTTTTTTGCAAAAGGAGTTAAACAATTCTCTCTTTGTTACACGGTGATTGTTCTTGAGATATAGTACCTTGCACAAAAAGTGCGCTTCTCAAGTCTTAATCCCTCCTTCTATCTCTGGGATTCACTCAGCAAACTGGTGTAGTGCAATGTTAACTTGTCCTGTTGCCTACTATATTCATGTGGAAACACTTGTCATTCAGTTTAAAATAAATGGGCTAACATCTCTCATCATTGAATTTCATCAATAACTTTCTGTTAAGTCATGACAGGTGAGATGGAAGAGAGTTAGAATGTAAGAACTAGGAGCTATTCAGCCCCTTGAGCCTGCTCCACTATTTAACATGATCATGGCTGATCTTATCTTGGCCTTAAGTCCACTTTCCTTCCTGTTCTCTATGATCTATTACTAACCAAAATTCTGTCCATCTCCTCCTTAAATATACTTAATGTCCCAGCATCCACCATACTCTGGGGTAATAAATTCCACAGATTCATGACCCTCTGAGAGAAGTTCTCGTCATTTCTGTTTTAAATCTGCTGCCCCTTATCCTAAGACAATGACTTCTCATTCTAGATTGCCCCACATATGGAAACACCCTCTCTACATTTACTTTGTCAATCCTCTTTAACATCTGATGTAGCTCAGTTAGATCTCCTGTCATCCTTCTAACTCTAAAGAGTATTGGCCTGAACTCCTCAATCTTACTTCAGAAGAAAAACTGGATCAATCTGGTGACCCTCCTCTGAGCTGCCTCCAATACCATTACGTCCCTCCTCAAGTAAGGGGGCCCAAACTCCAAATATGGTTTTAATATTGCCTTGTACAGATGCAGTAATGCTTCCCAGCTTTTTTATATTAATATATTCATTCAGGGGATGAGGGCATCACTGGCTAGGCCAGAATTTATTGCCCATCCTTAATTACCCAGAGGGCATTTCAGAGTCAACTACATTGGTGTGGGCCTGGAGTCACACTTAGGCCAGATCAGGTAAGGATGACAGTTTCCTTCCCTGAAGGACGTTAGTGAACCTGATGGGTTTTCCTCACAATTAGCACATGGTCGTAATTAGATTCTTAATTCCAGATATTTTGTTGAATTCAAATTTCACCATCCACTGTGCTGTACCCTATTCCTTCAGCAATAACTGACTAAATACCATTTCCCTTCCTTATTAACTGCTGTACCTGCATGTTAGTTTTCTGGGATTCATGCCGGATGGCCTTCTCTCTTTGCCTGTTATAGGTTACAGAAGACAGCTGAGTTTGATTTGTAGCTCCAGGAACTCTGAATCAGAAGGTAATAGGTTTAAAGCTAGCTCCAGAATTTAAGCACTTGGTGGAATCTTGTTGTGCAGGAGGCCAAAGTAGAACAGCAGGATGAAACATAGCAATTTAGTTTACTAAATTTTAAAAGCATTTACATGGTCATTAAAAACAAATCACCGAATTAAGTTTCATTTCTCAACGAAATTATTGTCCAACAGGCCTTCAGATTCCCAATTCCAGATAAGCAGCTCTGCTATGGTGGGACTGAACCCACAGCCTCAAGCTATTTGTTTGGGAACTGGATTACACGTCTGGTGACATTACCACTATGTCACAGCCTCCACTTCTACTCCTCAACTAAATAGTTATTGCTTAATTCAATAACCCAGCTACAATTGAGCCTGCTGTGCTGCGCATCATCAAGAACACTGAAAATGATGGCATTTTGCTACCTTATATCATGTTATGTCTCTACAGTGTGGAAAGAAGTCATTGGGCCCATGTCTGCATCCTATCTAAACCCAGCCCATTACCCCATCCCATAACTCATAGCTAATCCACCCAGCCTGCGCATCCCTGGACTCTATGGACAATTTTAGCGTGGCTAAACCATCTAACCTGCACATCTTTAGACTATGGGAGCGAGTATATATTGAAGAGAATTTATTCTAGCATGTGACCTAATGGTATTAAGGTCTTTTATGCCACATTATTGGGGATCACCTGAAGCATGACACACAACTGAAGGCATGCTGCTCTGTCGTAATGTTGTAATGTAGCACTAGTCCGGACGTTCCTGTGCCTGTGGATGTAAAAATTGAATAAGATAACAAGCAGTAATAAAGGTCTATTGGATCTCTCAGTACCATGTTATCTACATCTAGACTCATATACTTTGATTGATAACATTAAGCACTGCTGCAAAAGGTAAAGATACACTGCTGGAGAAAAATACCCAAATCACCTTATCTCCTTTTCAGCTGAAAATTAACCCAAATTCTGCTATCTGCTCCCATGTAGTGACCATACATCTCTTTCTTTCTACCCCATGACAGTTCTGATTTGCTGCCCTTAGATAACCAAGAACTGCTCTAAGTCCGGTCATAGCAGCCTCAGGTAGATGAGAGGGAGAAGCAAAGGTGTCCCAGTGATGGTAAAATCACCATCAACTGGTTACAACCGCGATCAACAACTCACCCTCTAGCACTATGCAAACATTAAAAATTAGTGCATGGCTGGTAGGATCATCAGATGGTGGAAATGGACTCTAGCAGGGATGGTAGAAGGAATAATGCATTTAAAAACCTACTGGATGGCTAGGTTGCAGATGACCTTCACTGCAAGGGACTCAGATGAGGATATTGATGAAGTGGTGTATAAAGACCAGAGCAGAAAGACTCAAAGTAGGTGGTGGACTGCTTGACAGTATTTTCCACCCATTATCAGCAGAGGCTCCCGAGTCTGACTGTTCTATTCAGCTCCTGGAGTTTCAGAGGCTGCCCTTGACTTACTATGCTGAGAACCTTGGAATGAAGGTTATCAACCTTGACTTGAATGAGACCTGCTGACAATCATAAATGGCATGGCAAGACTGTAACCATGTAAGTTGGGTATTTCTAGCCGAGGGGACAAAATACAAAAAGACAATGCCAGACAATGCAAGACAGGGATGCTGTAAGACCCCAGGTGTGAATAAATGTTATGAGAGCAAGTGAACAACCGGGAGATACAGAGATAACACAGTGTGGGGCTGGAGGAACACAGCAGGCCCAGCAGCATTTGAGGAGCAGGAAAGTTAACGTTTTGGGGTCCTGCTCTGAAACATCAGCTTTCCTGCTCCTCTGATGCTGCCTGGCCTGCTATGTGCTTCCAGCTCCACGCTGTGTGCTTTCTGACTCCAGCATCTGCAGTTCTTGCTATCCCCAACCTGGAGATACAGCCTGGTCCAGTCCCTGAGCTAGGTGTGGGTCCCTGAGCACATAGTGTCCTTGCTGCAGTGTTACAATGAGAGTCCCCAGGGCAGCCCAAGGTGCAGCATTGAATCGCAGAAGGATCTTGTAAGTGAACAGGAGATTTACCATGATGGTTTGTAGAAACTGGTCCACGTCAGATACCAATGACCACGGATGTAGGGTGTGTGTGGCTAGAGCATGGAGCCTGATTGAAGCTGTTGCTGCCTGTTGTCCAACATGGAGACATTTTGGAGAAATCAGTGAGCTAAATCTGCTTGGTTCTTGCTGTGGTTTTGCTGTCAAAATATCCCAAGAGTCAAGCTTATTTGGTGAGTTTAGTAAAATGAGAGGCTAAATACTAATGAGTGGAGTTGAGCTTTTAACAAGTCATTAGAAGTCAATAACAACTGTCAATTGGCAATTTGCTGCTATTGAGTGAAAATCTCACCACATTGCTTGTCTCATTTGTTGCCTGAATCTAACAGGCATCTCACCACAGTCCACCTTACTCAGACTCCTCTAAGATTCTGCTTTATAACTTTATAAATTTGAATTATTACAGTTTTTTTAATATTGTATTGCATTGGCCATCATTACATTAAGAGGAATATGCAGCATGAATAATTAAAAGGAAAATAATCTTGCATGAGATTTTTCAGATGCCTGTAAACCATGAGAGAGTTATTTCATCAAAATTTTGACTATAATCATTTCATTTACCATTTTAAATGTATACAACAATGAAAGCAAAGCCACACGTGATAGAATTCACAACGAGAAATGGTAAATGCTGCAAAAGTTTAACAGTGTGTTAAGATCTGGAAGAGATAGTGTGTTTTAATATTGCAGGCTTCCTTTGTATTAAAAAGAGCAAAATGTTTACGTGGCTATCAGCATCACACCTTCCAATACAGAAGGGATCAGCCATGTGATTTTCAGTTACAAGAACCGGATTCTGCTCCGTTAGCGAGCGGTATTTTGAAAGTGGTTAGAAATGTCAGATTTTTTTCATACGAACAGTGCAATCTCACAATTCATTCAATGATTTAAAAACTGTGTTCTCAGAGCTATTGTACATTTGATTTTTGTTTTGTGTGGTATTTGAATCGGGAGTTCTGTCTGATTGTAGCTGTCAAGGGTTCCACCAGCAAGAACAGCTGGTTAGAGCAGATAAATGCACAACAGCTGTTTCTGATTGATTTGGACCTGAAAATTGACTGACTGGGAGAGATAAGATTGTTTCCTGAAACCTGGGACAGGGTCTTCCATTTCACAGTTCCTGGGCTGTTCTCTGTGCTGTGTGCTGGTAGTGATGTCATCATCTAAGGCTAGGAAAGTTTAATAAAACACAGGACTAACCAAGACTAAGGGCGTGGCAAAGTAATTGCTGCATGGTCTGTTTAGGTCTCAATCAATTCTTGTTTATAGATAAAAATACTGTCAGTTTTGAAAATTACACCATGATGGCCTAACAAAAAATCTCCATTGTTATGCTGAAAGTATTGACACACCTAGGTAATCGAACCTAGTGACCACTTATCAATTATGACTTGAGACTTTGAGTTAATGCAGCACACCACAAGCAAATGCAGTTCTGTTTCAGCAGATGTTCACTCCTCAAAACAAATGAGCAGCATGATCAGAATCAGGAGCTCCTCACTTCTCGTCATCTCTCAGGTAAAGCACTAAAATTGTTACCCAACGTTATCAGAATTGGCATTGGGAATGAGATACTCCTGGATTATGTGATTTATTAACTATCTCGCGGGAACTTTAAAATAAGATCATAAGACCATGAGTCACAGGAGCAGAAATTAGGCCATTCAGCTCATCAAGTCTGCTCTGCCATTCAATGATAGCTAATAAGTTTCTCAACCGTATTCTCCCACTTTCTCCCTGTAACTGTTGATCACCTTGATAATCAACAACCTACTTCTCTTCATCTTACATATACTCAATGACCTGGGCTCCACAGCCCTTATTGGCAATGAATTCCATAGCTTCACCATTCTCTGGCCGAAGACATTTCACCTTACCTCCCTTTATTTTAAGGCTGTGCTCTGGGTTCCAAGTCTCTCCTGCCAATGGGAACATCTTTCGAACATCCACTCTGTCCAGGCTATTCAGTCTTCTGTAAGTTTCAATTAGACCTCACCCTCATTCTACTGAACTCCAATGTGTATAGGCCCAGAGTCCTCAAACATTCCTCATATATTAAGCTTTTCATTCCTATGAACCTTATGTTTGAGGCCCAACATTGCTCACAATACTCTTAATGTGGTCTGACCAGAGCTTTATAAAGCCTCAGAAGAACATCACAGCTTTTTCTTCCAGTCCTCTTGAAATAAATGCCAACACTGTATTTGCCTTTTAAACTATTGACTCAACCTGCACATTTACCTTAAGAGAATCCTAGATTACAATTCCTAAGTCTCTTTGCACTTCAGATTTCTAATTTTCTCCGCATTTAGAAAATAGACTATGCCTCTATTCTTCCAACCAAAGTGCATGATGTCACCATTTCACATGTTGTACTCCATCTGCCACTTCTTTGCCCACTCTCCCAACCCATCCAAATCCTTCTGCAGCCTCCCCGTCTCATCAAAGTTACTGGTCCCTCTGCCTATCTTTGTATCATCTACAAACTTAGCCAGAATGCCCACAGTTCTTTCATCTTGATAATTAATGTATAAACTGAAAAGTTGTGATCCCAACAGTGACTCTTGTGGAACACCACTAGTCACTGACTGCCATCTTGAGAAGGACCCTTCTAGCCCCACTCTCTGTTTTCTGTCAAACAGCCAATCTTCTATCCACACTAGCACCTTGCCTGTAAACCCATGGGCCCTTGTCTTATTCAGCAACCTCCTGTACAGCAGCTTGCCAAAGGCCTTCTGGAAGACCAGGTAGAAATATCTATCGGCCCTCCGTGGTCTAACCTGTTTGTTCTTTCCTCAAAGAATTCTAACAGATTTGTCAGGCATGACGTCTCCTTGATGCAGCCACACTGACTTTGCCCCATTTTACCATGCACTTCCAAGCATTCAGAAATCTCATCCTTCACAATAGACTCCAAAATCTTACCAATGATCGAGTCAGTCCATTGGTCTATGATTTCTGTCATTAGCCTTACTCTCTTCTTAAAAATGGCAGTTATATCAGTGATTTTCCTGTCCTCTGGGACCCTCCCTGACTCCAATGATTCCCAAAAGATCATCACTAATGCCTCCACTATCTCTTCAGCTATCTCCTTCAGACCCTGGGGTGTAGGCCAGCTGGTCCTGGTGGTTTATCCACCTTAAAACTTTTAGTTTTTCCAGCACCTTCTCCTTGGTGACAACTACCATACCCACCTCTATCCCCTGACTCTCTTGATTTTTTGGGATATTACTCATGTCTTCCACTGTGAAGAGTGATGCAAAGCAGTTATTCAGTTCCTCTGTCATTGCTTTGTTCCCCAATTCTACTTCACCGGTATCTTTTTCCACTGGCCCAATGTTCGCTTTTGCATCTTTTTTGCCCTTTATATATCTGAAGAAATTCTTGCAATCTTCTTTTGTATTGCTGGCTGACTTACCCTCATATTTAATCTTCTCCCTCCTTATTTCTTTTCTCGTTATCCTCTGTTGGTCTTTGTAGGCTTCCAAACCCTCAGGCCTCCTACTGCCCTTTGTGGCATTATATGTTTTCTCTTTCGTTTTAATCTTGTCTCTGGCTTCTCTTGTTGGCCATTGTTGCCTCAGCGTCCCTTCAGTGTGCTTCTTTTTCCCAGGGATGAATTTTTGCTGTGCCTCCTGATTTACTCCCAGAAGCACCTGCCATTGCTGTTACACGGTCTTTCCTGGTGGGGTCTTCTTCCAGTCAATTCTGGTCAGCTTCTTCCTCATGCTTCTGTAGTTGTCTTTATTGAACATAATTCTGTTACAAGGTAACAAGGTGTAGAGCTGGATGAACACAGCAGACCAAGCAGCATCACAGGAGCAGGAAAGCTGACGTTTCGGGCCTAGACCCAGGGTCTAGACCCGAAACATCAGCTTTCCTGCTCCTATGATGATGCTTGGCTTGCTGTGTTCATCCAGCTCTACACTATGTCCTCTCAGATTCTCCAGCATCTGCAGTTCCTACTATCTCTGAAAGAACAATATTGTTACATCTGATTCTACATTTCCCCTCTCAAAATGCAGAGTAAATTCTATCATTCTTATGATCACTGCTTCCTAAGGGTTCCTTCACCTTAAGCTCCTGTATCAAGTCTGCTTCATTGCACAATGCCAAATCCAGTATTGCCTGTCCCCTAATGAGCTCCATCAAAAGCTGCTCCAGAAAGCTATCCCGTAGACATGCCATACATTCCTCTTCGTGCGCTCAAATAACTATCCGATTTTCCCAGTTCACCTGCATATTGAAATCCCCCATAGTCACTGTCACGTTGCCTTTCTTGCATGTCTTTTCTATCATGTGCCTCAAATCCTGACTACTGTTTGGAGGCCTGTACATAACTCTCATTTTGTTTTTTTTAACCTTTGTGGTTCCTCAACTCTACCCACAGAGATTCTACATCATCTGATCCCTCACCATTTCTTGCTATTGATTTAACTTGATTTCTTACTCATAACTCACACTCTGCCCAACAGCTTGTCTTTTCAATAGGATGTATATCTTTGGATATTTAGCTCCCAGTCCTGATCTCCTTGCAGCCATGTCCCCATGAGGTTCACAACAGCATACCTGCCAATTTTGATCAATACCACATGCTTATTTACCTTATTTCGTATACTGTGTGCATTCAGATACAACACCTTCACTCCTGCATTGACAGTCCCTCTTTTCATTGTTATTCATTTATCCCGTGGGCTTGAAGTTTGATTTCGAACACTTTCCAAACACTTTCTCCTATTTTTGTGCTGGAGACTTTAATAACCTCTCCGGAATTCTCCTTTCTTTTCATTTTCTCCATACTTTTCCATGCAGTTGAATCCACCCCAACAGATGTTAACTTGCTACTTTGTTGCCCATTGGCAATGTACTTCTTGGTGTCCTACTCTTCCCTTCCTCCCCCACTTGCTAGTTTAAATTCCTGTTGACAAGTCTATTTAGCACTTTCGCTAGAACATTGGTCCCAGCTCAGTTCGGGTGGAGAGCATCCCAGTGGTACAGATCCTTTCCATTCCAATACTGTTGCCAGAGCCCCATGATGATGATGGCATAGTGTAGGGCGATGGGCTTAGATTAGTTCACAGGTCAGTGCAACATCAAGGGCCGAAGGACCTGTTCTGCGTTGTATTGTTCTACGTTCTATGTTCTATGAAAAAGAGCTCCTCTATCTCAGATATAGTGGGAACTGCAGATGCTGGAGAATCCAAGATAATAAAATGTGAGATTGGATGAACAGAGCAGGCCAAGCAGCATCTCAGGAGCACAAAAGCTGATGTTTCGGGCCTAGACCCTTCATCAGAGAGGGGGATGGGGTGAGGGTTCTGGAATAAATAGGGAGAGAGGGGGAGGCGGACCGAAGATGGAGAGAAAAGAAGATAGGTGGAGAGAGTATAGGTGGGGAGGTAGGGAGGGGATAGGTCAGTCCAGTCAAGACGGACAGGTCAAGGAGGTGGGATGAGGTTAGTAGGTAGAAGATGGAGGTGCGGCTTGGGGTGGGAGGAAGGGATGGGTGAGAGGAAGAACAGGTTAGGGAGGCAGAGGCAGGTTGGACTGGTTTTGGGATGCAGCAGGGGTCAATGATGCCACCCGAAGGTTAGAGGAACAGCAACTCATATTCCGCCTGGGAACCCGGCAGCCTAATGGTATCAATGTGGACTTCACCAGTTTCAAAATCTCCCCTTCCCCCACCGCATCCCTAAACCAGCCCAGTTCTTCCCCTCCCCCCATTGCACCACACAACCAGCCCAGCTCTTACCTTCCCCCCACTGCATCCCAAAACCAGTCCAACCTGTCTCTGCCTCCCTAACCGGTTCTACCTCTCACCCATCCCTTCCTCCCACCCCAAGCCGCACCCCCATCTACCTACTAACCTCATCCCACCTCCTTGACCTGTCCGTCTTCCCTGGACTGTCCTATCTCCTCCCTACCTCCCCACCTATACTCTCGCCACCTATCTTCTTTACTCTCCATCTTCGGTCTGCCTCCCCATCTCTCCCTATTTATTCCAAAACCCTCACCCCATCCCCCTCTCTGATGAAGGGTCTAGGCCCGAAACGTCAGCTTTTGTGCTCCTGAGATGCTGTTTGGCCTGCTGTGTTCATCCAGCCTCACATTTTATTATCCTCTATCTCACCCCACTCCTTTAGCCACATGTTCATTCCTCTTATTCTCGTGTCCCTATGCCAATTTGAATGAGGTTTAGGTAGTAATCCAGGGATTATAACCCTTGAGGATCTGTTCTTTAATTTTGTTCCAAGTTCAAGATAATCCCTAATCATGTCGTCTTTCCTAGTCTTACCTATGTTGTTTGTCCCGATGCGGGCCACAACAATTGGATCCTCCCCCTCCCGCTCCAAATAACCTTTCAAGCTGGTCAGAGATGTACCTCACCCTGGCACTGGCAATATACCATGCAGGATTCTCAATCCTGCTCACAAAGGATGCTATCTATTCCCCTAATTATAGAATCCTGTACAACTAACACTTTAATGGTCTCCCATGCCATGGTGTAGTGGTCACCTGGGTCATCCTCCCGACTGCCCTGTTCCTCATCCACACAGGGAGCAAGTAACTTGTACCTGTTGGACAAGAGCCAAGGCTCCTCTGTCCCTGAATGCAGGATCCCTCTACTTGCCTCGCTTGGAGTCATCCCCTGCTGTCCCTGGCCACAGATCGGATCTGTGGTACTTAATCGACCAGGTGTCACTGCCTCCTGAAATACAGCATCCAGATAATTCCACACCCCCGCCCACCCCCCAGATGTGCCGCAGTGTCTGAAGCTCAGACTCCAGCTTATCAACTCTGAGACAAAGTTCCTCCAGCAAACAACGCTTGGTGCAGATGTGGTCACTGCAGTTCGCAATGGGATCAGCCAGCTCCTACATCAAACAGCGACAGCACATCACCTGCCCAGCCATCAATACCTAGTTAATTCATTTATTAGTTAGTTACTCCCTTGTTAGTAATTATTTATTAATTAGTTCTGCAGTTGTTTTTCAAACTTAGGGCAGATTTCCTACCAGACAATGTGGTCACTGCCCACCTGTGCCATAACTTTTCTCCGTTACCCTGAGGTAAATTAGCTTTATACTCACCATGCTCAGTGTGCTCCTCCCTCTGACTGTGCTCCCTGTAAACAAGGCCACGAATCTCTGAGATAAGTTAGATTTATAATCACCATGCTCTGTTTGCTCCTCTCTCTGACTCTGCTCACTGGAAACAAAGCTAAGAATCTTCGAGGTAAGTTAGCTTCATACTCAGCATGCTCCATGTGCTCTTCCCTCTGACTCTGCCTCCTGGAAACATATAAATAAAGTAATGAATTTTTGAATACAAAGCATAAATACCTTCAGAAAGTTTTCTAAAGTTCTCAAGAGCTCGTTTTAGATTCACACTGAATAATGGAGGACCCATAATAGAGCAAGATGCTGGTTAGAAAGCGAAATAATTGTCTCTTCAATGCAAGTAGATATAGCAATGGAGTCAGCATTGTTGTAAAATAAAAAGACAGAGGGAGGGATTACTGTCGTGCAGTGGTAGTGCCCTGACCAGTCAGATTGGAGTCCCGAGTTCAAGTCTCACCTGCTCCAGAAGTGTGTCATAACATGCCTGAGCAGATTGGATTGAAGATTTATGAAAAGACAATGGTGTGAAATTATATTGCCTGAAAAATTGGGGGCTGGTAGATCAGCCAGTCCTTTTCCCTAATGTGATAATATCTTCTCCACTAAGTTCATCCTCAATGCATTTTTTGAGCAAATTATTTATTGACCTTGGAGACAGAAAGACTCTAATATGAAAGAGGTTCATTCATAATCTGTGCTTCTGCTCTATTGCGATAGTTCATTCATTTAATGTACAACTAACTGCTGAATTTCAGACAGTACACTTCAAAGTCTCTGGGGACTAAAATTGATAGCCCCAAAGACAGGAGCAGGAATTAGAATGTGATTCCAACTTACCAACTTTGAGCTGGATGTGGATATGTAATATAGAAACATGCAGCCAGCAGCAGTTAGCTGTTGAATGGTTGCATGCCTCATAAGAGGGTCACATTTTTAAGTGGCTTGTTCTAAATAGAGCTAGTCCAAAAAACCTAAAGTGCACTCTAGCTGGAGCACATTCTCGAAATCATAGCAAGTTGGCAGGACAGTGAATCGCGGTGCAGTAGGGAAGTTTCTCAATGGACCCCTCAATGAGAAGGTGGTGGGCAGGAGTGAGTTCTTTGTCCACAGCGTATCAACGGGCCCTTCCAAGTAGATGGTGCAAATATGACTGTGGCCAATGCATGCTGTAAATTCTCAAGGGACTAGGATGAATTGCCACAAGAAGTTCAATGACCTCAAATGAAGAGTCAAGGTCTGAGAATTCATCTTTAAATAGCAAATCACATGGCTGCACCACTAATCTGACACACTATTCAATGCACCATATCTCCTTCAGTGAAAATCAGTCCCTAGCTTTGAAGGACAGTCATATTTGACTTGAAAATGACTTTGTTTCTCTATCCACAGATGCTGCCAAACATGTTAAATATTTACAGCACTTTCTATTTTACATCCTCATCACTCATCTCTTGAATATTCTGCACCAATCATGATTTATGCATCACATTCATAATCTTCATCTCATTTTCATACAATTAGCATTGCTGCAAAACTGATACTCTCATCTTACACCCCGCTCCCCCGCCAAACACACACACATAGAAACTCACTATTCACAAATGACTGGCAAATCACCTAACAGATTGGATCAAACTCATTCAAGGATTTCTTGTTTACTTTTAGGAGAAAGTGATGTACAATAAAACATGATACAAACGCATTAATGAAGAAATATGAACATTAAGTGGAATCAGTATGTGTGAAGTAGAAGGAGCAAGGATCAGACAGCGTTGGTGGGATTAATGTGTACAGGGCCTCTATCTGTAGTTTTCTCATTGGGCAAAGAATTAAAAAAAGATTATTGAAACTATAGCAGAGGCAATCTGATAGTCACACATCATCCTGATTTTGAGCTATGTCACCATTCTTTCTCTGTCAATAGGATAAAATTGTGGAACTCCCTTTAAATCAGAATCAGAATCCCTACAGTGTGGAAACAGGCCCTTTGGCCCAACAAGTCCACACTGAACCTCAGAGCATGCCACCCAGACCCATCACCCTGTAATCCACACCTCCCTGAACACTACGGGCAATTTAGCACGGCCAATCCACCTAACCTGCACATCTTTGGGCTGTGGGAGGAAACTGGAGCACCTGGATGAAACCCACACAGACGCAGGGAGAATGTGCAAGCCCCACACAGACAGTTGCCTGAGGCTTGAATTGAACCTGGGTCCCTAATGCTGTGAGGCAGCAGTGCTCACCACTGTGCCACCATGCCACCCCAACAGTTGTGCTGGTGTCTCTACAAGAATTGCAGCAGTTCAAAAAGGCAGCTCACCACCAACTACTCCAGGCAATTAGGGATGGGCAATAACTGCTGATCCGGACAACTCTCGGATTCAAAAATCTATTGATTCATTTATTTATTTTTGTGTATGTATGTGTTGCGCGACGGGGTGTACTGGTAGACCTCAACATGTATGAGGAGCCACCCATTCTGACGGCCTGCAACTCCCTGCAATGAAACTGCATCGAGACGACTCCCGGAAGTTGGCAGCTTCCCTACAAAGTGGTGAAGCTGCTTCACCAGAGGAAGACCTTTTTTGGTTTATTCACGGGATATGGGCATTTGTTGCTCATTCCACAGGGCAGTTAAGATTCAGCCACATTGCTGTGGGTCTAGAGTCACATGTAGGCCAGACCATGTAAAGATGACAGTTTACTTCACTAAAGGACATTAGTGAACAAATGGGTTTTCGCCAACCATAAGCAATGGGATCATGGTCATCATTAGACTCTTAATTCCAGATTTTTTTTATTGAATTCAAATTTTATATCTGCCTTGGCAGATTTGAGCCCATGTCCCCAGAACATTATCTGGGTCTCTAGATTAACAGTTTCGTGACATTGCTACTAGGTCATCGCCTCCCAAGATGCCAGAGGCCTAGGAATATTGCCCATAATTATGCCATGAATCACTCCAATTGGCTGGTCACCTTGTTTGCAAGGCAGTGGAGCCTTTTATTTGGGTCCTGTAGATCTGTGCTTGCCATCTGGGAGCCAGTAACTGTCTGGATCTTCTGTTACGTGCACACGGTATTTTTTTATGCCATTCAATCAAAGGCAACAAATTCACAATGTGATAATTGAAAATACTGAAATGCTGGGCAGTTCTGGTGGCACCTGTGGATAAAAAGTCACTATTTCAGTTCAATGATCTTTCATCATAAATGATCTGGAGGCAGAACAGGAACAGGAGTAGGCTGTTCTGCCACTCAGACCTGATCCACCATTCAGTAGGATCATGGCTGATCTAACATTCCTCATATTCACTTTCCTCCATTTCCCCCATAATCCTTGATTCCCATGGAGTACCTTCTGCTAATATTCTTTCATTCCTTACTTTTTTTGGCCTAAATAAAAATGAGCTCAACCAGAAAAACATAATGTTATCAATAGG
Source organism: Stegostoma tigrinum (assembly GCF_030684315.1). Lineage (NCBI taxonomy): Eukaryota > Metazoa > Chordata > Chondrichthyes > Orectolobiformes > Stegostomatidae > Stegostoma > Stegostoma tigrinum. The sequence goes on along the minus strand of NC_081358.1, from coordinate 33,112,483 downwards.
AGTAAGCCATTCAGAATACAATTCATGGTAACATTTTTGACTACTTTGGGAGTGACAAAAAAAGGTCAGATTTTCCAGATGGCTTTTCAAAAATAAAAGTGTGGAACAAATGAACTAATGATCACTGCACATCAGCAAGCAGTGCCTATTTAATAATGCCTTTCAATAAGGTGCTAGTGTAGGTATAATCATTATGCAAGAGAAAAGCAGCTGTGGTTTTGTACGTGTTCACTGAAAGTTTAATGAACTTCCAACTAAGTGTACAATTAGGGAATTAATCCACTTTAAGCATTTGTCACAATTTGCTGTTATTAAATCACTTTAGTACACAGAAGCCTGAATAAAAATTTTATTTCAAAGGTCATTACTTTTGGACAATTAAGGGGAAGAACAATAAAACTGAAAGGCATGCTCGAAACATATTGGAATTTATTCCACCCATTTTGTGGATGGATAACAGGAACACAGAGTTCAATTTAGATCATCGATACCAGTGGCTGGACATTGTGTCTGAAACCATTTTGGTGCAAGCCCTTTAGAAGTGTTCCTAGTGTCAGTCAAAAAAAAACTGTGACATTACTTTAGTATGTTAATTGGGAGGTTGGCTTTTTGTTTTAGGACATTGAACATAGAACAGTACAGCACAGTACAGGCCTTTCTGTCCACGATGTTGTGGCGAACTTTTACCCTAACCCTAAGGTCTATCTAACCTCCACCCCTACCTTATACTATCATCCAAATGCCTATCTAATAGCCGCTTAAATGCACCTAATGAGGCCAACTCCACTACCCTCTCCGGCAATGCATGCCAGAAATTAGGGCTAGCTAATTTAGGGCTAACTCCAGAAAGCCATTTCAATCAGCTTTGTTCCACTCAAGATTGCAATGATCTTTTGGAGGCTGGACCAGTCATCCTGAAAGGGAATTGTGGTTACATCCACCAAAGAGATCACTGTTTTAAGCAAAAAATAATTAGGAAGCCGAATGCTGGAATCACTCCCTAAATGGAAGCTGAATCTCCCATGTACTTCCACTAGCAACCAAGCCAGCCTCATTCTTTGCTTCAGAATGCTTGCTTTACACATTAGATATCTGAAGCTCACCGGCTTTACTAAATTAAGTCATGAGTCCAAATTTTGATCAGGTTTTGCCTTACATGTTCTGGCACAATGTTTGCTCACTGTGTCCACTTCTTGACAGAAAACCAATATAAATCAGTTTCTACCCCATAACATATTATTTATTTTCTGACATAAGTTCGTGGATAGAAAGCAGGTCTGCCTGGAGTAATGTATGTGAAAAAGAGGCCAAAGAGAACTTTAAAAACACAAGAATATTTATAGCAGAAATGGAAAATTACTGTGTATTCATTTGTGACTTAAATCCCTAAATAAAGGATATTTTTGTTCCTTCATCAAAAACAGTTTCAAGTCCAATGTACAATGTCATTGCCTCGAAAATGAAGGATTAAGTAGAGCTACAGAACAGAAATGTGTGAAATTTTGCAAAAATTCTAATTAAACTTAAATAGGCCATTAATCATCGAATCACCTGGACACTACTAATGGTGGCTTTTGTCTGGCTCTTAAAGGAACAATGTTATATTGCGTATTATGATTTGCATGTGACTGCAGCTTTTAGTTAACTGAGCATTAGGCAAATAAATATTTTTGGTAAGGCTAAAGGCATTGAAAATTCACAACTGCCTATATTCCTCAATTATTGTTAATGTTCTACTTTTAGTTTTGGATTCCTGGTAAGTAGCTATGTCTTTTTTTTCGCATAGGTTATACATTTTCAAGCACATTAATGTTCACAGCCTGAATTGCATCTTATTTTCAGCTTCACGCCCTACATGGTTGCTGCAGTAACCACCTAATTACAGATCTCTTCTGCCTGATATGCATGTGGGACAGTAATAACATTTAAATAGCTTCGAAAGAAGCATAATCAGGACATATAGTTCACCATTATGATTGAGGAGCGGGAATAACTGGCTTGTTTCCTTTAATGGGTATGAGGAGCACACAATCGACAGTAGTACACAACACAAGGCCTTGCTGAGTGCTGGTTGATCCCACTACTTCCCAATTGAAATGGTGCATCTTTCACCTTTGTGATGTCACGTGCCAATAACCCAATTAATTTGAAATGCAATCAAGTGTGAGAGCTGCAGTGAGACTCCGAAACTGTAATAATCCTTTCTCTTAGACAATAGGGCATACTCTATTGCAACTGCAGGGATTGCACCAGGCACTGAGGAAAGTAAAAGAAATAAAACAACTGTGAGTAAATATATTTTTAATAAATGAAAGATCCTACCGGCCAACTGACCCAGATGCCCCAGTTCCCAGTACACACCCGGGCATTTTATGAGCTGAACAGAATTTGTATTGAAACAGGCTTGAATTTGATATGGGTGTGCGTACATGTGTGGAATATTTATTTAGCATCCTGGGAAGGACTGGGCACTGGATGTAATCAATGATTGCACAGAGATGTACTTGGGTTTGGAGCATATCATCAATACTGATGGCTAAAGATTACTGATATTAATTTTAAAAATATTATCCTTTGGTAATTTGCTGTCTATCAAGGAGAAAGGAAACTGTTTTCCAATTTCACATCAAGTACCACTGCAGCTGTGCCCTGACAATGTGAAATTGATTTTAATCAATCCCTATACCTCTCAGACCTCACGTCCACCCCACCTCCTCAGTGCTTGCTGGACAGGAACAGGTAAGATAAAGATTAAAATTCAAGAAAATTAAGAAATTTGCAATGCCTAATTGTTGGTTTCGGGGCAAAAATTCACATGGATCCTAGATAAACTGAGAGTTAGTCCATTCCGGCAATTTCCATTGTAGTATTTTACAAATTTGCTTTCCAACTTTATCCATATGCCGGGTTTTCCTTTGTTAGCACATTTCTGCTTCGCTGGAAATAGAGCTTCCTCCAAACTATTCATGTTACTTTGAATTCTTCAATTCTAAAGCTGCTGCTCAGGGGAGGCAATGGTACAGTAGTAATGTCACAGAATCCCTACAGTGCTGAAAGAGGTTTTTTGGCCCATCATGTCTGCATTAACCCTCTGAAGAAAATTCCAAGCTACGGTCTAACCAGAGTCTGATATAGTTGCAACATTACACTCCTGCTTTTGTATTCAATACCCCTGCCATTGAAGGTAAGCATCCCATAAAGTCTCCTTTATTACCTTATCTACATGATTGTGACACCTTCAGGGACTTGTCTGCTAGATCACTCACTTCCTTTACCCCTCACAATATCCTTCCGCTTATTCTATATTTCGGATATTTCTTTCCCCACCACAAATGCATAACATTGCATTTATCCAGATTGAATTTTGTCACTTTTCCACCCACTCAACCAAACCATTGATCAAATCCTGCAGTCAAAAGCCATCCTTTTCAATATCATCTACATGGTCAATTTGTGTGCTGTCTACAAATTTCCTAATCATTCTTTCTCGGTTCACAATTGCCAAGGAACCTGCAGAACATGACAAACCTTATCGAGTTTTTTGAGGATGTGACTAGAAAAGTTGATGAGGGTCGAGCTGTGGATGTGGTGTATATGGACTTCAGTAAGGCATTTGATAAGGTTCCCCATGGTAGGCTCATTCAGAAGGTCAGGAGGAATGGGATACAGGGGAACTTAGCTGCTTGGATACAGAATTGGCTGGCCAACAGAAGACAGCAAGTGGTAGTAGAAGGAAAATATTCTGCCTGGAAGTCACTGGTGAGTGGAGTTCCACAGGGCTCTGTCCTTGGGCCTCTACTGTTTGTAATTTTTATTAATGACTTGGACGAGGGAATTGAAGGATGGGTCAGCAAGTTTGCAGATGACACAAAGGTCGGAGGTGTCGTTGACAGTGTAGAGGGCTGTTGTAGGCTGCAGCGGGACATTGACAGGATGCAGAGATGGGCTGAGAGGTGGCAGATGGAGTTCAACCTGGATAAATGCGAGGTGATGCATTTTGGAAGGTCGAATTTGAAAGCTGAGTACAGGATTAAGGATAGGATTCTTGGCAGCGTGGAGGAACAGAGGGATCTTGGTGTGCAGATACATAGATCCCTTAAAATGGCCACCCAAGTGGACAGGGTTGTTAAGAAAGCATATGGTGTTTTGGCTTTCATTAACAGGGGGATTGAGTTTAAGAGTCGTGAGATCTTGTTGCAGCTCTATAAAACTTTGGTTAGACCGCACTTGGAATACTGCGTCCAGTTCTGGGCGCCCTATTATAGGAAAGATGTGGATGCTTTGGAGAGGGTTCAGAGGAGGTTTACCAGGATGCTGCCTGGACTGGAGGGCTTATCTTATGAAGAGAGGTTGACTGAGCTCGGTCTCTTTTCATTGGAGAAAAGGAGGAGGAGAGGGAACCTAATTGAGGTATACAAGATAATGAGAGGCATAGATAGAGTTGATAGCCAGAGACTATTTCCCAGGGCAGAAATGGCTAGCACGAGGGGTCATAGTTTTAAGCTGGTTGGTGGAAAGTATAGAGGGGATGTCAGAGGCAGGTTCTTTACACAGAGAGTTGTGAGAGCATGGAATGCGTTGCCAGCAGCAGTTGTGGAAGCAAGGTCATTGGGGTCATTTAAGAGACTGCTGGACATGTATATGGTCACAGAAATTTGAGGGTGCATACATGAGGATCAATGGTCGGCACAACATTGTGGGCTGAAGGGCCTGTTCTGTGCTGTACTGTTCTATGTTCTATGTTCTATGTTCTATGAAAGTGCTTTCCATTTACAAGATGCATCTCTCAACCATTGCCCTATGTTTCAGGTCCCTGAGTCAAGTTTGGATCCAACTCACCACATTTCCTTGATTTCAATGGGTTTAATTTTTCTGACCAATCTACAGTGTGGGACTTTGCCACATGCCTCATGTAGATAAGATGTATTAGGCTATCCTTATCAAATCCCTTACTACTTCTTCAAAATATTTCTAAATAGCAATGAATTTTATAATTCAGTATTTATTCTAGTAATATGCCACTTCTTTCACTGGAGCATAGGAGGTTGAGGGGTGATCTCATAGAATCATGAGGGGAATGGATAAGGTGAATGGCAGGTGTCTTTTCCCTTCGATGGGGGTTTTCAAGCCTGGGGTGCATATTTTAAAGGTGAGAGGAGAGATACTTAGAAAAGACATGAGGGGCGACTTTTTTATACAGAGAGTTGTTCGTGCATGAAATGAGCTTCCAGAGGAAGTGGTGGATGTGGGTACAGTTACAACCCTTAAAAGGCATTTGGAAAAGTACATGAATAAGAAATGTTTGGAGGCATGTGGACCAAACGCAGGCAGGTGGGACTGGTTTAGTTTGGGATTGTGGATGGCATGGACTGGTTGGACCGAAGGATCGTTTCTGTGCTGTATCACTCTATGGTGGAACTGATAGGCCTGTAATGATCTGAATTACCACATGCATTCTTTTTTGAATAATGATGTAACATTTGCAGATCTCCAAATCTTTGATAATGTTCTGTATCTAGTAGGGATTGTAAAATGATTATCAGAGCATTTGCCATTTGCTCCTTAGCTTCCTTTAACAGTGTAAGATACAAGTTATCCAATCCTGTTGAGTTATCTACAGTCAGTGGTGTCAGTCTCTTCACTACTTCTTTTCCATTATAGTTATTTTATCTCATATTGCACACTTCTCTTTAAGTAGAATCTCAACATCATCCCTCTCCTTTGCAAGGACAGAATACTACTGAAGATGTGTTCCAGGTATAGTGATGTCTTGCCAGTTGTTCTAATACAGCTACAATACTGACATCCACCCGGCAATATAGGAAATAGCTTACATACATCTGGTTTACGAAAACAGGATAAATCCTACCCAAAAAGTTATTGGTGTCCTCTTAATCCTCTTGAAAAGACTGTCATCAGTTACATTGGCTGGCATTTACTCAGCAATAACCTGCTCACTGAGGCTCAGTTTGTGTTCTATTAGGGTCACTCAGCTCTTGACCTCTTAATAGGCTTGGTCTAAATCTGGACTAATGTCGAATCAATGGTGTAGCCTCATTCTGCACAATGACAATTTTGTCACAGATGGGCAAAGCATCTGCACTTTGGAGCTGAGGTGGGAGTGAGATTGCATTTGACATCAAGGCAGGAATGAGGCATCGAGGAGCTGAAGCAAAATTTACTTCACAGGAAGATAGTTGCGATTGTTTGAGATCAGTCATCTCAGTCGCAGGACAACACTGCAGATGTTCCTCAAGATAATCTCCTGGACCCAAACATCTTCTCGCACTTCATCATTGACCTGTCTGTTCTCAGGTCAGACGTGGGGCTGTTCTTTGATAATTGTATAATGTTGAGCAGCACTTGTTTTTCCTCAGTTATGAATGCAGTTTATGTCCATAATCAGCAAGACCTGGGCAACATCCAGGCTTTAGGGTTAAATGCCAGGCAATGATAATCTCAAATTAGAGAGTCTAATTAGGAACAAAAATCTAATTAGCATCCTTTGACATTAGCATTTCTGAATGACCTTCTGACAACATCATGGGGGGCTTACCCCTGCCCAAAATCTGAACTGGGCTAGCCACATAAAAACTGTGGCAATAAGAGCAGGTCAAAGTCTGGGAATTCTTCAGTGAATAACTCAGTTTATGAGTCATCAAAGACTGTTCTCTATCTTCAAGACACAAACTCAGAAGCCACAAGACACCAAGCCATAGACCAACGTGTTTATTTGAAATCACAAGTTTTCAAAGTGCTGCTCCTTCAACTTAACCTGGTGTCATGTGACTTCTGACTTAGTCCAACAGCAGCACCTCCACTACAAGGTACAAATCAAGGGAGTGTGATAAAATACTTTGAACTTGTAGGGTTGGATGCAGTTCCAACATTGTCCCTTTGACAACAACTTTCAAACTCATGACCGCTACCACATTAAAGCACAAGAGGAACAGATGCATGGGAATGCATGGATTGATTATAAAATGTACTAGCAAAGGTAGGCCAGTCAGCCCATTGAGTCTGCTCCACCAATCAGTGAGGTCATAGGTAATTTGCTAACTCTCAACCTCACTTTCGTGCCTTTTCCCTGTAATGCTTGATTCCCCTACTGAAATGCACTATGTGTGAGTGTGGTGGATGCAAATTCAAATATGGCTTTTAAAAGGACATTGGATAATGATCAGAAATGATCTAAATTTTACAAAGCTACATTAAAGAGTATGGGGAGTGGTACTTGGAGAATTGCTCTTGTACAGGACCAGCACTGACTGTGCACCCACTGCTACCGCACCCTGACTCCCACCCCCATGCTGTAACCATTCTATCATCCCAGGTTACTACTCATTAACAGCCATCAGCAATCAACCATTCCGACATGTTGTCTGTTTTACTGTTCCAGCCCTGAAAAAACCCACTAAAGTCAGAAAGGTCTTTCTTATGTCGAGGCACAATGACGTTATCAGGACCAGGCTATTTTTAACTGGTGTTTCAAGTTGGTAATCCAATGAGATTTTCCTGCCAGGTAAAGATCATGGATAAAGGAGACCAAGCAGACTATGTTTGTACTCTCCATGTGCAGTTGGGTGGGCTAGGTCTCCTCTCGATCTCACAAGAAAGTGTATGCGCCCATAATGCAAGGCCTATTTAACACTGAGCCACACAACCTCCTGCTGCATCCATTGCTTTCCATTCCAAAACTCCTAGAAAACTGACTCGTTGTAAGACCCAGGAGCCATCTTGATGAAGCCTTGGATTGGAGCTGCCATTTAGCTCACTGATGTTCCATCCAGTGCAAAATTGGTACCAATACATTACCTTAAATTGTAAGGAATAAGCAACCCTTAACTCTTATTTTCATTTTGTATTCAACAAAACCCAGTACAGTGCTAATTTTACAATGCTATAATCCTTCATTCTTGTGAATTATCCAGATGAATGCAAGTGAAAAAGCTTCCACAAAATGTGTCTTTTTTTCTGCAAATACACAAGCTCCATACTATTAAAGCATGATTTGGATCTTTAATTCAGTAGCGTGGTCTCTGTTCTTGTTGAAAACTCTAATCTGCTATTCTTATCACAAACTCTAAGCTCTCCTTATTGCACTAACATCTGCAATTGAACCCCCTCTTTCCACTTTTCAATCTGCTATTAGTTTATGTAAAGCAATCTCCGTGTTTACTTCTCATCTTACATGAATGGAATTGCAAATTTTTATCCATTTTTGAGATATCAATGATTTAGTGTTTTGTATCTCAGTGACCAGCAAAGTCTGCGTTTAGCATGATGTCGGTACAGCTGACACTTTCCAGCTTTTCCTTTTCATTAGAATGGGATTGTGCTCTTCAAATGTGGCCTAGAGGTTTCCTTGGACAACAAAGAGTCATTATAAATCTGTCAGCTGCAGGAATATTTTGCTTCATATTGCTGCTTTAAAGTCAAAAAATATTTTGGCATTCATAAATTATTTAAATAATTTTAGCTGAGGATGTTGTCATGGTGTCCAAAAGATGAAGAATGCAATTTAATAAGGTACAATTCTAAACTCTCTCCCCTCCCCCCAGCAAAAACATGGTCCATTTTATTCTGAATTCTATATTCACTGACAATTCCATCCTGCAAATGACCCTTTTCTAATTATTTGTAAACAGCAGGTCACCTTTGATATCCGTAAGCTACAACCAGCGTACTGCAATGCGCTGTTTAACTCAGTAGGGATCGTGGGCTTTTGAATGGGTTAAAACAAAACACATTGGAGAACCAATGGAAGCACACCTGCAATAATGCTGCAGAGCCCACTGTTGAGGTGCTAATGATAGACTTAATGAACTGAAATTTTAAAACAACTTTGTAAATGCTGCTGTGCAGCACACATGCCTCTGCTGCTTTTGTACTGATTGGCTTCACTCAGGCTGAAGGAAAGCTAACACAGCCATAAGACCTTACATTCACTCAGCCCCTGAGAAACAATATATCCACATTATTTCAATATTTTAGCCATCTGTTAAAATGAATCTTGCCTGGAGGATGCTTTGCTGATGGTTCGATGGGACAAATAATTTGCTTCAACATCATTTTTTACCTCTGAGCAGGGATACTTCTAAAAATAATTGAGGAACAGATAATCTCAAGATGATGTTTCAAGGGTTACCATAAGTTATTGTACAGCACTTTGCAGAGAATATATCGATGAAGTAGACGTGCCAGTGTTAGACTGGGGTGGACAATGTCAGAAGTCGCATGACACCAGGTTATAGTACAACAAGTTTATTGCCTCCACAAGCTTTTGAAGTACTGGCACTTTGTCAGGTGATGAAGCTTGTGACCTCAAATAAGCCAGTTGGACTGTAACTTGGTGTTATGTGACTTCTGACAGAGAATATGTCACTCAGTTGTACTTCTGAGCTATCTTCAAAGTTTGGAGGCACAACTTTCTGACTAGCAGTAACATAATACCAACTGGAAAATCTATACTTGTGCATTGTAACCCAAGCATCATCAAATTGTTTATTTCAATAAACAAAAGACATAGTAAATGCACAAGCAAACCAATGTAATAATGGAGCATCTGCAAAAATGAATAATCATAGCTTTGTTTGTTTCCTTACAATCTTGAGCAGTCATGTAGTAATGAAAGAGAGTATGAAATATTGGAGCAGAATTAGGCCATTTAGCCCATCGAGTCTGCTCTGCCATTTGATCATGGCTGATATGTTTCTCAACCCCACCCTCCTTCCTTCTCCCTATAACCCTTGATCCCATTACTAATCAAGGACATATCTATCTCTGTCTGAAAAGCACTCAAAGATTTGACCTCCACAGCCTTCTGCAGCAATGATTTACAATGTAATAAGTAATGCTGAAATAAGTTCTGCAGCGAGCAAACTAACACTATAATTACAGACTATTGTTCTACATGACTTTTCACTGATATTCACCTCAAATATGTATAAGAATAATGGCATGAAGTCAAGAATGTCTTTATTTAGGACTTCAATCTCACTAGCCTTGAAATTAAGCCATGATACCACCGAACAAATGTGCAAACATGTCTGCTCTGCTATTTTAGTGCAGGTATTAATCTGTTTATTGTAAATAGGTTAACTTCTGTGTTGCAATCATGAAGGAAGGAATTTCAAAAGGGGAATGCATTAACTTTCATACATTGCTACCCCGTGGGAAAAAATCCAGCCCTTATTTCTGAGAACAAATTTCATAATGTACAATTATATTATTGAAAATCAATACTGTATTCCTAAGCCTGTTAAAATTGTCAGCACTGTACGCAGCCAATTTACTCTCTATAATTCTGAGTAATTGTTTACAATATGTTGGTGCGTGATTAGTTACAGCAGCACCATCCAATTTTTATGCTCACTGCAAAATTTTAACACTTCACAATTTTTAAGCGCATCTGATACTCAGATATCCACACAATAATAAAAACAGATTGAATGCCAGAGTTTTAATATATTTTTTCTAGTCCTATTAGCAAAATACTATGCCTGTATCTATAGCTGTTGATGACAACTTGTTAATGTTGTTAATGGATCTATATGGTTTGATACTTCAGTTTTACTTTCTCATGTGTCAGTGTTCAGTGCCTCAGAATGTTTCATTCATGGTGTTAATGCTAACAAATGTTGTGCAGTCCTTGTGTTATGACTTTCCATTTGAGGCAGTCATGGTATTTTTGCAATGACTCTGTTTTCCCACATGCCCAGTTCTTCTTATTGAATTTTTTATGAAAGGCATTAGGGAAGTCTTTGGGTCCTTTTACCCCCTGTACATGCTAAAACCTGGTCTGCAATTCAGCATTTTCTCTACTCACTGCATTTGTTTCGGTTTTAACTCAAGGTGGTAATTAGGCTTGTGGGGATCATTAAGCTATGAAGCTCAGCAGATTTTGGGCCAGGATCCTTACACGACCAGGCAATTAACCATCCAATAGTGGAAATGGCAGTGAAAGTCCTGTGGCATGACACACAGCCAGTGGAAACAATAATTGGGAGATTTTGGGTAGATCTTACAATTGCGCTTTTAAATTCATTCACAGGATGAGGATGTTACTGACTAAGCCAGTATTTATTGCTCATCCCTAAAATTGTTAAGAGTCAACCACATTGCTATGGGTCTGGACTCACATGTAGGCCAGACCAAGTAAGGAGGGCAGTTTCTTCCCCTAAAGGACATTAGTGAACCAGACAGGCTTTTCCCAACAATTGACAATGGTTTTGTGGTTATCAAAAGAATCATAATTCCAGATTTTTTCCTCATTGAATTCAAATTCCACCATTTGCCAGGTGGCATTCAAACCCATGTCCTCAGGATGTTACCTGGGTGTCTGGATTTGCAGTCCAGAGATAAGACCAATAGCCCATTGCCTAGTTTGGGTTGTAGCTGCAGCAGAGGAGGTCTAAACCTTCTGTTATCAACCCCAGAGGTGCATCCCGCCAGCACCATCGCTACCAACCTTTCAAGGAAAGTAAAAAACGCTGAAATTAGTTTTTGAGACCTCTTCATGTTAAACGTTGTTAAGTTCTGCCTCAGATTCCTGAGTTCTAAGAAAAGGTTTTGACCACATCAACTTGGGGGCTTCATTTTCTAATTAAACAGAAGAGTGTCAGTCACTAAGCAAATTCTCTTCTATCTTTTTTGGAACCATCATGCTAATTCCTAATTTCAGCATTTAAAATTGACTGTTACAAATAGAATTTGTGTTGTTAAAGTAAACAACATTTTACACTCGGCATTGCAGCTCAGAAGTTGTTAATAGTTGCTGGATTTTTTTGTTTGCCTCAGAAGCATTGTTTCATCAGCTCTGAACATGTTCCTAAAGGATAAAGGCCATTATTAAAAGTGGTACATGATCTCAATATGAGGAGTAGCCAAACTTCCTTCCACAAAAATTGAAGTCTTTCATCCTTCATGGAAACCCTATTTACTTCCTGGTGCCTTGAATGAAGGAGGTTCATTTTACTTTGAAAAGAGATAATATACTACTGTTAAAAATATGAAGCTTGAATTAGCATTTTAACAGTACATGAAAACCTAGTTAGGATCAAAATCTAAATTGTTTCTGGACTCACTTTACTTTCCTCATCATTTGTTCTTAACTATGAATGGAATTTTCCCAGATACTAAACAGCCAATGGGCATTGGTGAGAAAGTTAGGAAAAAAGTGTGAGATGATCAATGAGAAGTTTATCGATCTTGAGAGCTAAAAGTCCCACTTTCCAGCTACATATTGAGATTTGTTGCTGTCTAGTTTCCATTAGAGAATGGAGATCTGCAAATAAATGAGGCGAGATGAGGTAATAATGAGGATGTCAGAACATGGTATAGCGTGCATGTGGGTCTTTTGTTGCTCACTGCCGAGAATTTCATCTCACCATTCAATTTGTACGCACATACTTGCCATCCAAAGACATTGGCATCCAATGCATACCAGCCCCACTGTACCTTCATGCACATCTCCAACTCACTTACAGTACAGTCCTGCACTTCAACGCTGCACTTTGGAGTGCAAACAGGGACAGAAACCATCACAGGGGCCTCTTGCTTGCTCTTTTTGCGTTCATTCATATTGTACCAGGTCCAATATACATAGAATCTCTGGCTTGCCCTGCCACATCCTGCAATGCATTGCCTTACCTTATTATATTGCACTCCTTTACCAGAGCTAAAAGGTTGATAGCACTCGGTCTTGAACTGCTTTTTAACACATACACAAAGACAAACAACTTATCAGAGATAACAACGTGTCGAATCGGATGAACACAGCAGGCCAAGCCGTATTTTAGGAGCAGGAAAGCTGATGTTTTGGGCCTAGACCCTTCATAATCAGCCAAGAAGCTGATGTGTTGCTGTACGTTACTGAGCTACATCCATGTTATTCCTATATCATGTGCCAACAGCATGCATAGCAAACATACTGCTTGCACTTCAAACAAATGGTCATATTAATGACTTGGACGAGGGAATTGAAGGATGGGTCAGCAAGTTTGCAGACGACACAAAGGTCGGAGGTGTCGTTGACAGTGTAGAGGGCTGTTGTAGGCTGCAGCGGGACATTGACAGGATGCAGAGATGGGCTGAGAGGTGGCAGATGGAGTTCAACCTGGATAAATGCGAGGTGATGCATTTTGGAAGGTCGAATTTGAAAGCTGAGTACAGGATTAAGGATAGGATTCTTGGCAGCGTGGAGGAACAGAGGGATCTTGGTGTGCAGATACATAGATCCCTTAAAATGGCCACCCAAGTGGACAGGGTTGTTAAGAAAGCATATGGTGTTTTGGCTTTCATTAACAGGGGGATTGAGTTTAAGAGTCGTGAGATCTTGTTGCAGCTCTATAAAACTTTGGTTAGACCGCACTTGGAATACTGCGTCCAGTTCTGGGCGCCCTATTATAGGAAAGATGTGGATGCTTTGGAGAGGGTTCAGAGGAGGTTTACCAGGATGCTGCCTGGACTGGAGGGCTTATCTTATGAAGAGAGGTTGACTGAGCTCGGTCTCTTTTCATTGGAGAAAAGGAGGAGGAGAGGGGACCTAATTGAGGTATACAAGATAATGAGAGGCATAGATAGAGTCGATAGCCAGAGACTATTTCCCAGGGCAGAAATGGCTAGCACGAGGGGTCATAGTTTTAAGCTGGTTGGTGGAAAGTATAGAGGGGATGTCAGAGGCAGGTTCTTTACGCAGAGAGTTGTGAGAGCATGGAATGCGTTGCCAGCAGCAGTTGTGGAAGCAAGGTCATTGGGGTCATTTAAGAGACTGCTGGACATGCATATGGTCACAGAAATTTGAGGGTGCATCCATGAGGATCAATGGTCGGCACAACATTGTGGGCTGAAGGGCCTGTTCTGTGCTGTACTGTTCTATGTTCTATGTTCTATGTTCTATGTCTCAAAATCAAAGATAAGTAGTCTTCATTCAAATCAAGGGACGTTCCCTTCAGTCAGTGGGTCCGGGTCCTGATCCTGCAATTCAACATCTGTGTGCAATATCAGTCCAGAGTGTTGTGTGTGTGTGTGTGTGTGTGTGTGTGTGTGTGTGTGTGTGTGTGTGTGTGTGTGTGTGTGTGTGTGTGTGTGTGTGTGTGTGTGTGTGTGTGTGTGTGTATACGTGCGTGTGATAGAGAGTGGATGCTTGTATGTGAGAAAGAGAGAACGTGTGTGTGCGTGTTTGTATGTGTGTGTGTGTGAGCAAGAGTGTGTGTGTGTGAGAGAGAGAGCGTGTGTGTGTTTCTGTGTGTGTATGTGTTTCTGTGAGTGTGAGAGAGTGTGTGTGTGTTTCTATGTGTGTGTGTGCATGTGCGTGAATGAGTGAGAGAGAGATTGAGAGACATCATGTGTGTGTGTGCATGTGTGAGAGGCAGAGAGAGAGAGATTGCGTGTGTGTGTGTGTGTGTGTGTGCTGAATGAGGTGAGTCGCCATTAGGGAAAACAAAAGGGGCTGGAAAAGCTCCTAGTGGTGGTAAGCGGGTGAGGTATCCTGGATGAGTAAATAGGCAATGCAGAGGTCATACAGCAGTGGTGTGAGGGGCCTGGTGTGGCTGAGAGCGAGTGGGAGCTGTTGTTTGTGACCATGAGCCTTGGAGGGAGAGATTTGGTATTAGGGGCAAGATAGTGACCCTTGTCATTGCACAGTCCACATCATTAACGTCCTGCAGCATTGACGTGCTTCACACTGATGACACAGCCTGGGTGGTAACGTCAGACCAGACTGGCACTGCCTGGTGGTGAAGACTCATTAACTGAACCTAAGGGAAAAAGACAACCTTCCACTGCACCACCTCGGCCATTGGGACCTCCAGATCCCTTTCAACAAAGCAGGCTGATAACTTCCCTCTGTCCAACGTGATACTGAGCTGTACTGCACAGCTCCAGACTGACAGCACTTCACTGGGGGTATGATTGGGTTTTAAAGGCGCCACCATTGGCAGGTATCCTGGGAAATCCTGGCAGAGGCATATGCTTCTGCCTGTGCTGACTTGGAGAAAATGACATCCAGGGTATCATAAAGGTAGCATAAGAAATCTTACATAGCCTCAGTTCACATGAATCAATAAAAAATGAGTCTTACGGAACCTGGAAAAAAACAAGAGCCAGATCCTTTGTTTCAGCTCTGGGAAATGCAATTAAGTCCAACCTAGACTGATAGGTTAAAGTTCTCTGTCTCAAGGCTGTAAGTCTCCATTGCGAAAAGTATTTGGAAGCTCAATGCGGTACTTAGTTCAGTCTGTAATTTGTCATTAATTGATACTAAATTGGTAGACTTTTTCTGCAATGTGAAATAACGGGTGTTGTGGGAAATGAGTTTTTACTCTAATGCAATAGAGGATGTTTTCTCAAGGTTTAGTTAAAGCACCTTGCAGGGGCTGTAGCAGAGAAAAGGACCTGTGTTTAAATTACTGCAAATGGCAAATCAGCATGACCATTATGCCCTTTTTCATTACCCAGTCAAAAAGAAATATCTTTGTACAGATTTTAACATCAAAAGCTTTTTGTAAAGGATAAGATTTAATTCATTTATTCAGTTTGCTCATTCAGTTATAGGTTTCAATGCAATATATTTGTTACTTTTTAAGGTTTGCATTTTAGACTTTAGAAGTGAATGTATACCAAAAGTGAGAAATCGTAGTCCTCTCAATGAAAAATGAAATTGCACAGTTTCACCTGAATTATTCATTCATTCAAAATTATTATCTTCATAAAAATGAAAAATTGCAGTTCAGGATACATTTACTCATTGTAAACATCTACCATTCAATGTTTTTTTTTGCCATATATGTGCTCATGTTTGTGTTGATAAATTTGTAGGAGAGGACATGACATTAACAGAATGGAAAAGAAGGCAGGGACTTTGAAGATGGGTATTCCCACCTCCTAATTCTTTGTAGCTGTCTTGCTGGAAGAAATTTGGGCTGGGATTGTGGCAACGTTGTAACATTTTGAAGTGAGCTCCTTAAAGAGTAGAAACAGAGATTTGATTTTCTAACACAGAGTGGGCTTAGGAGCTGATACCCACATCCCTCCAGCCTATGTGTCCTCTGGTCACATGGGACAGTTTACATACTGTCATAGTCAAGTAAATTAAGCGAAACAGACACTGAAAATGCTCAAAAGGCTCCGCCAGCATCTGTGGAGAGAAAAACAGATCACCATTTTGAGTCTGAGATGATACTTCTTCCGAATATTCCTCAATTTCCACATGCCTGGATGAAAGCAGCTCTACCACACTTAAGAAGCTTGGCACCATCCAGAATAAAGCAGCCCACTTGATCAGCACCCCATTCATCACATTCATCTCCTCCACCAGCAGAATTGTGTATCATCCACAAGATGAACCCCATTTACATTTACACACTTTGTGTGCTTTTACAGCACATTCCAAACTCAGAGTCTCCATTGCTTAGAATGTGAAGTTTTGTCATGAAGAGCTTACAAAAGGACAGAAGAAGATAGGTGAGTCTTTGCCATTCATGCTTTTCACATATCTGTAAGGTCAGTGAAATTTTGGAGTGAAAGGTAAAATTCCTGGAGCTCAACTTTTATCCTTTACTTTCACACAGCACTTTGGGGAAAAGGGCACATCTTCTGCTGTTCCCAGTTCTTTAGAATGTACAAGCATTTCAGAAGAGGTGTAACTTGGTTGACATGACCTACTTTCCAGGTTCTACCTGCCTCTTCAGCTTTCTGGTTTCTTTTATCAGTCTACTTCAGTCCATAGTACTGCCATGACTTGATTTTCCATGCTTCTGTTAATTTTCCTTTTGAAGCAACACATCTAGGTCGAATCCTTTAATAGCTGAGCATTTGAAGCTGATGGGTCTGAGTCTGTAATTCCCTGTCAATATGGTGTCTCTCTTGGTTTGCTGGCAATGTCCTTCCCTTGATTCATTTTTAAGCATGCCAGTTCAGGAAGGAGTGATGCCTTTTAATTGCCAGGTCTATAAGGTCCAGTGGTCAGGCACTGATGGGAATGTTCAGTTGGTCCTTGTTATGAGTTGACATCCTGGCTAAATGAATGGAGGTGGCCTTCCAATGGCAATGCAGAGGGGTCCAACTTGCCAGCTCGCAATTTAACATCACCCTTATCACATGGCTGCGATTGTGACTGACAGCTACGATCTCTCATTAACTTGTAAGTTTTTAAGATGTCTTCTTAGACTATCTTCTTCTTGAAGGATGTTTATCTCTCTTTCTCTCTCTATCTACTACCTCTGTTGATAATTCCTACCTCTAATGATGGGGGCACTGCGCTGTCAGCCCTAAAGGATCTGCTATTGGCCTTCTGCAACCTCTCCTGTCATCCTTAATTAGATGTCCTGAGAGCCCTCTGGCCCTTGATTGAACTATTTGGTTCTAAAATGGCATGGGATTTCAGGTACCTACAGGACAGAGAGTTGGTGAGGGTTGTTTGGGATCCAAAAATCCACCTGACGTCAGGGTTCAGACCACAAATCAAAAATTGAACCCTCTATGTTTGTGAAATAGAACCTGTCTTAACATTTTGTTCTTGCCATTTATATTGTGTGTACCCTCATTGCCTAAAAGTGTACCTCCATAGATTTCTTGTGCAGAATGATCATTCTGAAGCAAGTTACATATTGTTTCCACAGATAATTGCTCTGTGGCAATGTTCAGTAATCCTCATTTGAAAACTTTAGGCACTAATGATCTCAAGCATGCATTTATCATGAATCTTAATAACGAGGGACATCTTTGGCATGAGGCCAAGTCTTAAATTGAATATTTATGTGATGAAACCAACAAACAGCCACTTTTGAGTCTCTTCTTGTGGTAAGATTATAGGTTTGTTAAACATATTTAAGTTTATTCTTCTTTGTTGTTTTCACTGAATTAAGTTCAAAGGAGCTTTTGCTAAGAAGAACAATTGAATGAAAGCTCTTGGAAATGGGAAAATGGCAAGTGGATTGAGTTCATCAGGTAAGAGCTAAAATGTTAAAATCAGGATGGTGGGCTCAGAATGAAAACCTAAATCGGTGGCAGGGAGTGTCGGAGCTTGTCCCCTCCTGCTCCAAGGCTGGATCTTACTCATGCTCCAATTTCATGTCATGAATACTCATTATCTTAAACCTTTTCCAATAAAGTCCCACCTTCAGGGTTAAGTCAGTGACACCTGGGAGCTTCAAAGCAACTTGTGTTCGCTGATAAACTCTGAATTGTTACGTCTGAGGTCAGCAGTCATCTTTGCTGAGCTCTGTGCCACAAGTTAGGGAGACAGGATACTGGCTTCTTGCCTTGAGGTTCAGGGGAAACGAGACAAGTTGGAGGGAGGGAGCTGATGGAGGAGTGAAACAGGGCTCTCGCAGACTGAGATCAGGGCACCACGGTAAAGTGTACAGTGGGAAGAGCCTGGTATCTCGGGTGTGGTGAGGAAGAGGTGGGCGCAGTCAGTGTATATAAAATAAGGGATCAAAAGGGCTGTTAGTAATGTCTACATGTCTATTCTGTTGGACCATTTGAAGTGTTGTCTGAGAGGAGGAATGTTCACAGCCACAGGAGGAAGGTTGATTCAGAAAGGAAGCAGGTCCAGGTGAGGGTAGGGCTAAGGGCTTCTTAGGATGTATCACAGGAGCTAACAAAGGTTGATGGATCAAGGGACAGAATATGAATGTTGACTGGAGTTTGCAGGAAAGCTTAAGGTGGAGAAATTATATGTGTCATTCCAAAAATGACAAGGTCAAGAGTGATGTGTGGGATTATTCAATTATTGCAAATAGAAGGTGCAAGGCGTTGGTGAGAGGTTCCAGCATGTTGGAGATAAAGTCAAATATAACCGAATCCTGGGTTCCAAAGCCAGGGTCATTTGTGCACTGTAACTGGACATTTTCAGAAGCTCATTTGAAGCTGTCAGAGGCATAGATTTAAGTGGAAGGAGGCCAGGGCAGGATGCACAGTGTTTTTGGTGTTTGGCAATGGAAGGAGGAGAAACTCTCACTAGAGATAACAAGGTGTAGAGCTGGATGAACACAGCAGGTCGAGCAGCATCAGAGGACCAGCGAAGCTGAAGTTTCTGTTGTTTGTTGCAAACTGAGCATAGGTGTTCTGCAACAGTTGCCTCATCTAGTCACGTATTCCATCACACTCCTGACTTGTGCCTTGCAGATGGTGGACAAGCTTTGAGAAGTCAGAAGGTGAATTACTTGCTGAAGTATTCATTATCTCTGATCCACTCTTGTAGCCAGTGGGTTAATGTGGTGAATCCAGTTGAGTTCCTGGCTAGTGATAACACCCAGGATGTTAGCTGTGGGAATTCAGTAATGGTAACACCATTGAATGCTGAGGGGAAGAGATAATGGGAACTGCAGATGCTGGAGAATCCAAGATAACAAAGTGTGAAGCTAGATGAACACAGCAGGCCAAGCAGCATCTCAGGAGCACAAAAGCTGATGTTTCGGGCCTAGACCATTCATCATGAAACGTCAGCTTTTGTGCTCCTGAGATGCTGCTTGGCCTGCTGTGTTCATCCAGTTTCACACTATGTTATTTTGAATGCCGAGGGGCATTGGTTAGATTGTCTCTTATTGCTGTTGGTCATAGCCTGACATTTGTGTGCTGTGAATGTTACTTGCCACTTGTCAACTTAAGCCTGGATATTGTCCAAATCTTGTTGTATTTGAAAATGGACTTCTTCAGTGTCTGAGGAGTCATGAATGGTGCTGAACATTGTGCTAGTCATTGGCAAATATCCCCATTTCTGACCATATGATGGAGGGAAAGTCATTGATGAAGCAGCTGAAGATCGTTGGGCAGAGGACTCTGCTCTGAGGAACTCCTGCAGAGATGTCCTGGAGCTGAGATGACTGACCACCAACAACCATGACCATCTTCCCATGTGCTAGAATGACTCCAAACAGGGAGAGTTTGCTCCCTGATACCCATTGATTCCAATTTTGCTAGGGCTCCTTGATGCCACACTCAGTCGAATGCAGCCTTGATGTCAAGGGCTGTCACTCTCACCTCATCTCTGGAATTCAGCTCTTTTGTCCATGTATGAATGAAGGCTGTAATGAGGTCAGGAGCTGAGTGGCCCTGGTGGAACCCAAACTGGGTGTCACTGAGCAGGTTATTGCTGAGCAGGTTCTGCTTGATAGCACTGTTGATGACACCTTCCTCACTTTACTGATGATTGAGAGTAACTTGATGGGGTGGTAATTGGCTGGGATGGGTTTGTCCTGCTTTTTGTGTACAGGGCATATTTGGGCAACTTTCCATATTGTCGGGTAGATAGCAGTGTTGTAACTGTACTGGAACAGCTTGGCTCGGCGAATGGCAAGTTATGGAGGACAAGTCTTCAGTCCGATTGCTGGAATGCTGTCAGGGCCCATAGACTTTGCAGTATCCAACGTCTTCAACTGTTTCTTGAGATCATGTGGAGCGAATCTAATTGGTTGAAGACTGGTAGCTGTAATACTCGGAGACAACTGGAGAAGACCAAGATGAATCATCCACTTGACACTTCTGGCTGAAGGTTGCTGCAAAAGCTTCAGCCTTGCCCTTTGCACTGATGTGCTGGGCTCTTCCATCATTCAGGATGAGATATTTGTGGAGCCCTATGAGTTGTTTAGTTGTCTACCATCTTTCACAACTGGGTGTGCAGGACTGCAGAGCTTAGATCTGGTCCATTAGTTGTGGGATCGCTTAGCTCTGTCTATCACTTGCTGCTTATGCTGTTTGGTGTGCAAGTAGTCCTGTTTGGTGGCTTCACCAGGTTAACACCCCATCTTCAGGTTTGTCTGGTGCTTCTCCTGGTATGCCCTCTTGCACTCTCCAACAAACATGGACAAACTCCCTCCAGATGCCTGAGAGTCAATGCCAGAGATACCTGAGGATATCCTGGGATGTGGAGCCATAAATCTGCTCAATCCTGCAGCACGGTCCGCTACCCTTTGAATTTGGCACCAAATCAACTTCAGATGAACCCAAAGTGAGTATACGTTCAACAGTTTTGCTACCAGCTGCTTCCAGGGGTCCATAAGCAACAAATGTGCCACCATATAGCCTGTCAACACAGGTAAGAAGAAATGGCCAATGCCCGCTTTCATCATGCCTACCAAGTGAATGGGTTTCTTGCTATTTCATGTTTCTGACTAAGTGCACTAATGTTGCTTTTCTAGTTCCCTGGCTACAGCCAGCAGCCTATGTAAACTTTAAAAGGTTACACTAGCTAAATCTCGACCTAGTTTTCCACCCCAAGCAATGAATTATGCTGGGCTATGCTTGTTTCCCAAAGAGGTCTCTTGGCCGATGTCGGTTATTGAGTTTAAAGCTTCCTGAGATTTTTAAGACCCCTGCCCTGATTGACCAGGGGCCTTAGGGAACAGGGGCTATATCTTCTGGATCATGTTAATGACACTCGCAGTACAGAAGAGTGCTACAGTGAAGCCCACACCTTCAAGAGAGCCATCGCTGAACACACTCATTGGAAAGCTCATAATGTGTTTCTGCTGCTTTGACAGATGTGGAGGAGGTGTGCTGTATGATCATCATAGTGTGGTTTACACTGTACTACTGGGCTGTCCAACATGTCAAACCCTTGCATCATGATGAGAGGGAGGATGACAATCTGTGTCAGATAAATGAGATGAGCCTTAGGAAGAAGGCATGAATGTACACAGGTCAATAATGAATGGCACAGAGATCTGCCATGGATAACAAGGATAATCAAATATCCATGGGATTTGCCCAAGATTGAGTATCCAGGATGACCAACCTATTATCTTGGACCAGGTCTACCTGCTCAGCAAGTCAGCCACTGCCAGCTTCCCCACCCCAGGAGATTCGCCTGTGGCCACTGCCATATAGAATAGCAAGAGGAGTGGATGTCTGTCTCACCAAACACACACACACACACACACACAGCCTCAGCAAGATTGATGTTCCAGTGCACATACACAAAGAGTGTGTGCTGGGCCCATTATTTAAGGTGGTTACTTTTTGGAGTCTCCCCTCCCGCAGTTAGTTGTGAACAGTCTACCACTGTTCTCTATTGGATGTGATGGCCTGCAGAGCTTAGATCCGATCCATTGGCTGTGGGATTGCTTAGCTCTGTCCATTGCATGTTGCTCAAAATGTTTGAAATCCAAGTCCAGGGTTGCAACTTGACTAGATTGACATTTCATTTTTAGGTGTGCCTGGTGTGAGCTGTCCTGGTCTTTTCAGTGAGCCCCTGGCTTGATAGTAATAGTAGAGTGGGGCATATGGTGGGCCATGAGATTACAGAGTGTGAATGAATGGAACTCTGCTAATGTTAATGACCAATAGCACCTCCGAGCTGCCCAGTTTTAAGTTGTTGAATCTGTTCTGATTCTAACTTATTTAGCACGGGTATTATGCCACACAGATCGATAGGAAGTATCCTCAATGTGAAAAAGGACTTCATCCCCACATGGCCTGTGCGGTGGTCACTGCTACAAATACTATCATGGACAGATGCATCTGTGACCTGCCAGTTGGTGAGGACAAGGTCATGTTCATTTTTCTATTAAAGATAATAAAATGTGAGGCAGGTACCACAGCCACATCACCTTCATTTTTCTATTATTTGGTTCTCTCAACATCCACCACAGGCTAAGTGTGGCTGGTATACTCTTCAGGACCCGGTCAGCTTGGTCAGTAGAGATACTATAGAGCTGCTCCTGGTGGCAGGTGGATAGTGAAGATACCATCCGGAGCATGCTCTGTCCCCTTGCCACTCTCAGTGCTTCTCCGAAGTAACATTCAACGTGGAGCACCAATTGGCAACATTATTCAGCAGGAGTCCATGTTTCAGCTGATGCCATAAAGGTAAGCATACAAGTGCAGCAGATGGTAAAGAAGGCAAATGGTATGTTGGCCTTCATTGGGAGAGGTTTCAAGGACAGGAGCAGGGATGTGTTGTTGCAGTTGTACAGGGCCTTGGTGATACCACACCTGGAATATTATGTGCAGTTTTTGTCTCCTTTTCTGAGGAAGGATGATCTTGCTCTTGACAGAGCGCAGCGAAGGTTTACCACGCTGATTCCAGGGTTGGCAGGACTGACATATGAGAAGAGATTGACTAGGTTAGGATTGTTTTCATTGGAGTTCAGACAAATGAGAGGGGGGGGATCTCATAGAGACTTATAAAATTCTAACAGGACTGGACAGGGCAGATGCAGGGAGGATGCTCCTGATGGTGGATGTGTCCAGAGCCAGGGATCACAGTATGAGGATTCGGGGTGGATGATTTAAGACGGAGATGAGGAGACATTTCTTCACCCAAAGAGTGGTGAGCCTGTGGAATTCATTACCACAGGAAGTAGCTGATACCAAAACATTGAATGTATTCAAAAGGCAGTTTGGGGTGAATGGGATCAAAGGTTATGGGGAGAAAGCAGAGTTAGGCTATTGACTTGGACGCTAAGCCATGATTGTGATGAATGACAGAGCAGACTTGAAGGGCCGAATGCCCTTCCCCTACTCCTATCTTCTATGTTTCTATGTTCCTTTTAATATTTATGGTTTCTGGAGTAAATGTTGAAGACTCCCAGGCAACTCCCTCCTGATTGCATCGCACTGTACAGCCACCTCTCCTGCACATGGAAGAGGACATATCCTGAGATGGTGATGTCTAAGATATTATTTATCACACGATCACAGAATATTATGATTGGAAGCCACTTACACCGCATATTTGCAGGTCCAATGTGCACATCTCCAGGCTTTAAACATTTAATATGAATTGTGAGAGAACCACATTTTAAGCCTAAATTGGCAGTGGTGGCTTCTCCTGGCTCCTCCATTGAAAACAAATTAGAACTGATGAAATTTCACCCAATAAATCTACCATTAGGAGTTTGTAACAGTTTCTACCAACCTGTCATTAGTAACTAGAAATATACTAGGCTCTTAATCACTGAGATTGCACAGCCTTTTTAGGTAGGGAATTTCAATGATACACCAGCTGAGTGAAAAGATTCCTGCTTAACTCTGTTTTAAATTGCTTGCTTTTTATTCTGAGACTGTGCTTCCTGACTCAGAATATACAATACAGGGGATACAGGCTTAATATCTTTAATATTTTATCATAGGATAATCCCACCATCCTACCATCATATAATTTCCGTAGTGCTATGACATTGTGCACAAAATGCATTCATTAATCTCCAATTAACGCAACAATTCGCTACAGACCCTCACTGCATTGTACATTTTGCCAATTAAAGGAGAGTAAAGAAAAATTAAAACTGAAAATTCTGGCAACACTCAGCAGGTTAAGCTACATCTGAGAGTGAGAAACTGAGTTAACATTTTGGATAGGTGGCCTGTCCATGAAGCTGACAGATGGTAGAGATTGACAGGGTCAGTCAATCATGGTGGGGTGGGGGTGGAGATGGTGTTGGGCAGGTTGGTGAAGGGAACAAGTTATTCCATGAATCCCTTGCCCAGCGGGTTGAGATTCACGTATTTCATAAGTGTATTTCATTTTCTTACCTACGCCTTCTACCAAAGGTCACTGTAAATGGTCTTGACTTTCCCTCAGAGTTATGAACTGTTTCATAATAAACGCTACTGGAAAACTTCCACAATCAACAGTGCTGCTTACTATTTTATCAGTGGCAGCATAACTATTTGATTTATTTTCTTTTCTTTCACTGACTTGTTATGTTTAAATGGAATATTTACTTTAGAATGCGTCACTGCAAATATTATCATATCACAAGAAACCATCATTCTTACTAGATCACAGAATTAAACAATATTTTAACAGCAATACAATAATCCAAGGAAACTGACAGATAAAGATAAACCTTCTTAATTGTAGACCTTCTTTCGTGATTAGGGATTACAATATCTGACTGCAGTTTGCAATAGTCTTTAAAATTCTTAGATCCCACAGCTCTAATCGCACCCTGACAGGGATGACAGTTCAAAAACATTTTAATTTGATGTTACCTGTCAGCATTATTGTTAGATTTAATGAAAGAAAAGGGAGCTGATGTTATGGGTTTAGCACTGACTAAACTGAATTGTGTGCAAGCTATTGTATTTTACATCAGCTCTATCTTCGCGAGCCTAAAAAAATTCCACTGGTTCTTCATCTGAAAACATGAGCTTCTATGTGACTAAGCTAAAGTGCTGCATTAGCACTCATTGATGCAAAAGATAATTTTTAATTCTGTGAAAAATAGATGACTATATTTAACATGATTGAATATGCATCAAATTATATATTTTAATTCTACTAAGAAAATTAACTATTCACTGATGGATTTTTCACTGCTTTTTTTTAATCTATCTTATTTATTTTTAAGTACATAAAAACACACTGTAGCAGAACAATTATTACCATTAAAGGGCCAAACCCCATCTTCCACATCCTCCATCAAAACACAAAGTTTAGAAACTTCATGAACAGTGTGAAATTGTTGTGTTTTAATCACCTATAAGCATTTTTTCTGCACAATACATTTGCAATAAGTCTGCATTATAGAGGGACTCCATAATATTTGTGGGATACAAATCATACAATAAAGGCTTAAGAACAGCTTCAGCATAATGAGGAAAAGAATCAATGAGACAGGATGTGCCTATTAATAAGGAAACAAGACAAATGACATCTTAGATCCTGATACGGCCATTACTTTCAGACACAGCAGCCTTTGCTAAACCAAAGCGTGAAGTTGCCATGAGGCTGGCCATAGGGCTGCTCTCTTATTAGAGAGAGAGACAGGAGGAGAGAGAGAGAGAGAGGGAGAGAGAGAGAGACAACAGATCACCATACCTCAGGTGAGGGGAAGACAATGAGAAGGAGTCCCTTCAGAGTAAGGTGAGCTGTATATGATTTAAACTCATGTTATTAACATCAGTCTCCATTGCAAGCCAGCCAGCCAAGTGAGCTATCTGACCCGGTGACTAACTCTGATAGCTCGCACTGAAAGTCAGATAGAATTAGTATTACAATGTACTGCTACTGCCTTTCAGTGACAGAACAGAAAGTGTTCAACACACTTGTGTAAATACATAGATACAATGTCCTTCATGGGGCCTCTTTTGTTTGTTATTCATGTAAATGATTTGGATGAAAATATAGAAGACATGGTTAGTAAGCTTCCCAAAGATACCAAAACCAGTGGCATAGTAGACAGGATAATAAAATGTGAGGCTGGATGAACACAGCAGGCCAAGCAGCATCTCAGGAGCACAAAAGCTGACGTTTCGGGCCTAGACCCTTCATCAGAGAGGGGGATGGGGGGAGGGAACTGGAATAAATAGGGAGAGAGGGGGAGGCGGACCGAAGATGGAGAGTGAAGAAGATAGGTGGAGAGGGTGTTGCTGAGATTGTGCTCCCTGATTCTGAATACAGAATACTGGGAATACAAGCCTGATATCCTTAATATTTTCTCAGAAGATAATCCCACCATCCCAGGAATCAGTAAGGCGGACCTCCACTCCACCACGCTCTCTCTGTGGCGAGTATATCCTTCCTTCAGCAGGGGTTCCAGAACTGGACATGACTGCAGTCTCACCAGGGTTCTATACAACAGAAACAGGCTTCCTCAAAATAAAAAATCGAGTAGGTCTTTTGGTCCTTCAATCCTGTTGCACTGTTCATTATGATCATGGCTGATCATCCAACTCACTTCCCTGTTCTTTCTTTCTCACCATACTCTTTGATTCCTTTAGCCCGAAGAACTCTATCTGTCTCTTTATTGAAAACTTCAAATCTTTTGGACTCATCTGCATAGTGTGGCAGAAAATTCCACAGGCTTACCCCTCTTTGGGTGAAGAAACGTCTCCTCATCTCAGCCCTCAATAGCCTTTATCCTATCCTTAGACTGTGATCATGGTCTGAACTCACCAGTCATTGGGAAAATCCATTCTCTGTTTACCCTGTCTAGTCCTGTTGAACTTTCATAGGTTTCTGTGAGATCCCACACCTCATTCTTCTCAACCCCAGTGATGCTAAATGATCCAGTCTCTCTTCATATGTCAGGTCTGCCATCTGAGAAATCAGTCTAATAAGCCTTTGTTGCACTCACATTATCGCCAGAAAATTGTTTCTCAAATAAAGCCAAACTCATTGTACCTTCAAAACTATCATTGTTTACATTTAAACCATGTTTTCAGATTGAACCACATCTCTTTTTTCAAACCTCATGGAAAATTCTATCATACTATGGTCACTGTTTCCTGACGTTCTTTTCTGTCAAGATTGTTAAATAGACCTGTCTCATTGCATGTAAGTAGATTTAAAATAGCCTGTACTCTTGTTGGTTCCTCAACACTTCGATCCAGAAAACTGCCTTGGACACATTTCAACAGCATCAGTGTTTTATTTATCCAGCCCAAATGTCCATTAAATTCACCCATGATTATGGTATTCCCTTTGGTACAAGCACTTCTAACTTCTTGATGTACACCATAACCTCATTATCACTGCTGTTTGGTAGCCTTTAGCCAACTTATATCATATTTGTTGCTCTCTGCTGTTCCACAGCTCCATCCAAACAGATTCTAAGTCTTCTTCCTCAGATTGGAGATCCCTTCTCAGAAATAGTCTAATTCCTGTCCCTTATTATAAGCTCTATCCCATCTTGTTTCCCTTTCGGCATATCCTTCCTAAATATCAAATATCATTTTCGTAATCAGATATTGAATTTGGGCACCCTGCAGGTACATCTCCATAATTGCAACTGAATAATATTCTTTAACTTGTTCTATTGCTATCCATTTGCCTATCTATTAGTAAATGCCATGTGCAATCAGATAGAAAGCATTTAATTATATTTTTTAATACAATTCTTTAATTTGGCCCTGGTTGATTCGAGGATTTGTTTCTGCTGATTTCTGTATTAATACGCTTTCATTAACTTCCTATTTTCCATAGCCAGCTTTGTTTTCATTCAAGCTGAATTAACTCTCAGGTTCCCATCAGGGTTCCCAAGCTAGCTTACACTTTCCTTAACAGCTCTAATATATTTTCCAGAGAGGATATTCATTCCATTTCTGCTATGGTCCTTCTTGTATAGGTCTCAACTGCCTCAAAACCAGATTCAAGGCCCCCTGACATTCAAATCCTTCCCCTGTACCATTTTTGTAGAGATATACTCATTCACTGAATCTTCCTAATTCACCCAAAATGCGATACTCATAGAAATCATGAGATAACTGCCTTCAAGGCTTCATTTTTCAGGCTTTTGCTGAGCTGAATTCTACTTTCAGGACCTCACCCTTCTTACACTGGTGTTTTTGTGCCACTGTAGACCATGGCCTCCCTTTAAACAATCTTCTGCAGCTGCTCCTCAACATTATTGACTATGGCACCAGGGAGGCAACATTGCAATCTGGCATCATGTCCTTTTTTATGCACTCTCATTATCTCCCGATTTATTCTCTGTCCTACAGTATATGTATGATAGGAGGCTGATAGACTACTTCTACCAGTGCTGTCTTGCCTTGTTACTTCCTACCTTTCTTCTTATGGATTCTACATCTTCATATCCAAGATCATTTCTTGCTATCATATTTATTCCATTTAATACTAACAAAGTAACCTCTTTGTCTTACTTATCCTTTCAAAAAAGTCACATACTCTGATCATTTATTTTCCCTGCTTTCATCGTCATAATGGTAAAAGGTTATGCCCAATAACCTCTATTAGGGCTGTCAATTCAATTACTTGGCTTCAAATATTATATGCATTTATATAAAAAGCCATTAATTTTGCTTTTTTAGCCATGTTTGCCCTTTGGCACTGATTGCTGCTGTTTCCTTATGTTTGTATACTCTGTCCCTTCCTGTCCCACCGTGCATATTGTTGCAAAAATATTTATTCTGATGCTGCCATCTCCTTATGCTTTGTAAGTCTTAGTTTCCCATCTGTCAAAACCAGATAGCTTGCAAAATCCTTACAACTGTGTGGAATTGCAGGAGGCGAGGATTCCTGAGTGCCACGGACCACCGAACTAAACAAGGTTTCAAACCGGACAAGCAGTTAGTGAGTGAGATAAACTCAGGAGCTCCTGCATTAGCTTGCCTAATGATCACCCTTCCCTCATGGTCTGCATGTTGTTAATCTGTGCAGGGACCACTTTGCTGAACATGCTATCCATGTAATTCTCAACATAGGTGTGTCAGCGTGATCTAGCCACCTCATGAGTTGGAGAACTCAGACTTTCTGCAGCTGGAGTCATTTCATGCACAAATTGGTCCCCAGGCCACATAAAGTGTCCATAACTTCCCAAATGGTACAGGGCAGGCATTCTACATGGCCCACAGTGCTAAGGGGAACAGCTTCCAAATCACAGAACAAGTATGACAAAGACTTGGAAAGCCCTGCCAAATGTGACATTCAGCCTAAAATACTCTTCACCTTCTCTTAGAAGATCAGAAACCCTGTAAAGATGTCCTAAAGACACTGCACAAGTGGGAGACTGTTCCAGTATGAACTCAGAAAGTAGTGGAGGTGAGCCAGACAAAAGAGGTGAGAGAATGTCTGCAGCAGCCAAAAAGGCCAAAAGGGAGGAATCCCTGCCACCTATTTCAGTGGATGATGTTGGACAGGGTTACCCTCGAGTCTAAGCCTCAGGTCTGCATAGACCATGTATCTCTAAGCAGGTCATCGCAGAAGCATCTCATGAACAACAGGAGAATCTACAGTCCAGCACACGCTTGGGGAAGCCACCATACCCCAGAGAGATAATAAAATGTGAGGCTGGATGAACACAGCAGGCCAAGCAGCATCTCAGGAGCACAAAAGCTGACGTTTCGGGCCTAGACCCTTCATCAGAGAGGGGGATGGGGGGAGGGAACTGGAATAAATAGGGAGAGAGGGGGAGGCGGACCGAAGATGGAGAGTAAAGAAGATAAGTGGAGAGAGTGTAGGTGGGGAGGTAGGGAGGGGATAGGTCAGTCCAGGGAAGACGGACAGGTCAAGGAGGTGGGATGAGGTTAGTAGGTAGCGGGGGGTGCGGCTTGGGGTGGGAGGAAGGGATGGGTGAGAGGAAGAACCGGTTAGGGAGGCAGAGACAGGTTGGACTGGTTTTGGGATGCAGTGGGTGGGGGGCAAGAGCTGGGCTGGCTGTGTGGTGCAGTGGGGGGAGGGGACGAACTGGGCTGGTTGAGGGATGCAGTAGGGGAAGGGGAGATTTTGAAACTGGTGAAGTCCACATTGATACCATATGGCTGCAGGGTTCCCAAGCGGAATATGAGTTGCTGTTCCTGCAACCTTCGGGTGGCATCATTGTGGCAGTGCAGGAGGCCCATGATGGACATGTCATCAAGAGAATGGGAGGGGGAGTGGAAATGGTTTGCGACTGGGAGGTGCAGTTGTTTTTTGCGAACTGAGCGGAGGTGTTCTGCAAAGCGGTCCCCAAGCCTCCGCTTGGTTTCCCCAATGTAGAGGAAGCCGCACCGGGTACAGTGGATGCAGTATACCACATTGGCAGATGTGCAGGTGAACCTCTGCTTGATGTGGAATGTCATCTTGGGGCCTGGGATGGGGGTGAGGGAGGAGGTGTGGGGACAAGTGTAGCATTTCCTGCGGTTGCAGGGGAAGGTGCCGGGTGTGGTGGGGTTGGAGGGCAGTGTGGAGCGAACAAGGGAGTCACGGTCTCCATCTTCGGTCCGCCTCCCCCTCTCTCCCTATTTATTCCAGTTCCCTCCCCCCATCCCCCTCTCTGATGAAGGGTCTAGGCCCGAAACGTCAGCTTTTGTGCTCCTGAGATGCTGCTTGGCCTGCTGTGTTCATCCAGCCTCACATTTTATTATCTTGGAATCTCCAGCATCTGCAGTTCCCATTATCTCTGATACCCCAGAGAGAGACAACTACAACCTTATAGAGAGACCAGAGCAGGGGGCATGACAAGAGAAATTCTGCTGTGGAAATGGTGCAATTTATAACAATTAAGAGGGGCTTGAGCCACTTCTTACCAGGCAGCTGACAGTGTGACCACTCTATACTCCTGTCAGTGAAAAGAAGTTGAACCAGATTCAGCTGAATGGTAACTGGGGAAGACAAAAAGAAGATCCCGCTCTGAGACAGTTTAAAACATTGTGTGCATTTATGTAAAGAGCCATTAATTTATCCATTTTACCATTTGTACCTCGTTGGCAGAATGTACCATTGCCGTCCTATGTTTCCACACTCTGCTCCTTCCTGCCCCTCTGCGGGTATCATTAGCTGAATAGCTGCTCTAACGCTGCCATCACTTTTGCTTTGTAAACGAGAGCAATCCATGACATTTCAGTTTGGGGTACATCCCCCAAAGGGAAAGGAATGGCCAATCTTTACCTTTTCTCCTAAGATGTAAGTGCACACTGGGCCCCTGACCAACACATCCTCCCCAGTTGGGGGGCTTAGGGTGGAGTGGGTGACAAAAACATGATCAGGCGTTACCACAAGGGACCAGATGAGTAGGGGTTTGGAATAAAGATTAATACTGAATAGAAATGCGAGCATGTTAATGATAGAAAATTATTGACATTTTAATGACGAGGACAGATAAAGATGTTAATGATGTAAAGATGCAGGCAAATTAATGGTGGGATGGGATAAACATTCAGGGGATAAGATCTATGTTGCGATGACATAGTTGCAATTGATAAGATTGCTCTAAATATCACAAGAAGGGATGTCAAGTCATGTGACATGCAGTATCTACAAGAAACTATTCTATGATAATTATGCAGTGCTCTGTACTTTGTGAGACGATAAGCATCTCAAAGCACACTGACAATAATGTATGTTTCTCTCTGTAGTAAAAGGGAACTTAGAGCTGAAGTTGCAAATTAAAACAAATAAGACTTAATGGTTGCTTTAGTGAAGCTAGAATGCTCTCCTTATGCTGTCTCCCTCTCCGTGCATGAATAGGCCAGCATTGTAGCACAGAATGGAGCAGTTGTCATGAGGCAAACCTAGCAGCTGTCACCACAATAGATGCAAGCTACCTCCAGATTACCTTGGAAACAAGCAATAGGAGTCACAGCTGAGGTAAAAGTCATCTGAATTTTTTTAATACAAGTGCTATCTCAAGATTTCATGTATAAACCAAATCCTACATACATTTATTGAAATCAGTCATACTTTTCTGTTATATTTGCAGTGCAATTATGTAAGAAATCCAGAGTTCCAGAACCCTCTTCAGCAACAGCACAACATCATGTTCGACATTCTACAGGGAATACCTTTTTAACTTGTGAGGTATCAAATTGTTTGTGCACAAAAAACACTTTGCCATTTCTAGGTGCTCACATTTTGCAAGCTTTTAAGGCCTTCAAGCATGAATTTGGATTTGTTTGTATTTTCTATTGTTTCCATATTAACCCTGTATCTTAGAAATTTTTTCCACATCATTGGCTCAGGATCCATGAAGTGTCCATATGTGAGCCACATCCCACAGCAAGACAGCTGTGGTGCACATATTTTACTCCATAGAACCAGACTTCCCAAAGCAGCGTACAAGACCCTAAGTGGGCCACAAGCTGATAGTTTGGCATCACAAACCCCAAGGTAATAATGGGTACTGT
This sequence comes from Stegostoma tigrinum, assembly GCF_030684315.1. Classification (NCBI taxonomy): domain Eukaryota; kingdom Metazoa; phylum Chordata; class Chondrichthyes; order Orectolobiformes; family Stegostomatidae; genus Stegostoma; species Stegostoma tigrinum. The sequence continues at coordinate 33,079,966 of NC_081358.1, read as the reverse complement.
AGATTGGAGGTCAGAGATAATGGGAACTGCAGATGCTGGAGAATGCAAGATAACAAAGCGTGGGCTGGATGAACACAGCAGGCCAAGCAGCATCTTAGGAGCACAAAAGCTGACGTTTTGAGTCTAGTTTTAACAACTGTTTTTCCACATTAACAGACAGGCCTCCAATGCATAGGTAGGGAAAGAGTCCCATAAACAGAATTTAGGCACCTAGGAGGTAGATGAAAGAAAAGGAACCAAAATGTAGTAATTTCTGGATTACTTCTCATGCCACTTGTGAGTGAGTGTAGGAGTAGGAATTCAGTTTAGATGAATGCTTGGCTGACGACTTGGTGCAGGAGGGAGGGCTTTAGATTTCTGGGATATTGGTACAGTTTCTTGGAAGCAGTGGGACCTGTACAAGGCTCTCAGGCTGCATTTGAGCCAGAATTGAGAAACACTCTTGTTAGGGGGTTAACCAGTTCTATTGGAGAGATCTGAAATGAACTTGTCAGTGAGTTGGGATCATAACAGAATGTTCAGCAGGGGAGATGTATACACAAAATTAGAAGTGACAACAAGTGAGTCAAGAAAATATAGAAATTATATGGCAGTTCATATACAAAGGAGTTTGGCACAGTTGGATGACACTTAATTTAGAAGAAGGAGTCTGATGAACAATGCAGGTGAGTTCAGACCAGAAATTTAAATACCGGGCTATGATGTCATTGCTGTTACTGAGATATGGTTGAGGGGCTTAGGATTGGCAGCTCAATACTCCGGAATAGAGGGTTTTCAGGAGAGATAGGAAAGGACATAAAAGAGAATGGTGTGTTGCAACATTGATCAGAGAATCTACTACCTCAGTAAGGAGGAATGGCATCTTAGAAGGCTTATCAAATGAAGCTGTATGGGTAAAACTTAAAACCCTAAAACATGGTAGAAGAAAAGCAATCACCTTGCTGGGAGTGCACTATAAGACCCTGGCGATCCATAGGAAACAGAAGAGCAGATATGTAGACAGATTTCAGGGAGGTGTAACATTAATAGGGGAATTGTAATAAAGGATTTCAATTTCCCCAACATTAACTGGGGTAGTCATTGTGCGAAAAGTTTATAGGGAGTGGAATCCCTAAAATACATCCAGGAGAGTATTTTTAAAGCAGGCATCCACTAGGGCCTACAAGAGAGGAACTGGTCCTGGACTTAACTTTAGGTAACAAAGCTGAGAAAGTGGTTGAAGTATCAGTAAGGGAGCATTTTACAGATCACGATCGTAACTCCATTAGATTACCCCAGTTGTGTCTGCGTCTTTGTGGGGAACATGGAACATTCCTTGTTCCAGTGCCATTCTGGCCCCACCCACAACTCTTTCCCTGGTATTTTGATGGTGTCATCGGTGCTGCTTCCCTCTCTTGTCCAGAATTGGAAACAATTAACAATTTCAATTCCAATTTACCCTCGACTCTCGCCTTCACCTAATCCATTACTGATTCATTCTTTTCCTTTCTGTTCCATTTCTGGGGATGGGCTAGCCACCAATATCCATTACAAATCTACCAACTCCTGTCTTCAACATTCTCACACCCTGCTTTCTGTGAAGACTCTATTCCATTCTCCCAGTTCTTCCATCTCCATCACATCTATTTCAATGATGTAACCTTCAAAAAGGGAGCCTCGGAAGTTCCCGCCTTCTTCCATCACCAAGGATTCGCTAGCATCGTTGTTGACTTGAACTCAGTCGAGTCTGACCCATCTCCTGTACTTCAGTCCCCACCCTTGCCCCTTCCCTCCCGCAACAGCGATAGGGTCCCACTTGACCTTACCTGCCATCCCACCAACATCCACATCCAGAAGATCATCAGATGCCATTTCCCCCACCTCCAGCAAGATGCCACCACCAGATACATATCCCCCACTCCTCCCTTGTTCGCCTTTCTCACAGACTATTCCCTCCCGGACACCCTGGTCCACTCTACTTTCACTGCCAACACAACCCACCCCCACCACAGTGCCTTCCCATGCAACCGGTGAAGGTGTAATACCTCCTCCCTCCCCACTATGCAAGGGCCTGAACATACCTTTGGGGTGAAGCAGCACTTCACCTGCACTTCCTGCAATCTAGTCTACTGCATTCGCTGCTCACAATGTGGTCTCTTCTACATTGGGGAAACAAAGCTTAAACTGGGTGACCTCTTCACAGAGCATTTATTTTCTGTCCACAAAAAAAGACCATGGGCTTCCAGTTGCCTGCCACTTCAACACACCACCCTGTTCCCTGGCCAACAGCTCTTTCTCGGCACTCCAGGAAATCTCAGCACAAGCTGGAAGAACAGCACTTAATTTTCTGCTTTGGGATTCTGCGGCCCTCTGTATTCAATATTGAGTTAGGGCTTAAACTTCTCCCATTCCCTTACCCCAATACACCCACATCAGACCTTGTTATAACATGATCTGCTATCACATACAACCGATTGGTAGCCACTAGCAGTCCTCACTGACAGCTATTCACCCTCCTAGCCTGATAGTCATTCACCCCATTTTCTGTCTGACTGTTCTTCTCTCACTTTGGACTCTATTTCTATCCATCATTAATTCCTTAACCCCACCCCCAACTCTATCTTCTGCATATAAACCAACATATTCCTAGCCACAGAGATAGTAGGAACTGCTGAAGCTGGAGAATCTGAGATAACACGGTGTGAAGCTGGAAACATTAGCTTTCCTGCTCCTCCGATGCTGCTTGGCCTGCTGTGTTCATCCAGCTTCACATCGCATTATCTCAGATTCCTAGCCACCTTCAGTTCTGACAAAGGGCCACTGAACCCAATATGTTAACTCTGATTTCTCTCCACAGATGCAGCTAGATCTGCTGAGTTTTGTTTTTGTTTTTGATTTTTAGCATCTGCAGTTCTTTAGATTCAATATTGCGATGGAAAAAGACATGAATGAGGCTGAAATCAAAGTTCTAAACTGGGGATGGCTGATTTTAATGAGGTTAGATATGATTTAGCTGGAGTGGACGGAGAGCAGATGCTTTCAGGTAAATCTGTCACAAAACAATGAGACTCCCTAAGGAAGGAAATTAAGAGAGAGTATAAGAATAACATGTTCCAATACAGAAGAAAGGTGGGGCTAACAAATTCAGTGAACCCTAAATATCAAATGCTATACAGATTAGATAAAGAGAAAAAGAAGTGCTTATGGCAGATACCGTTAGGTGGCCACTTTTGCATGGAGCGCGGAGAACATAAGTAAAGTTCACTAGTGAGAGGGACAATTCGGTATCGAAATCAGGGAAATGGACTATGATATACTTGAAGAAATTAGCATAAACAAAGAGGAGGCTCTGAGTGGCCTGGCAGTTTAGAAAGTAGATAAATTTCCAGGCCCAGATGAATTGCATCATAGGTTATTGAGTGAGGCAATGGAGGAAATAGCTGGCAAGAATTTTCAATTCCTCTCTGCCCACAGGAGAGGTGCCAGAAGAGTGTAAGACAGCCAATGTAATGCCATTATTCAAGAAGGGAGCAAGGATAAAGAAACAAATTACATGACGGTTAGTCTAACCACAGTGGTGGGGAAACTAGTGGAGGCAATTCTGACAAATAGAATTAATCTGCACTTTTTTATTCACACTTGGAATGTGGGTGTCACACAACCCTTCGCAGTTTGTCTTGCTCGTCAGCAGTCCTCAGTCTGGGATTGAATATCCTGCTACATGGTAGTGTGCTACATCAATCGCACACATGCCTCATGTGCCAGCAGCCTTACATCAGAAATACATGCAGCGTGTACAATAAGCCATGACTCATCATCATTTTAGCTCCTCACTGAGTCCTTGGATGTGCCTCTGAGTCAGTAGCACCTGGCACTGCAAGTCTAGAGCAGCCTCCAATACAACCAGGGGATTTGTGACGATCTCGGTATCTATGCCTCTACAGTCCACAGACTGGGTCACAGCCATTCCATTGTGGTCAGTCCAGGGGGGGGGAGCTAATGCCGCCACGCAGATACGCAGGCATCAGTCAGGGTCCGAGACCATCTCATCCACGGCTGTCCAGTTAGATCTCTCAAGGGGGTGAGCTATAGTCAGTCCACCTTGTCTGTGCATTGAAACTGAGGGGAAAATTGGTGGTGAGCAAGAGTGTAGGGATGACCTTACTGCTGCAGGGAAGAAGATTCAGGAACATCTTTGTGGGGAGTGGGGTCTGCAGTCAGGCGGGAAGAAGGGGGTGCTAGGGCAAATATATTGGTAAGGGGAAGCAGCAGTAAAGCATGGGTGGGAATGGGATAATGCAGGAGGGGGTTTATCCAACATCAGGAGCACCCTGACGCCTGTTGGGTCCAAGCTATGACCATATAGTTGCCTGATATGTCAGGGTCGGGGTAGAGTAAGGTGAGCAGGTTATTTTAGATATGTTTGGGGTGGAGAGGTGGGCAAATTGGGGAGGTGGGAACCCAAAGCGCAGCTGCCGTCCTGCAGTTTCTGAGCTATGAAGACTGTTGTATCTCACATACCTGAGTGCTGCTCCTTTTCCTCCCAGTGTACACGAACAAAGTCCCTGATTGTCAATGCTATAGATTCCACTCCTGCCTAGGCCTGAGCAGGTGCCTGGTCTCCAGCAGTCCAGCCTTCTGAGTGCCTGTGATATGGGGCTGTTACTTCCTTAGCCAGCCGCAGAGCTGTTGCAGTGAGGTCCTCGCCAGGCTGACGTCCCAAACTTTCTAACACTCGCATTCCCACTAAGGTGTCGGGATCTGAGTCAAGGAGGTGCCACAAAGACGCCCCATGCAACCTGGAGGAGCAACACGTCATATACCACCTCGGGAGCCTACAGCCCAATGTCCTGAACATAGCATTCACCAGTTTTAAAAACCTCCGCACCTCCTGCCTTATCCCACGTCCAAACCTCCCTCTCATCCCCGCTTCCTTGACCTGACACAACCTGTCCATCTCCTTCCCCACCTAGCCGCCCACCCTTCCAAATGAACAATCCCCACCACCCCCTACCTGCATCCACATATCACCATCCCACAGACCTTCCCCTAGCCCCAGCCCTCCTCCTCTATTTATTTCCCAGCTCCCTTCCCCCTCCCCAGTTCTGAAGAAGGGTCCCAACTCGAAATGTCAACTTTCAGTACTCCTCTGATGCAGCCTGGCTGTTGTGTTCCTCCAGCTCCACACTTACTTGGTGGTGGGACATGGGTGCCTCAGCATCCTCACAGAAGTAGTCTCTGTCTTCTCCTGCAAGAGACAGAATTCTCCCCTCATTTGGGGTGGGACATCTGATGTCAAGCAGACCCATCCTGAGTTCTTTCTTCTATATTGTGAACTGATTTTTCCTGGAATAAGGAAAAAGAAGGAATTGAGTGAGATGAAAGTGTCTGGCATAGACGTTAGTGCTGGTGCATGTGGTTAAAAGGTGATGAGATGTTCCCAAGAGGTGAGCATGCAGCGCAGAGGGTATACAGGGTTAGCATCATTGGTGCTTGTGGGCATGGGGCATGGGGACGGTGTGAGAGCAGGTTTGGGAAGGTGTTACGGGCAATAATGGCTATGTTAGAGCATTAGGTAGGTGCAGCTGCAGAGGTAGAGTGAATGTGAGGTAGCAGAGTGTGACACTTGCCCTGAAATAGTAGAAAAGGTCATTGACTTTCTTGTGACGGTGTTGGCTGTTTCTCTGCAGTATGGAAACTGCACTGAGCCAGATGTCGATCAGGGTTTGGCGTCACAGCTTTGACTGTTGGTGGTCTGGGAGAGGGCACGCCTCTTCTGCATCACCAGGCCAACCATCCCCTTCTGTAACATCTTCACTCCGAATATCCATCACTTTGCAGGGTCCATTCAGACAATCAGTGCATGCAAAAGCATTAGGGTTAGGGTTAGGATTAATATTAGGGTTAGGGTGGGCCTTAGCGTTAAGTACAGGGTTAGGTTTGGATTAGGGCAAGTGTTAGAGTTACGATTAGCATTAGGGTTAGGGTTAGGTTTAGGGTTAGGGTTAGGATTAGCATGAGGGTTAGGGCTCTGTTTAGGGTTAGGTTAGGATTAGCATGAGGTTTAGGGTTAGTTTTAGCGTTAGGGTTAGGATTAGCATTAGCATTAGGGTTTGGGTCAATTTTAGGGTTAGCTATAGGGTTAAGGTTGCGCTTATCATTAGGGTTAGGGTTAGGTTTGGATTAGTTTAAGTGTTAAGAGTTAGAGTTAGCATTTTGGTTAGGGTTTGTGTCCACGTTCAGGTTAGCATTAAGTCAGGCTAAGCATCAGGGTTTGAAGTCAAGTGCATGGCAGTAATTTAAACATGACGCTGCATATGCTGGTTACACGGTGATATTGGCTGAGTGGTGAGCAGTTCCAGGAATGATAGGTGGGGATAGAATCAGGCACAAAGGATGTCACATAGCCAGAATAAGTTGTTAGTGAGGTGAGCTTGGTAAAGTATGATGAGATATCGTTCATATAACATAAAGCACTCAAAAAATCTCAAAGCAACTGGTACTTCACCAAAAGAGTAAAATTCAGGCCAGCATGTGTTTACATTAGTTCTGTTAAGATGGCAAAAAAATTGTTCAGTCCCATGTCTCTCTTCAGCAATATTCATGTTACCTCTTCATCTAGAGCTTTCTAAAAACATACTTTTGACTTTATGCGCAGCAATTTTTCTCCCTCCTGCCTACAATAATCTTCACCCCCACATAACTGACACTCTCAGTACAACTTACAGATTTGAGAATTTACACTGGCCACAGCACTGACAATGTGGTAATATTTCCCAGGTATGTCCCATCAAAAAAAAGAAAGGATAAATCAAACCCAGTCAATTACCGCACATCAGCCTACTGTTGGTCATCAGTGAAATGATGGAAGTGTCACTGACAGTGTTATCAAGCAGCACCTGCTCAGCAATAGCCTGCTCAGTGATGCCCAGTTGGGGTTCCACCAGGGTCACTCAGCTCCTGACCTCCTTACAGCCTTGGTTCAAACATGGACAAAAGAGCTAAATTCCACAGGTGAGGTCAGAGTGACAGCCTTTAACATCAAATTGTATTTGCCCAAGGGCATCATCAGGAGTCCCAGCAAAACAGGCAGCAATGGAAATCAGGGAAAAGACTTTCCACTGGTTGGAGTCATACCTGGCACATTGGAAGATCATTGTAGTTGTTGGAGGTCAGTCATGTCAGGTCCAGGACATCTCTGCCAGAGTTCCCCAGGGGATTTGTCTGAGGCTCAACCACCTTTAGGTTCTTTGTCAATGACCTTCCCTCCATCATAAGGTCAGAAGTGGAGATGTTCACCAATGAATGCACAATTTTCAGCACTATTTACAACTCCTCAGACACCAAAGCATTCCATGCTCAAATGCAATAAGATCTGGACAATATCCATGCTTGGGCTGACAAGTGGCAAGTAACTTTTTTGCTACACAAATGCCAGGCAATGACCATCTCCAGTTAGAGACAATGTAACTGCTGCCCTTTGTCATTCCACAATGTTTCCATCACTGAATCACCCACTATGATTGAGGTTGTGATTGAGCAGAAACTCAACTAGACTCACCACATAAACACAGTAACAACAACAGTAGGTCAGAGGCTAGGAATCCTGTGGTGAGTAACTCACCTCCTGACTCCCCAAAGCCTGCCCACCATCTACAAGACACAGTCAGGAGTTTCATCGATTATTATCCACTTGCCTGGATGGGTGCAGCTCCAAAATACTCAAGGAACACCAGGTCAAAGCAGCTCTTGAATGGCACCACATCCACAAATGTCCACTGCCTCCATCACCAATGGTCAGTACCAGCAGCATGTACCATCTACAAGATACACTGCAGAAATTCACCAAGGTTCCTCAGTCAGCACCTTCCAAACCCTTGATGACTTCCATCTAGAAGTACAACAGATACATGGGAACACCACCCTCTGAAAGATCCCCTCCAAGCCTATCACCATCCTGACTTGGAAATATATCACCACTCCTTCTGTGTCATTGGGTGAAGATCCAGGATTTCCCTCCCTAATGACATTATGGGTCTACCCCCAGCATATGGAGTACAGCAGTTTAAGAAAGAACCTCACCACCACCTTCTCAACGGCTACTAGGGATGGGCAAGTGTAGGGATGGTATTCCAAGGAGCCAAGAGAACTGAAGGCACAGCTTCCAAGGGTGGAACAATTTAAATTAGGATACACACAAATTAAAAGAACACAGATGTCTTGACAGTTTATGGGATTGGAGGAGATTATAGAGATAGGGATGAGTGGAGGAAGGCATTAGAAAATAAGAGGGAGAAAATCAAGAGGTTCCTTGACCAGTTTCTTGGCCAAGTAGATCAGTCAGCCCGGGTGAAAGGGGAATGGGACTTGCTGTGAGATAAAACACAGAGTTTTAGATGATTTCAAGTTCATAAAGGCTAGGACGTGAGGTCCAACCAGGAGTAGGTTGAAGACATAACAAAAGTATCAACAAAAGTGATGAAGGTCCAACTGCATGGTACAGGATCACTTAACAGCACTCAGCACTGAGGAGGCAATGGCCAAGTGGTATTATTTTTAAGCTATTAATCCAGAGATCCATATAATATTCTGGGAACCTGAGTCCAAACCTGACCACAGTAGATGATGGAACTTAACTTCAGATTTTTATTGAATCTAAGAGTCTGATAATGACCATAAGTCAATTGTCAGGAAAGACTCATTTGGTTACTAATGCCCATTAGGGAAGGAAACTGCCATCCTTACCCTGGCCTGTGACTCCAGGCCCACAGGAATGTGGTTGACTCTTAACTGCCCTCTGGCCAATTAGGGATGGCAAAAAAATGCTGGCTCAAATAGTGATGTCCTCATCCTGTGAAAAATATATTTAAACAACACAAATTGAGCTATAATTCTGGCGTCTGTCTATCATTGCATTTGTTACTTCAACATGTAACATGTCATTGCCACTTTCTGCTTGCAAGACAAGCTTCCAGCTAATGCAGCTGATCTGGTAATAGAAAAGAAAAGTTTCAAAATTCTTTACTCCATTGGCGAATACCTCCTTACCTTTTCCCATTGCAGTATCAAGAAAATGACAGAAGATGAGTCTGCAGTTTCTCGTTAAGCTATGGGTTGCTACCACACTATTTTGACATCTTGTCTGGTTCTCACTCAAACCAACACAGAGATGCGGAGCAGTAACACAGACAACAAGTGTAGTTAATATCTTGTAATGAGAGGTCCTTTGGAAAACAGCATAATTAAGCCAATCATTTTTCTAAACCTATAGCCAGACATTAGAGTAATCTGGAACACCGTGCATTCCTCTCATTGACCTTTACAAACAATACCATTGCCATACTCTTCATACTCCATCAGAGTCACCTATACTCAACACATTAGCTTGTTCTCTCTCCACGATGCTGCCTGACCCACTGTGATTTCCAGTACTTTCCGTTTTCTGTACAGATTTCAGCATCTACAACAATTTGGTCCAGCATTGTCATACATATTGCAGCAGATGCAGTTAGGAAGCTGCTCAAGGGTAATTAGATATAGGCAATAATGGTGGACCCTTTTCAACACTTGCCACCTCCCATGAACAAATATAAAGAAAAGCCTGAATAGAAAAATCAAGAAATGGTGGCAAAGAAAGGGTGGAAACTTTGAAGAAACATCTCGGAAACATCTAGTCTTGGCGTTTCCAATTATCCTCCTGTTTATAATGGTTAGGTAAAGAAATAAACTACCTGACTTAGTTTCCTCTTACTGGGCACTACATTGATTAATAAAACAGATGATGCCTCAGCTAGGCAGGGAGGAGGTGAAGACGAAAATGAAAGTATACAGACAACCTTGCTTAGCAATGTCATATCAATCCTAAGGTTCAGGTTGACTACACATATCTTTGTGGAGCCTATTTCACATAGCATCTCAGTTATATACCCTGTCAATATTATTTGTAATGTCAGGAGAGGTGCCAACCTAGTTGTGTGTTGCTTTCTGACCTCCCTGTTATGCTTAATTTCTTTTTGCAATGTGATAACTTTCCAATCACTCCTAGCAGTAAAATGAGCGACTTGCCAAAGGGTGCACTTATGTTGTTTCAAGTTAGATAAAGCACAGCACCCTTGGGTAGTATGAACATTAATATTGTGGGAGTCACTTCTCAGATTCCATTTACTTTGATGCTCTTTCTGTCGTGCAGAATAGTTCGAAATAGTTTCAGTATTGACAATTCATAAGCCTCAGTGGAAGAAATTATGCACTCTTTTCTCATAAAAGACACATTTCCATCTTGAAAATTGACATGAATTGCATTACTAACACGCAAATGTATTTTTTTAAATGCAATGAATTTATGCGCCTTGAGAATCTATGCTTCCATAAAAAATGTTTAGATTTCTTTCCTCTGAAGCCAATTTATTTAATTGTTACATTCCCCTTTAAAATTTTGCACAATATTCTGTTTAAACGTTATTTTCCTTCCAGCACAGTTCCAAAATGCTTCCTTGTTTCCAGGAGGAGTTTACTTTTTGTCACATAATATAGTCAGCAGATGGAAAAAGAATAGCATTACACATTGCTTCTCATTTTGCATGTTCTTTTGTTATGGAAGTATGTCCTTGCGTATGAGAATTCCAATTCTCATTTTTACCGGTCAAAATCAACTGACATTTGTACTTTGCAACATGATGTAGAGTCAATTGTTTTTAAATTGCTACAAATTAAATCAAAGATAATGGGAACTGCAGATGCTGGAGAATTCCAAGATAATAAAATGTGAGGCTGGATGAACACAGCAGGCCAAGCAGCATCTCAGGAGCACAAAAGCTGACGTTTCGGGCCTAGACCCTTCATCAGAGAGGGGGATGGGGAGAGGGAACTGGAATAAATAGGGAGAGAGGGGGAGGCGGACCGAAGATGGAGAGTAAAGAAGATAGGTGGAGAGAGTATAGGTGGGGAGGTAGGGAGGGGATAGGTCAGTCCAGGGAAGACGGACAGGTCAAGGAGGTGGGATGAGGTTAGTAGGTAGCTGGGGGTGCGGCTTGGGGTGGGAGGAAGGGATGGGTGAGAGGAAGAACCGGTTAGGGAGGCAGAGACAGGTTGGACTGGTTTTGGGATGCAGTGGGTGGAGGGGAAGAGCTGGGCTGGTTGTGTGGTGCAGTGGGGGGAGGGGACGAACTGGGCTGGTTTAGGGATGCAGTAGGGGAAGGGGAGATTTTGAAACTGGTGAAGTCCACATTGATACCATATGGCTGCAGGGTTTCCAGGCGGAATATGAGTTGCTGTTCCTACAACCTTCGGGTGGCATCATTGTGGCAGTGCAGGAGGCCCATGATGGACATGTCATCTAGAGAATGGGAGGGGGAGTGGAAATGGTTTGCGACTGGGAGGTGCAGTTGTTTGTTGCGAACTGAGCGGAGGTGTTCTGCAAAGCGGTCCCCAAGCCTCCGCTTGGTTTCCCCAATGTAGAGGAAGCCGCACCGGGTACAGTGGATGCAGTATATCACATTGGCAGATGTGCAGGTGAACCTCTGCTTAACGTGGAATGTCATCTTGGGGCCTGGGATAGGGGTGAGGGAGGAGGTGTGGGGACAAGTGTAGCATTTCCTGCGGTTGCAGGGGAAGGTGCCGGGTGTGGTGGGGTTGGAGGGCAGTGTGGAGCAGCAGTCCCCCAACCTGTCTCTGCCTCCCTAACCAGTTCTTCCTCTCACCCATCCCTTCCTCCCACCCCAAGCCGCACCCCCAGCTACCTACTAACCTCATCCCACCTCCTTGACCTGTCCGTCTTCCCTGGACTGACCTATCCCCTCCCTACCTCCCCACCTATACTCTCTCCACCTATCTTCTTTACTCTCCATCTTCGGTCCGCCTCCCCCTCTCTCCCTATTTATTCCAGTTCCCTCTCCCCATCCCCCTCTCTGATGAAGGGTCTAGGCCCGAAACGTCAGCTTTTGTGCTCCTGAGATGCTGCTTGGCCTGCTGTGTTCATCCAGCCTCACAAAATAAATCAAACTTGGTTTCTACCAGAATTTTATTTCTAAGTTCAAAACATTTGGTGACAAGTCAACATTGTTACATACAAATGATTTACTAACTTCAAACAAGCTGCTCTAGCGACAAAAATCCAAAAATGTAAGTATGCTGTGACTGAACATTATTGGAAAGGTGAGGTTTGCTTTGCTTGTCAGCAATTTTTCTAAAGAAGCTGCAAAAATACAAGATATTGAGGCTGTTTGTTGTCAAAATTGAACAATGCCCATAAGCTATCAGCCAAAAGCCTCTGAAAATGAATCATTATTTTCTGATGAGATATGAAGAGTCGAAGCTAGACTGAAGGAACAAGTGTAAAATTATAATGTCGAAGAATAAATCGTCAATCATATTTAAATTTAAGTAGAAACAGGAAAAGCTGGAAACAATTCACAGGTGAGAAGCTGAATCTATGGTGAGAACAAAACTGACATTAGAGTCACACCTAAAACACGAACCCTGTTCTCTCTGTACATGCTATCCAACCTGTCAAGCGATATCAGAATTTTAGATTTTCCTTGCAACATTTCAACATCTGACCCTGTTTTCATAAATCTAAAATGCATTCATTTATGTATATACATTATTGATTCCTCTTAACTAGGGATGATAAATTGATATAATTTTGGAAATTAAATATCTCTAAGTTTAAGTTTTATATTTTGTCAAACATAATTAAGTATTTTGTACACACAGAATCTACAATATTTTTGAAAAGTTTCACCTGGAAGCGCAACCTCTCAGGTGTTATTGCATGCCCAAAGCATTATACATCTAAGGATCTTAGAAAATAATTTGGGCCAATTTATAACTGCTCAATTAAATGTGAAAGAGTTAAAAGTAGTGAAAAGTTTCAGGTGTCATCAGAAAATCATATAGTCAAATTCTCATTATTGTGTCAAAACCGTTCTTCACTAACCAACCAAGAAACTGATTAATCAAATTTCTTGGACAACTTCATCTTTCACTGAAATCGATGTTCCGCACCTAAAAGCACCAGAATCTCTTCATCTGAATCATTTAATTAAATATAGAAATATCGGATCCCGGCAGCATACCACTGTTGTAACCCTTGTGACCAAATTATGCTGATTCTGTGTTTCCTGTTAGCTTGCCAATCCTCTATCCACACCAGTCTGTAACCGTTCCACCATGAACTTTTATTTCCCATCAGGCATTTGTTGAGGCTCCTTATCAAATACTTGCTGGAAATGTAAGTACAGAGCATCCATTGTTGCCCTTATATACTCAGCAAAAGTTTTTTTTCGAAGAAGTCCAGTAAATTGGCTCAGTGTGATTTCCCTTTTACAAATTCTTATTTACATTGTCTGATTTCTCAGTGCACTGCTATGTCATCTTTAATAATAAGTTCTAACACCTTTCCCATGACAGAAGTTAAGCTAAGAGTTCTGCAATTTGCTTAATTCAACCTTTCCTTTGTACCTCTTTTTGAGTAATGGAGTATGCTCTTGTTATTCTCTGATCCAATGGATACTTCACAGAACATAGGGAGTTTTGAAAAATTAATACAGGCACATCAATTATCTCAGAAACAGAAATGGCCAGAGAAACTCAGCAGGCCTGGCAACATTTTTGGAGAGAAAACAGAGATAACGTTTGAAGTCCAGTGACTTTCATTGGAATTTCTGGAGAAAGGCACCGGACCCAAAACATTAACACTATTTTCTCTCCAAAGTTTGCTGCCAGTCCTTCTGAGTTTCTGCAGCAATTTCTGATTTTGTTTCAGATTTCCAGAATCTGCTGTTCTCTCTTTTCATTACATCAGCTACCTCACTAGCTACTTCTTTTAAAACCCTGTCAGAAACTCTCAAGTTGAGATGCTTAGGAAGGGAATTTCAGGAGTTAATGCCTTAACACAAAAGGCAGAGCCACCAATGGTGAATTGATTAAAATTGGATATGTGTGAGTGGCCAGAATTTAGGAACTCCAGAGATCTCAATGGCTTCTGGCGTAAAGGACATTGCAGAGATTAGGAGGAGTATGGCTACGGAGGAATTTGAAAACATGGTTGACTTTTTAAAATTGAGGCATTGTTAGGGCAGAAGCCAGTGTAGATCATGAATGAACAGGGATTTGTGAAAATTGGATATTATTGGATGAGCTTCAATTAACCAAGGGTGTCAGCTGACTGGTTGACCAACAGAACATTAGAATAATCAAACCTCATGAGAATAAAGGCGTGGAAGGGGGAAAATCAGCAGATAGGAACAGGAGCAGGCCATTCAGCCCCTCAAGCCTGTTCCACCATTCAATCGGATCATAGCTGATCTGTGGCCTAACTCCATCTACTTATCCATATCTCTTAACACCTTTGTTTAACAAAGATGTATCTATCTCAGGTTTAAAATTAACAACTGATCTTTTATCTACAGCAGTATATAGAAGAGAATTCCTAACCTCTACCACCCTTTTTGTGTAGAAATTCTTTCTAATATCAGTGCCGAATGGTCTGGCCCTAATTCTCAGACTGCGCTCTCCTTAGTTCTAGAATCCCCAAACAATTGAAATAGTTTTATCTTTATCTATCCGGTCTTTTCCTATTAATATCTTGAGATTTTGATCAAATCAGCCCTTAATCTTCTAAATTCTAGAGAAAATAGGCCTAATTTGTGTAATTACTTCTCATGACTTAACCTGTGAAGTCCACGTATCAGAGAGGAGCGAGGTGATATTATGGAGGTGGTTGTAGTCAGTCATAGTGACAGGTTGAAAATGTAACTGGAAGTTTCTCTTATGGTCTGTACCAAAATGTCACATCAGCTGAAACAACCAGGCACAGACAGTAACATTGAGCGAATCAACGTGTTGCCATACATACCAAATCAACCCAGTGAAAAATGACAGAATAGTGATCATACGTGAGCCATAAGCCGATCAACTAAGCAGTGGTTCCTGACAAATTGTAACCATTTCCTACAATCCAAGAACAGTCAGCATCTCTTCATAACTTTGTAGTCTTCAGAAAGCTTGACTTGTGATGGATCTCTCTTCAAAAATCATAGCAGAGTAAAGCTGATATCTTCCTCATTTTGTTACCCACAAAGCCATATTTCAGTACTGCAGAGCGTAGTGTGGGCTAAGTTCAGCACATAATATTCCAGAAGCTTGTTTCTTCAGTCCTGTCAATGTTAAGCATCAGATGTTAAGGGGTTGCTCAACCTGTTTAACAACATTATTGCCCATGGAAATGACAGAACAGAACATGACATGAGTCATGAGTATACAGCAGTGTTCACTCGACTTAGACAATACAAACTGATGTTCAGCAAGGACAATTGCACATTCAAGGCACCAATATTTTAAGAATACAGAGTGACTACAGCTACAATAAAGCTAACTCCTGACTCTGTCAAAAAGTCATTATACTCTTCACTCCGTTTAATGTGACATTGTCCTTTTGTACCACCTAGTTTTATCACATATTTATTTCTAAATATTCAGGAATTTCCACTGTTGCCCCATTGTGGGGATTCTATATATAGGAGATCATGAAGAATTTACTGAAGCGACTGCGCAACAATGCACATTGAGAATGGACAAATGCTCATCAAACAGTATACAGTATATGTAGGATGAAGTGGCATTATGGCATAGTCACTGGACTAGGGCTCTGTCACAGGCCCTGGACACATGTGTTCAATAGCCACCATGCCAGATGATGAAGCCTGAATCCAATAAAAATCTGGATTAAAATGTTAGGTGACCTGGCAATAAAAACCTATTTGGTGCATTTATGTTGTTTACTGGGGAGGCAATGGCCCAATGGTGTTTCACTGGGCTGTTAGTCCAGAGGCTCAGGTAATGTTCTGGGACCTGTGTTGGAATCCTGCCATGGCAGATGGCGGAATTTGCATTCAATAAATATCTTGTGGGTGGCATGGTAGCTCAGTGGTTAGCACTGCTGCCTCACAGCACCAGGGACCCAAGTTTGATTCCACCCTCAGGTGACTGTCTGTCTGGAGTTTGTACATTCCCCCCGTGTCAGTATGGGTTCCCTCCGGGTGCTCCAGTTTCCTCCCACAGTCCAAAGATGTGCAGGCTAGATGGATTGGCCGTGCTAAATTGCCCTTAGTTTTCAGAGTTGTGGAAATGAGGTGGGTTATGGGGAATGGGTTTGGATGGAATGCTCTGAGAGTCGGTGTGGACCTGTTTGGCCGAAGGGCCTGTTTCTACACTATAGGGATTCTATGAGTATACAACATGTTAACACCCGCACGAGGAAATTTATGTCACAAAATATCAAGCATTTTAATTGGCGTTTTACTGTCCCAGTGCATTGAAGAAGCAAATGGCCAATCACCTACTCATTATGCCCAATGTCCAAAGCTGAATTCAAATACTCTATTGGAGGGCAGAAAGCACGAGTCTGTGTTTATGCTTCTGACTATTATCACAAGCATCTCTACAGTAGTAGGTTCACTCTGTGGATGAACTGTTGACTACACTGTTAGCCATGTCAAAATGTGATCATTTACTTCTATGCATCCTTAGCTAGTCAGATAATCTTTGTGTGTATAACTGTAAGATTCAGTATTTCACAGATTCGTTCAACCAAGTAGCTTATCTGAACTACTACTGCATCAGTAAAAATGAAATGATGTGTGACAATGAAGACCACATGATCACAATGATTTCATATGCATTTTCAAGTCTGGTTCTGTGAGATGTTATGTGCAGGAACAGAAATATTGTGAGCAAATTATGTCTGTAGCTAAAACTGATTGATCTTGTAAACAGATACAGAATTGGTCCTGTATTAGAGAAAAGAATGAGTTACTAATTTTAACTGGTTGGCTGCTTGTAATGCAGAGTGAAGCCAACACTGAGTGTTCAATTCCTACACTGTCTGAGGTCACTCTCCTTCAGAACCTCTCCCCTTACCTGAGGCATGGCGACCCTCAGATTAAACCCACCATTGGTCATCTCCCTGTAATGAGAGAGCAGCCCTATGGTCCTCTGGGACAGCAGTGACTTTATGTTTACTCTACAAACATTTGGTAACACCTGTATTGCATATGGATCCCAAGCATTTATCCTGAAAATAATTAATTGCATCTTGACCAGGACAAACATTCAGTTTTTGTCAAGTTGAAACTACCATCCTGTGAAGGAGTCTGTAATCAAAAACATTAACTCTGACTTTTTTCTTTACAGATGCTGCTGGATCTACTAAGCTTTTCCAGCAACTTCTGTATTTGATCAACAATACCTTGCTGTACCGAAGAGTTCATCAGAAATAGCATACAGTCAGTGAAAAATCTGCTAACACATTTCGACAAGTGACTTCCAACAACTCCATGACAACAACTCCAAGTTTAAATTTTTGGAGAAGGGTCCTTGGCCTCAATGTTTTTGCTTGTTCATGATCTGCAGAGTTAATGGTGGGAAGAAGCTACAACAGCTTTGATAAACACTACTTCAGTCATTAGCATGACTGACAAATTGTTTACAAAATGGGGTTTGTCAGGGACTATCTCTTTAGACAACATACTCCAAGATAACAAAGTGTGGAGCTGGATGAACACAGCAGGCCAAGCAGCATCTTAGGAGCACAAAAGCTGACGTTTCGGGCCTGGACCCTTTCTGCTTGGCCTGCTGTGTTCATCTAGCTCCACACTTTGTTATCTCGGATTCTCCAGCATCTGCAGTTCCCATTATCTCTGTGACAACATATTCCAGTTCATTTTCACTGTGTTCATAGAGAGACGGACAAGTTACAGGAGCCCACTACCTGATACTCAGAGACCTGACACCACTGTCCTGGGCCTGGCACCATCTTCAGATTGAGTGTTGAATGGCAGGATGATATTCTTATTAGTGAACTGCGAGAGGCCTACCGACATCCATTGTTAGTTAATCTCAGCTCATTAACAAGCAATTTCCCAACCCACCACCTGGTTCAAAAGGATGCTAATTGGTGATAATTCTCACATGAAAGTCAGAGTGGCTTCCTGGTGACTCCAGCTCAGCTTTGCTCCTCCAAACCTCCATCCTGGACACTAGGCAACAACATCTCGGTGTGGAGGGTGGGGGGAGCAGTGGAGAGCTGCTATTAGCTATTGTGGTTGGGATGTTGGGGTAATCAAGGATGAAGTTTGGACGCAGTGAGCTGGGATGCAGAAGGGGACAAGTGTGGTGAAGGGTGGGATACAGGACAAATGGGTGTAGGAGGCAATATTGCATAGGAGGAGATGGGGACACTGTAGGCGACAAGGGGTTCTGAACAGTTACAGGCACCAGGGTCTCAAGAGGAGTCTGTGAAGACACGTTGGTGGGCTAAGGAGTAGTGCTCGGGCTCAGAGTAATGATGAGAACGGCCCACGTGATTCCAGTGGCATATGGGAACATGTGGGGATCAGCACTGATGAGCTGGCCCTTCTAACCCTGAGATGATGCCCTTTGGTCCTAGACATTGCCATGAGGGGAAATATTGTCTCAGCATTTACCCTGTCAAACCCCTTAAGAATCTTGTATTTTTCAATGAGGTTACCTCCCAATTTCCTAAACTCAAGTAAGCAGGGCCCCATCCTGTTTAGCCTTTGTTCATAAGAAAATCCCTCCATTACAGGGATCATCGTAATGAACCTGATCTAAATTGCCTCTAATGAAATGACATGTTTCCTGAAATGACAGCACACATGTGGTCGCATCAGCACCTGTACATTTGCAGTAAGACTTCCCTGCTCTGATACTCCAAGCTGCCAATTACTTCCACAATACTGGTAGGAGTTGTGGAAGGGCAAGTGTAAATGGTAAAGAATGTGTGCAATGCCCATGGGTAGTTATGAACATCCCTGTCTGCAAACCTGCATTGTGTTTCCAACAGGAACGGAATGTTTGTTTTTCTTTCTGACTTATATAAATTATATAATTCCTAGTACGCAGAGCACAATTTCAAGGTTTGCAGATGGCAATAAACTTGGAAGAATTGTAAACTGTGACAATTTGCAAAGATCTTGTAGCAGAATTGAAGGTTGGAAATTGATTGGTTGCTAGTAGA
The DNA here is from genome assembly GCF_030684315.1 of Stegostoma tigrinum. Classification (NCBI taxonomy): domain Eukaryota; kingdom Metazoa; phylum Chordata; class Chondrichthyes; order Orectolobiformes; family Stegostomatidae; genus Stegostoma; species Stegostoma tigrinum. Next base: position 33,060,948 of record NC_081358.1, on the reverse strand, counting down.
ATGATGAAGGCAGGAAAACAAAGTATATGGGGCAGGAGTTCTTAAATCTTTTGGATACTGCATCATGGTTGAAGCCACAACTATTCAGAATGTCTTCCATTAAATTTTGGGGCATGAAAGGCATAAAATGTACTCTAATCAGAGTAAAAGGCCAGATGCATGTAAAACTGCACCAAAGCGAAAGAGAGATCACAGAGACCTTGTGTGTCATTCTAAATCAACATTGTTTTTTATTTAAATGGAGCTGTATGCATAGCTTTGAACCTCCTTTATTCACCAGCTGCAGCAGAGATGAAGTTGACTCATTAACCAGTTAGGCAGATTTCATTGATGAAATGCCATGGCTAGGAACACATGAGGATATTTTAGATCTTATATCTCTCTTTGAAGAAATCCTAGAAGGAATGGGAACAGGGTGCACCAAGAATGAAGCTGAGTAGCTGCAGGATAATGTTCTAGACCATAGCTAGCTCTTTCAGGAAACAGTAGATGAGATGAGGGATACTACCATTACTTAGAAGATCCCTTGTTTGTTATTCTTTTTGATTATAGTGACAAGGCTGATCGAGTGTCTGTTGTCTGTTTTGAAGAATCTCAACAATTTTTTGGAAAAGGAGCGATAAAATTGTCTGCTTCTTCTATTAAGCCCACCAACAACATCCAGCAACCATTGTAAGCAGCTGAAGAAAAGCATTAACAAAAACAGACATGGCTGCAAAAGTTCAACAGACCTGGCAGCATCTGTGGAAAGAAATCAGAATTAGCATGTCGAGTCTAGTGAGCCTTCCACAGAACTGATGGTAGCTAGGAAAATATTGGTTTATATGCAAAAGATAGAGTTGGTGGGGGAATAGATAATTAGTAAACAATAGGTGGGAATAGAGCCGAAAGAGAGACAAAAGCAGTTGGACAGACAAAGGAGTGGATCACAATGTGTCTGGGAGGATGAATAGCTATTAATGGTGTTGTGAAGTTGGGTAGAATATTTGTGGATTAGAAAGCAGGATGTTAGAATTTGATATTTGGAAAATGATAGAGGGGTGGAGTGCATGATCCCTTTAAAAGATGACAAGTTTTTCGAGGCTTGAAGATTATGAAAAAAGTGTGCAAGCACACAGAGAACTCCTAATATTGAAACATTGTATCATAAAGCTGTGTGGTTAGCAACACAAGCAATAGTGTGTTTTGTTATTAAGGCAACCAGTCTGAAAATCAGCCAATTAATTTAAACCACGCCCCTAGAAACTGAAAACAAATTAAATTAAAATGATTGTTTTGACAACCTAGGACTAATCCTATTATAAGCTATTGATAGGTCATCAAGAGTATAAAAAAGAGGGTATTTGAAAGTTAAGTGTGGAGCTGCATGAACACAGCAGGCCAAGCAGCACCTGAGAAGCAGGAAGGCTGATGTTTTGGGCCTAGACCCTTCTTCAGGTTTTCTGAAGAAGGGCCTAGGCCTGAAATGTCAGCCTTCCTGCTCCTCTGATGTTGCTTGGCCTGCTGTGTTCATCCAGCTCAACACCTTGTTATCTGTAATTTTCAAGAGGTTAAGTTTTTGAATGTTGTTTTATTGTTTAGGTTTATATAAGTCAGACTTGTATTTGTTGGAACAGCATACCTTTAGAATTTATCTTTATTCAGGTATAATTTGTAGTTTAAGGGGGAGTTATTGGGCTTGTTAAAGGTTCATTTGATCTGTTCACTGTTAGAGTTAACTGATTAGGTTGTTACTTGTTGATTGCAGAGTGAGTGAAAGGAATTTATTGTTTAACCACTCCTTTATAACAGCTTGAGGGTGAGAAGCCGTGTACACCACTTTTCACTCTCCTTTTTACAGATTTATAGAGCAAGGTGAGCCTCTCTGCATGTTTCAGTTTTAGTTAACAGAGTGGGGTTGACTTCTGCTTTGCAACAATAGGGATTGTTAGTGGCTAACAATGGGTTGTATGTGATAACAAGGCCTGATGTGCTGGGGCTTGGTTAAGAACATTGGAGAGCTCAAGCCATAATGTTGTTGCACTCAATGTTGAGCCCAGAGGGCTGTAAGGTCCCCAAGTGGAAAATGAAGGGTTGTGATCAGAGATATTGGGAACTGCAGATGCTGGAGAAACTGAGATAAAAGTGTGAAGCTGGATGAACACAGCAGGCCAAGCAGCATCTCAGGAGGACAAAAGCTGATGTTTTGGGCCTAGACCCTTCATCAGAGCCGTTCTTGCTTTTGTTCCAGATTTAAAGTATCTGCCATTCTTTCAGTATTTGTGAAGGAAAGCATTCCTGGGGAAGTGAGATGCTTAACATCAATAGAAAAAAAATCACTGAAAGATGACAGCTAAGTTCCATCAGCAAGCAAGGGAAAAAAAAAAGACCAAAAGAGAAGTACAACCCAGGAACAGGCCATTCAACCCTCCAAGCCTGTGCTGGTCATCATAACCTGACTGAACTAAAAAAAATAGGTTTTCTGCCCTTATTCAGTCCATATCCTTCTATTCCATTCCCTCCCTATTCATATAAACATCCAGTTGTGTCTTAAGCGTTGCCAACATGCCTGCTTCCACCACCTCCACTGGCAGTGCCTTCCAGGCTCCTGCCACTCTCTGCATGATAAGCTTTCCTTATATGTCTCCCTTAAACCTTTGTCCTCTCACCTTGACCCTGTGCCCCCTTGTAATAGAAACTTCAACCCTGGGTAAAAGTCTGATTATCCACCTTGTCTATGCCTCTTATAATTTTGTAGACCTCCATCAGGTCTCTTCTTAGCCACTGTCTTTCTGCTGAAAACAGTCCTAATCTTTTTAACCTTTGCTCATAGCCAATGCACTCAAGACCAGGCAACATCCTGGTCTGCACTTCTCTGCATTGTCCCCAAAGCTTCCACATCCCTCTGGTAATGTAGCGATCAAAACTGGACACAATAGTCCAAATGTGGCATAACAAGGGTTTTATATAGCTGCAACATGGTTTGCCAACTCTAGTAATCCATGCCCTGGCCGATGAAGGCAAGTATGCTGTATGCCTTCTTATTCACTTTGACCAACTTTTATGGAACTGTGGGCCTGCACACCCAGATCCATCAGTATGTTAATGTCCTGAAGGGTTCTGCCATTTGCACTGCCATTCATGCCCAAATTTGATCCTTGAAAATACGTCAGCTTGTACTTGTCTGGCATTTCTGTGCCCAAGTCCCTAATCTATCTATATCCTGTTGGATCCTTTCACAATCATTGGCACTTTCCACAGTCCACCAATCATTGTGTCATCTGCAAACTTACTAATCAGATGACCCACATATTCCTGCACATCATTTATATATGCTACAGACAATGGAGGATTTAAGGCTGACGCCTGTAGAACACCACTTGTTTACTGGTCTCCATTCTGAAAAACACCTCTCCACTGCTACCCTCTGCCTTCTTTGACCAAGCCAGTTTTGTATCCATCTAGCCAGCCCACTCCAAATTCCATGTAATTTTAGTTTTTGAACCAATCTTTCATGTGGGCTTTATCAAATGCCTTACTAAAGTCCATATAAACTACATCCACAGCTCTTCCTCATCAATTATCTTTGTCACCACTTTAAAAAATTCAGTCAGGTTGGTGAGACATGACCTTCCCCATACAAAACCATGCTACCAGTTGCTAACTAATCTATTTTCTTCCAAATATGCTTGTATCCTAAGTCTCTGTATCTTCTCCAAGAGCCTCTGCACCATAGATGTTAGACTCAAAAGTTTATAATTTTCTGGATTATCCCTGCTTCCTTTCTTAAAGAAGAGAACAACATTAGCTAATCTCCAGTCCTCTGGAACCTTACCTGTGGTCAAACTGGATGTGAAGACATCTGAAAACACCCCAGCTATTCCTTCCCTTGCAGGAACCTGGGATAGATCCCATCTGGCTCTGGGAACTTATCTCAGAGATAGTAAGAACTGCCGATGCTGGAGTCAGAGATAACACAGTGTGGAACTGAATGAACACAGCGGACCAGGCAGCATCAGAGGAACAGAAAAGCTGACGTTTCATGTCATAACCCTTCATCAGGAATGGGGGAGGGGGAAGGGAGCTCTGAAGCAAATAGAGAGAGGAGGGGTGAAGCTGAGGAATGTAGGTAGTATGGTGATTGGTGAGTGCAGGTGGGTACTGCTGGGGATTGACTGGTAAGTTGGGAGAAGCAGATAGGTTGGAGAGAAGATGGACAGGTTGTTTTAGCTCAAAGCAGTGGAGATGAGAGGGAGGGTTGGTCGTGGGATAAGGCTGGGGCGTGCGGAGATTTTGAAACAGGTAAAGTCCACATTGAGGCCATTGGGTTGTAAGCTCCTGAGGCAGAATATGAGGTGCTGCTCCTCCAGTTTCTGGGTGGCATCATTGTGGCACTGGAGGAGCAGTCCACCTGTCTGTCTTCTCTCCTACCTATCCAGTCCTCCCACCTCACTGCCCAATCCCCATCACTGCCCACATGCACTCACCTATCACCATCCCACCTACCCTTTCTCTAACCCCAACTCCCACCCCTCCTCTCTCTATTTATTTCTGAGCTCCCTTCCCCCTTCCCCATTTCTGCGGAAGGGTCCAAACCCGAAATGTCAACTTTCCTGCTCCTCTGATGCTGCCTGGCCTGTTGCGCTCCTCCAACTCCACACTGTGTTAAGTCTGGGGACTTATCTACCTTGCTGTGAAAGTATTAGGGAGCTTTCTCAGCTAGTGCTTTCAGGACCAAACTACTGAGCTCCTCGAGTCCCTCAGTGCATCAGGGAAGGCAATGACCTAGTGCATTATCGCTGGACTGCTAATCCATAGACCCAGATATTCTTCTGGGGACCCGGGGTTGAATCCTGCCACAGCAGATGGCAGAATTTGAATTCAACAAATATCTGCAGCTACAACTCTAATGATGACTGTGAATCAATTGTCGATTGTCAGGAAAACCCAGCTGGTTTACTCATGCCCTTTAGGGAAGGAAACTGCTATCCTTACCTGATCTGGCCTACACGCGGCTCCAGACCCACACCATGTGGTTGACTCTTAACTGCCCCTGGGCAATAAATACCCAGATGAGAGTACCAGCTAGAAATTTCTGATACACCCTTGTCTAGCTGTTTATCCTTGGTCATGACAGAGCAATCCCACTTTTTTTTGGAGTCCCTGATATGTCATTGTCAATGCCCCAGCAGCCTTAAAGTGCAGTGTGTGCGACTGCGATGTCACTGCCGACAGAAATATTTACCCTGGAAGTTGTGGAGAAGTTTTCATTTCCTCACCTCCAGAAGTTTAATTCATCCCTGAACCAAAAAACAAGGCATAATGAAAGGAGAAAAAGAATTTCATTTCTCCCCTTCCTTTGCAACAGTCTGTGCTCATTCACAGCCTGAAGTGTTGACCTTTGAATCAGATTTTCTTTGATCAGTCTTCACTATTGTTACATTCAGGTCTTAGAAAGAGTCACAGACAAAAAACCAGCTGTCACCAGAAGCAACCATTCCACTCCAAGGAAGTGGTATGTATGTCGATATATTTTACATTGTTTTCAAGAGAGTCAAGAACACTGTTATTTCCCCCTTTCCCTACATCTGTTCTAATTTATGGTTTTTACCTCCCACAGATCCATCAAGAGTAACATAGAAGCAGGAGATGACCAAGGAACCCACACAGGTTGCATAATGTAAGGGAGTTCATGTGCACAGGCAGAATCGCCTTGGTGAGGAATCCAAGAGAACTCATGTGGTGAATAGAGGTGTGTATTAAAAACAAGTAAAGAAATGACACATCCCAGCCAGTGGGTGTAACAACAGTCAAAACTCCATTCAGCTCTACACAGTAGAGCCTTGTGGTTCACTATTGCAGAGGCTTATTCTGGTTATAAAAGCAAAATATTACAGATTCTAGGAATCTGAAACAGATACAGAAATTGTGGGAGAACCACAGCAGGCCTGATAGCATCTGTGGAAGGAGAAACAGACTTAATATTTCAAGTCCGGTGAGCCTTCTCCAGAAGTTGAAGCTGTTGTGTTTCTTCAGTAGGCAAATGTAAATCAAGGTGAGTAGAATCCAAGACATGAAAAGATACTCTCATGAATTTAGTAATAATCATAAAGCAGAGAATGCAAACTCTCAGAAGAAATATGTAGTTGTAAACCTTTTGCAAAAACAGGGAACCATCTACACAGTTTTCCTCTTCAAAGCCTTTCCCTCCTCTCAGCTTCCACAGAACAAAACTCCACTTCCAACTAGAAGGACAAGATACAAAGGAACACCAAGCTCCCCTCCAAGACACTTGCAATCCTGACTTGGAAATATATCGCCATTCCTTCAGTATCGCTAGGTTAAATCCTGGAAGTCCATCCATAACAACATTGTGTGCCAATCTACAGCATGATACAGCAGAAATGTTTAAGAGGCATTTGGACGGGCATATGAACAGGCAAGAAATAGAGGGATATGGATCATGTACAGGCAGACAGGATTTGTTTGGAATGGCAACATGATCAACTCTGACATGATGAGCTGAAGGCCTATGTTCTATTTAATAAAGTTTTACTCATCTTTCTGATCATAAGTAAATACTGCAAAAGCTGAAAGGCTGAAGGAAAGGCTACAAAAACCCATGCAGTATCCTTGGAAAGAGCCAGAGCTTAAATTTCAAACTGGTGATGTGCTGTGCTCTTGCCTTTTCAACCCTAATATTTTTTCACACAGATCAAGAGACATATGCATGGATTATTGAAGACTAAGCACAGGAATTAATGTCTTAAATTGGTCATTAATTTATTGAAATTACAGACCTGCCATCCCCAAAGGGATTTCTCACTCGTTCCATAAGACCAAAAGAGATTAGAGTAGGAGTAAATTTTGACCCATTAAACCTGCTTTGTCATTTAAAAAGATCAAGACTGATCTGATTCTGCTCTTATCTCCACTTTCCCGTCAACTCCATAATCTTTGACTCCTTTGTGGATCTGTGTAACTTAGCCTTGAATATATTCAGTAATTCAGAGTCCTCCACTGACTGTAGAAGAGAATTCTAAGGATAAATGACCCTCCAAGAGAACAAATTTCTCCTCACTTCCACCTCAAACAGCCAATCCCTCTGATGTAAACTGTGCCGTCACCCCCAACCCCAAGTTCTGGATGTGTTCGTGCAAGGAGACACCCTCTCAGTATCTATAGATAGGATTGTGGATATGAAGTTGCAATCACATCAGCCATGATCCTATTGAATGGTGAGCAGGTTTGGGGGTGTCGGGTCTTCCATTCCTTCCTTGTTCACCAGCTTGCCCTTTCTGTGGATTGCCACTTTGCTGTGGGGGAGAGTTTTGAGTGCTCTGTTGACCCTAGGAGCAAAAACAGCAGGTGTGCTGACCTCCTGGCAGGGCTAGCCATGATGGTTAGGTCAGAAGGCGGCAACTGCACGAAGGGAAATCCAAAACAAGTTCTCAATAGTTATCCAGCTGGAGGATACTTGTGTGATATCAATGTGATGGTGGATGAAGGCTGGAGCAGTTGGGAGGTTCCCAATCATCAAGGTTCCCTTTCCACATCAACTAGGTCTACCTTCTGTCAAGAACCATGTATCTGCTGATGTGCAACAGCATTACAGCATTAAAATATGCTCTGTACAAGGTGTCTACCTAAACCACAGAACCCATGATCAATGACATGGATTTTCCTAGGTGGATAATCATACTCATTGAGGTTGTTGACTTGCTCGCTGAGCTGGTCTGTTCTTGTTCAGAAGTTTTGTTGCCGTGCCAGAACAAGCCAGCTCAGTGAGCAAGTCAACAACCTCACCCACAACCTGAGCGACAGATCTTTGCCAAAGCTTTAAATCATGTTCATTAACAAATGATTGACAATGATGATCTTTGTATCCTGTCAAGCCCCATTAGAATTGTACGTATATTCGTAATTTCTTCTTACAAGGAATATTTCATTCGCCTAAGCTCCAATACATTCAAAACAAACCTGGTTGAATTTTCCCTCATTAGGGAACACTCTCTCACATGCACACAAGCTTGAAAATCTCAGCAGGTCTGGCATCTGTGAAGAGAAATCAGATTTAATGTTTCAGGTCTGGTTACCTTTCCTCAGAACTGATATTAGCGAGAAAAATGTTGGTTCATATGCAGAAGGTAGGGTGGGAGGAGGGGGTAAGGAGTTAACCGTAGGTGGGGATAGAACCTGAACAGAGAGAAGAACAGTTGGAGAGGCAAAGGAGTGGATAACAATCCGGCTAGGAGGATGAATAGCTGTTCATGGAGACTGTTAGTGGCTAACAAAAAGTAGTGTGTAATGGCAGGTTATGTGAGAACAAGGTCTGGTGTGTGTGTTAAGGGACTAGGACATGGGAGAGTTTGGTCCCTAGAATTATTGAACTCAGTTTTGAGCCCAGAGGGCTGCAGAGTCCCCATGCGGAAAATGAGGTGTTGTTATTCCGGCTGTCAGATATCATAAGGACATAAGAACTAGGAGCAGCAGTAGGCCATCTGGCCCCTCGAGCCTGCCCCGTCATTTAATAAGATCATGGCTGATCTTTTTGAGATTCAGGCCCACTTACCCCCCATTCACCATAACTCTTAATTCCTTTACTGTTCAAAAATTTACCTAGCCTTGCCATAAAAACATTCAGCAAGGTAGCTTCAGCCGCTTCACTGGGCAGGGAATTCCACAGATTCACAACCCTTTGGGTGAAGAAGTTTCTCCTGACCCCAGTCCTACATCTGCTTCCCTTCATTTTGAGGTGATGCCCTCTAGTCCTAGTTCCACCTGCTAGCGGAAACAACCTCCCTGCCTCGAGTTTATCTATTCCCTTCATAATCTTATATGTTTCTATAAGATCTCCCCTCATTCTTCTGAATTCCAATGAGCATAATCCCAGTCTCCTAAGTCTCTCCTCATAATCCAACCCTCTCAACTCTGGGATCAACGGAGTGAATCTCCTCTGCACCCCCTCTAGTACTAGTATATCTCTCCTTATGTAAGGAGACTAAAACTGCACACAGCACTCCAGCTGTGGCCTCACCAGGACTCTATACAGCTGCAGCATAGCCTCCCTGTTTCTAAACTCCATCCATCAAGCAATAGCAGACAAAATTCCATTTGCCTTTTTAATCACCTGCTGCACCTGCAATCCCTTCAGCGATTCATGCACAAGGACACCCAAGTCCCACTGCACAGCAGCGTGCTACAATTTTTTACCATTTAAAACATAGTCCATTTTGCTGTTATTCCTACCAAAATGGATGACATCGTACTTATCAACATTGTACTCCGTCTGCCAGGCCTTTGCCCACTCACTTAGACTATCTATATCCCTCTGTAGACTTTCAGTGCCTTCTGCACACTTTGCTCTACCACTCACCTTAGTGTCACCTGCAAATTTTGACACGCCACAATTAGTCCCCAACTCCAAGTAATCTATGTAAATTGTAAACAATTGCGATCCCAACACTGATCTCTGGGGCACACAACTAGCCACTGACCGCCAACTAGAAAAACACCCATTTACCACTACTCTTTGCTTTCTACTGGTCAACCAACCCTCTATCCCTGCCAATATATTACCTGTAATACCGTGCAACTTTATCTTATGTAGCAGCCTTTGGTGTGGCACCTTGTCAAATGCCTTCTGGAAATCCAGATACACCACATCCACAGGTTCCCCATTGTCCACCATACAAGTAATGTCCTCAAAGAATTCCACCAGATTATTTAAACATAACCTACCCTTCATGAACCCATGCTGGGTGTTCCCAATGGAACAATTTATATTCAGAGGTCTTGCTATTTCTTCCTTAATGATAGGTGCAAGCACTTTCCCCACTACCGAAATTAAGCTAACTGGCCCATAGTTACCTGCTTTTTGTCTTCTTCCTTTTTTAAACAGAGACGTCTCATTGGCTGTTTTCCAATCAGTGGAAACACCCCAGAGTCCAGTGAATGTTGGTAAATAATTACTAGTGCATTTGCTATTTCCCCCATCACCTCTTTTAGTACCCTGGCAGGCATTTCATCAGGGCCAGTAGACTTGTCTACCATTAGCCCCGTTAACTTGCCTAGCACTGCCTCCTTAGCGATAATGATAGTTTCTAGGTCCTCGCCAGCTATAACCTTCTTGCCATTAGTTTTTGACATGTTATTTGTGTCGTCCACTGTGAAGACTGACAGAAAATAATTGTTTAATGTCTCGGCTATTTCCTCATTCCCAGGTATTAAATTGATCTCCTTATCCTCTAAAGGGCCAATGTTTACCATCACCAGTATTTTATGATCTACATATTTATATAAACTTGTGCTGCCTGTTTTTATATTCTGAGCTAGTTTACTCTCATAGTCTATCTTTCTTTTCTTTATCACTTTTTTTTGTGGCTTTCTGTTGGCCTTTAAAGATTTCCCAGTCTACTAGTTTCCCCACTACTCTTTGCTTTTTTGTATGTTTTTTTTTAGTCCGATACTTTCTGTTATTTCCTTAGACATCCATGGCTGGGTCTCTCTTTTCCTACAGTTCTTCCTTATCACTGGAATCCCTCTATCTCCCATATCTTCCCCTGGACCGTAACACCACCATGGCACAACAGGCCATCGTATCAACTATGGTAAGTGACCTCATTTCATCTGGTGATAGGAAGAGCAACAACTCATTTTCCACTTGGGCCTGCAGCCATCTGGACTCAAAATTGAGTTTCATAATTTTAGGGCCTGAACTCTCCTATGTCCTACCCCCTACCCCACACACCAGGCCTTGTTAATAGAGATAATGGGAACTGCAGATGCTGGAGAATTCCAAGATAATAAAATGTGAGGCTGGATGAACACAGCAGGCCAAGTAGCATCTCAGGAGCACAAAAGCTGACGTTTCGGGCCTAGACCCTTCATCAGAGAGGGGGATGGGGAGAGGGAACTGGAATAAATGGGGAGAGAGGGGGAGGCGGACCGAAGATGGAGAGTAAAGAAGATAGGTGGAGAGAGTGTAGGTGGGGAGGTAGGGAGGGGATAGGTCAGTCCAGGGAAGACGGACAGGTCAAGGAGGTGGGATGAGGTTAGTAGGTAGCTGGGGGTGCGGCTTGGGGTGGGAGGAAGGGATGGGTGAGAGGAAGAACCGGTTAGGGAGGCAGAGACAGGTTGGACTGGTTTTGGGATGCAGTGGGTGGGGGGGAAGAGCTGGGCTGGTTGTGTGGTGCAGTGGGGGGAGGGGACGAACTGGGCTGGTTTAGGGATGCAGTAGGGGAAGGGGAGATTTTGAAACTGGTGAAGTCCACATTGATACCATATGGCTGCAGGGTTCCCAGGCGGAATATGAGTTGCTGTTCCTGCAACCTTCGGGTGGCATCATTGTGGCAGTGCAGGAGGCCCATGATGGACATGTCATCTAGAGAATGGGAGGGGGAGTGGAAATGGTTTGCGACTGGGAGGTGCAGTTGTTTGTTGCAAACTGAGCGGAGGTGTTCTGCAAAGCGGTCCCCAAGCCTCCGCTTGGTTTCCCCAATGTAGAGGAAGCCGCACCGGGTACAGTGGATGCAGTATACCACATTGTCAGATGTGCAGGTGCCTCTACATTGGGGAAACCAAGCGGAGGCTTGGGGACCGCTTTGCAGAACTCCTCCGCTCAGTTTGCAACAAACAACTGCACCTCCCAGTCGCAAACCATTTCCACTCCCCCTCCAATTCTCTAGATGACATGTCCATCATGGGCCTCCTGCACTGCCACAATGATGCCACCCGAAGGTTGCAGGAACAGCAACTCATATTCCGCCTGGGAACCCTGCAGCCATATGGTATCAATGTGGACTTCACCAGTTTCAAAATCTCCCCTTCCCCTACTGCATCCCTAAACCAGCCCAGTTCGTCCCCTCCCCCCACTGCACCACACAACCAGCCCAGCTCTTCCTCCCCACCCACTGCATCCCAAAACCAGTCCAACCTGTCTCTGCCTCCCTAACCGGTTCTTCCTCTCACCCATCCCTTCCTCCCACCCCAAGCCGCACCCCCAGCTATCTACTAACCTCATCCCACCTCCTTGACCTGTCCGTCTTCCCTGGACAGGCCTTGTTAATACATAGCTTGCCAAATACACACCACCTATTGTCAGTACCAACAGTCTCCATTTACAACAATTACCATCCTATCCAGATTGTTATTCACTTCTTTGTCTGTCCAACAGCTCTTCTCTCTCTTTGAGCTCTATCCCCAGCTATCATTTACTCCAGACCCCCTTCCCCCACCCTATCTTCTGCATATAAACTAACATTTTCCAGGCTCACATCAGTTCTAAGGAAGGGTTACCGGACCCGAAACGTTAATTCTGATTTTTTCTTCAGAGATGCTGCCAGACCTGCTGAGCTTTTCCAGCAATTTCTTTGTATGTTCCCGATTTACAGCATCCACATTTCTTTCGGTTTTTACTTTCAATACATGCATCGGTCTAGTGAATCTTCTCAAAACTGCTTTCAAGGTAGGTATATTCCTCCTTAAATAAAACTAGATATAGCTCTCCAGATGTGGTCTCATCAGTATCCTGTATCTCCATCCTGCTTGCAATATAAAGCTAGATTCTATTTGCCTTTCTAATTACCTGCTTGCTGATCCTTTTTTGATTAATGAACAAACATACCCTGATTCCTCTTTACTGCCGTATTCTGCAGACTTCATTCAAATAATGTTCTGCTTTTCTGTTCATTCTGACAAAGTAAGATACACCCACATTACACCCCGTCTACCAAATCTTTGCTCACTCACCATGCTTACCTATATCCCTTTGCAGACATTTTGTCTCATTCACTCAAACAACTTGCTTTTCTATCTTTCTTTGTATCATCAGCAAATTTGGCTGTAATGCAATCATCCAAATCACTCAAAAGTCCATTCCTGATACCTGACTAGTTACAGTTAACCTAACTATAACCAATCCATTTGTCCTGATTCAGTTTTCTGTCGGTTACATTCCCCGGTAAAAGGTGCAAGTAAGCTGAATCATGTTCCCAACACACCAAGGCTGTTAAACTTAGTTCCACCCACACAACACTCATGGCACAACCCCCCGCCTCTGCCCCCCCGCCCCCCGCAAAAAAATTAAAATTCTGGCTTTTGAAAGATATTGACTGATCGGAGGCAGTCCACATGAAATTGTAAAGAAAGAATTGTTATTTTTGACCCGGTGAATTGTGCCTTGTGAAAAAGCTTGCTGTATGTACAGTTAGACCCAGTCTGCAAATCACTATGGTGTTGATTTGCTTCTTTAAGTGTTAGCATTTCTAAGGCCTGGTCATTCCAATGTGATAGAGGAAAACTGCTTACTGGTCTAACGATAAGATCATCTTGCATCGAACAAGTTGCACAGTATTATAGATTAACAACTTGTTTCAAATTATGTTGGTGTAATAGACATTATTGCAGAGAATATGGGAGGACCTGGACATTAGATCTTACTGCTCCCAGATCCTATGCTGTTCTGCCTTCAAGTTCACATCACATCATCATAGTGGGTGGTAGTCATGGCATTTTTCATTATAATCTTCTTCAGCCTTTCACTCTAATAGATGTGGCATATAGATGAGGAGAATACTTCTCAAACATTTCACATTGGTCTGTTCCATAATCTAAGGCATGATATGTTGGAGAGAATGTCATGATATGGCTAAAGTAGAGACTTGAATCTGGCATCTGTATCAATGATGGTCATTTGTATTTTCACAGATTGTGTGCACTGATGTGTATCAGGGGCTTCTCTGCTGAGATCTCTTGATTCCTATGCACATAAATGATTTTCACAACAGACCATATCAAAGTTTTTTGATCATGATAAATTAAAGACCATTGTGAACTGTCAGGAAGACCGCAGGAAATTGTGGAAGTACGGATATGATTGGATGGATGGAAAGAAAGGTGGTGAGTACTTTTTGACAACAAGAGAGGAGTGAATCTTAGAATTACAGGTAATTCTGAACAAAGTGGAGGAACTGAGAAGTGTAAGAGTGCAATCTGTTTTAAAAATTAAAGGTAAATTGAAAGACAACTCCAACTTTGGATGTTATAACTATAGCCAGTAAATACAAAAGTAATTTTGATTTCTATACTGTAGTTTGCAACAGTTTATTGCATGCAATTTTGCAGCCCCCTATTATAAGAGGATGTGAAAGTCAAGGAAAAAGTGATGTGAAAACATACTGCAATGTGAGACAATAATGAATTTTCTTTACTCTTATAAAAATAAATATTTAAAGGAGTGGGTTTATGATGTTTAAAATATTTAAAATTTGAGATTCTGAAGGGACAGAATCCACACAGGTAACAATAAAGAGGCACTGTCCGAAGATTTTCACATGAAAAGTAAATAGGACCTTAAGAGGGGTGTGTGTGTGTGTGTGTGTGTGTGTGTGTGTGTGTGTGTGTGTGTGTGTGTTTGTTTGTGTGTGTGTGTGTGTGTGTGTGTGTGTGTGAGTGTGTGTATGTGTGTGTGTGTGTGTGTGTGTGTGTGTTTGTGGTTAATCGATTATGCCATATTTCACCAGAAGCGATTATTGAAGTAGAGACTGGAACATCATTTAAAATATAACTGTAATTGCAACAGTGGAATGTATAAGGACACTACAAAGGGTCGTAAAGTTCGATTAAAATCGACAGCAGTAACGAAAGAACTACAGAATCAGAAGTAAACGGATACCAGAGCGGATGAGCAGACAGTTTCACTCAATCTTGGAATTCATCAACATTGACAGCTGTTAACATGAACTTGGGAATTTCACAGATAGAAAATACCTAAGAAACATTGCAATTTATAATAAATGGATTTGATTGAATTTTTCTTGATCTTGGCACGGTGCATCTCCATCTGGATTCATGTTTTTGCCTACTGCCAAGCAGTCATGTAATATGCTGATGAAAAGCTTTGCAAAACTGAATGTTTTTGCACGATAAATTGTTTGGTTTAGCGTTATTTTTTCACATAATACGAAATAATTATGATATATTGTTGCAACAAATATCCCACTTGAATTGTTTCATCTGGCCCAAAGATGGTTCAGGATTTTGTGAAATGAGCTGCATTCAAGCTTTAAAATAGGACTGCCCTTCAATTTTGAAGTTATAGTAAACTAAACACAAATCCAGACAGAAAGCATTTGTACAATTGCAAAATTGAATAATGAGGCTGCATTCAAGATAGAGATGGGGATGAATTTATTCTCTCATAAGGCTTTCACTTCCATAGAGAACACTGGAGTTTGATTATGGAATATATTCAAGGCCAAGTTGGATGGACTCATGATCAAACGAGGGTGGTGAGGAGGAGGACAGGAAAGAGAAGTGAAGGTCACAAAATTCGATAGCCATTGACTAGTCAAATGGCAGAACAGACTGAATGGACTCCTGGTCCTTATATGAAACAGACTTTCTCACATTCTCTGTTGCTGAGGACATTGAGGATGATGATGTGTTAGTGACTTATTTGCCTTCTGAATTCATATCCCTAGCCTGCTGTATGCCATAGATATGAAACTACAGGTCATCAACTTAATGTTTTCCATTTCACTCCTTTCTTCACACCTCAACTCTGCCTTTCTGATTTCCTGCCATTAGATGCTCAGGAATTGCTGCCTGCCTTACCAGAGCAGCCCCAGAAGGGAGAGTGAGTCACAGCACAGGAAAAATCATTACTTGAAATTAGAATCATATACACCAAAACTCAGTCACAAACACTACGCAAACTTTAGACTCTAACATAAAGTCAGTATCAGTGCATAATGTGAAAGAACATTTTATATTTATACAGTGTTTATACAGCTACTGGGCACATCACGGTGGCACAGTGGTTCGCTCTGCTGCCTCACACTGCCAGGGACCTTGGTTCAATTCCAGCCTCACGTGACTGTCTGTGTGGAATTTCCACATTCTCCCTGTGTCTGCTTGAGTTTCCTCCAGTTGCTCTGGTTTCCTCTCAAAGTCCAAAGATGTGCGGTCTAGGTGGATTGGCCGTGCTAAATTGCCCATAGTGTTCAGGGTTGTATAGATTAGGTGGGTTATAGGTGGATGGGTCTGGGTGGGATGCTCTCAGGGTCGGTGTGGACTAGTTGGGCTGAAGGGCCTGTTTCCACACTGTAGAGATTCTGTAAGAAAATCACAGTGCTTTACATTCATTGATGTATAGTTACTGCTGTAATGTAGGAAATGCAGCAGTCCAAATAAACACAACAAACTCTCACAAACAACAATGAGACAATTACCAAATAATCTGTTTTTGTGATCTTGATCGAGAGACAACAACTGACAAGCATCAGAGGTATCTCCCTGAGTCTTCTTCAAAATACTTCAGTGGATTATTTTATTTCCACCTAAATAGGCAAAAGGGGTCAGGGATTATCATTTCATCTGAAAGATCACACTTCTAACAGCCAATGCTTCTCAGCACTCTGCTGAAGTGCCAACCTGCAATGTGTTAGGACTTAAGCACAGAACCTTGTGACTCAAAGGCGAGGGTATTAATAACTGAGTCATGCAGCCATGAGTGAATTGCTGCCCAGCCATGTGCATTATCACAGTGAATAATTACTGAATACCCCACTATCAACATCCAAGGGGTTACCACTGACCAGAAACTCAACTGGACGCACTACATAAACATAATGGCTACAAACATCAGGTCAGAGATTAGGAATACTGCAGTGAGTAACTCACCTTTTGTTTCCCCAAAGACTGCCCACCACCTATAAGGCACAATTCAGGAGTGTGATGGAATGCTCCCGACTTGCCTGGATGGGTGCAGCTCCAACAATGCTCAGGAAGATTGACACCATTCAGAACAAACATGACATATGGGAACACCAACCCCAGAAATTCACCTCCAAGCCACTTACCATCCTGAGTTGGAAATAACTTGCCATTGAGGTCATTGGGTCAAAATCCTGGAAATTGCCACCCCCCCACCCCCACAGCATTATGTATCAAAACACAGCACATGGACTGCAGCTGTTCAAGTAGGCAGCTCACCACCACCTTCTTAAAGGCAACGAGGGACGGGCATAAATGTTGGCCCAGGCAGCAATGCCTATGTTCCACAAATTAACATGAAAAATGTCATTGGGTCAGGGATGAGGATGCTTACATGATAATATTATATTATAATAATACAGTCATACAACATGGAAACAGACCCTTGTTAAACATGAAAGTGACCATAATCCTCGAGGGCCATAGGTTGCTTTGTGATTAGAGAGAGAGAGTGAGAGATGGCCGGTGGTGACTTTAACCTGAAGTTCACTACACTTCATGCAAGAGTTAAGGTTGAGAAGGCAAGCCCTTCATGGTAATCTCAGCCAGCACAAAAATTGAACCTACACTGTTGGCAACACACTGCATCTCAAACCAACCGTTCAACCAACTAAACTAATCAACGAATGTAATTGCTTGGTGATTGGACAGACGAGGTAAACAGGATTCTGTCAATGCCAGATGCATTGAGAAATCCAGCTACAACATGGCAGAGGGCATTACTCAGAGCTTGCAACATTGATTTGAAGACCAGCTCCTTAACGACATTTGCAAAACCAACTGTGACCTAACTTTTAACAGCTCATGTCTCCACTGCAGAATAGGCAGAATCCATACAACCTTTCACTACTACTCAGGCAAGTCAGATAGAGGTCATGAGATTCAAACTTGCTGCCATCTAGACACAGAACACTGCCACCATGTGTGTGAAACTCAGTGCTCATAAGGGCCTGCAGACTCTCACAGACACGAGCCCAGCAATCTGTGTCACAACCAGCCAAAATCTGGTTGTCTCTGCTGATGTGTTGCATGAGGTGCTGCAGTGTAAAGTCTGAATGATGCTCTTACAGGCCATCTCCAATCCTCCCCAGTGAAGGTCAGCCAGCTTCCACCAGCCAGACTGCAAGCAGCCACTATGTAAGAGCACCAGGACAGAGCCTCTTATGACAGAACCATTAAGGGAATGCGTGAAATGGACAGTTTGGTTTGTTTCTTTAAGCGATGTCTTTTTGAAATAATATTTTGTGGAAAGGATTTTGGCAGTGAAACTTATTGATGGATCTTGACCAAAGGGATACGATGATATGGCTTTCCATAAGGATGGTAAGATGAGGAGGGTGGAATAGTCATTGTGATAGGTTGAAACTTGATGTCTGAGCATCCTGCTCCTGGACAACTCATCTTTAGCACAGAAATCCTGGGTGTGCTGCCCACTTCCTCATCTTCACCCTGCCATGTTTGCCTCTAAGTGGTGTGGATGAGCCTTCACGATGGCAATTTTTTGAAGGCCATAACAGGCCACCAGACTCAGAAATATCTTTTGCTGTGTACAGAAGGGTTTGACCTGGACAGTCCCAGCAGACCAAGTGTTGCTTCAGTTTTCATAAAATTATTGGTGGCTGTATTGCTTTCATTTTACACTCATTCCACCGTCAATTAGTGGAGATAGAGTTGGTTGGTGGTTGGGGGTGGGGTGGGGTGTGTAGGTGGGAAAGTGGGATGCTGACCATCCAGTTGTCAAAGTCTTATTTCTTTGCCCTCAGCGGATTCTTTGTGGTCCTTCTCGAAGACTTGAAAATGGTAGCTTATGACAAACTGCCTCAGGATAAAGCATTGCTGTCAAGATAGTGGTCCAAACCCCTTGTTCTGTGCCTGGCAGCACAGTTAAATGTAGTCCTTCCACTTACAATATCTCTCCCATTGACATGGGGTCTTTGGAAAGTGATACGTGAATTTGCAGGAATTCTGGACTACTAGAAATCCCCTAAACAGACAATCCATATTTTATTCTGCTTCTGCTCATTACCAGAAAGAAAATAGTCCCTTTGCAAATGTGGGCTGCTTAGCAATGGTCAGTGTACTGAAGCAAATTAAGTACATTGTCCGCTTCATCTGGAATGCATCCAGTTACATACAACAGCACTGTTAAGGTCACTAACAGCACCATATCTCCTTGGTATGAGGCTGCAGATCCTCTTGTAGGAGGTAATATTATTCTGTTACCATCTTCCTGCTGAGTCTGACTTGATAAGGTGAAGGCATGGGAAGCTTTTTGAATGCATATAGTTAATAAGAAATTCTATGGTGATCTCTCTTCCTCTTCCTTGCTCTTCATACAGCTTCCCTGCTCTGCAGCCTCTATTCCTTATCGGTTATGTTGCAAATCTAGAGGCTCAATAAATGGAGTCCCCATGCAACTGGCAGACGCAAAATGGGCAGGTGGCAAAATTGACAGCCATCCTTTACTGGATGCACTAACTCATCGACAGAGCTCCAACACCAAACCGCTGATATCAACAAACTTTGCCAGCACAGAAGGAAGACATAAGTGTCTTACTCACAAGTTGGATGGCTGGCTGTAGTCAGAGGTGGGCAAGGGTTTTGTGCATTTGAACAGATGTTGAGCCAAGAATGATTAATAGGGGCAATCACCAGTCTTGTATGGTTGAAATGATGAAACCATGCATCAAATCAGAAGAAACAATTGATTACCAACACTACTCAGTCTCTCTTGAATCTTCCAGTACATGCAAAGCAGCCCCATGCTACAGCCTTCCCAACATGGGGCACCATGTTGGAAACACCAGAAATGATCAACAATGCATCACATGTCGCTTTCCTCCTTTGGATTTTCCACAATGTGAGAATCATTAGTTCAATGGGCCCCAGTTTTGCTGTTACTATATTGTCAATGTGTTTTTTCTTTTTAAGTGGGAGGTAAGATCGTGGAGCAAAATGCGGTTCAACAAAATTTTGAAATTGAATCAATCTGTTATTAATGTTGCTATTGGGATTGCAACAGAGATATTAAATGCAAGATCCAAAAAACTGT
This sequence comes from Stegostoma tigrinum, assembly GCF_030684315.1. NCBI lineage: Eukaryota > Metazoa > Chordata > Chondrichthyes > Orectolobiformes > Stegostomatidae > Stegostoma > Stegostoma tigrinum. Next base: position 33,041,141 of record NC_081358.1, on the reverse strand, counting down.
ATCTAGTAGCTAATGCTTAGCGATCAAATTTCTATTATTCAACTATGGCTATATTTAATTGCATATGTAATGGGATGATTGTGGGTGTAATTTAACTATTATTCTCATGCAAAACATGTTAGAAGCACAACTTTTTTACACAGCAATACTGAAGGACTGACAATATATTTCTAAGTCAAGATGGTGAGTAGCTTGGAGGGGAACTTGCAGTACTGGCATTTCCATGTATCTAGATTCATAGATTCCTAGTTTCATACAGTGCAGAAAAGGCCCTTCAGCCCATTGAGTCTGCACTGACAATAACGACCCCTAAAAATGCTCTAATCCTAATTTCCTGCACTTATCTTATATCCTTGAATGCTATGATATTTCAAACACTCATCCAATTATTTTTTAAAGGAAGTAAGGTTTCTGGCCTCCACTACCTTTCTAGGAAATGCATTCCAGATTCCCATCAGCTGCTGAGTGAAAAGTTTTTTTTTCCCTAAATCCTCTGTGAATCTCCTGGCCCTTACTCAAAAACCATATCCTCTCATGATTAACTCTTCAACTGAGAGGAACAACTGCTCTCTATTCGCTCTGTCCATACTCCTCATAATCTTATGCAGCTCAATCATGTACCCCCTCAGTCTTTTCTGTGCTAAAGAAAACAATCCAAGCCAACCTAGTCTCTCCTTACAGCTGAGTTCCTCCATCCCAGGCAACATCTTGGTGAATCTCCTCTGTACCTCCTCTAGTATCATCATATGCTTCATCTAGTGAGGTGATTAGAACTGCACACAGTCCTCCAGCTGTCGCCCAACCAATGTTTTGAACAAATCCAATGTCACCTCTTTGTTTTATGTTTCTACTGCCATTGTTCTTATACATGGTTGTGGACATTAGTTTGGGAGTTGCTTTTAAGATGCCTCTGCGAATTTTCAGGAGATGAGTCATTCACTGCAGAATTACCAGCTTCTCACCATCTATTGTAGCCAGTGTATTTATATATCTAATTCAGTTCAGTTTCTGGTCAGTGATTTTGGAATTTGTCCAAGACCTGATGCATATCGACAGACTGCTTTGTATGTGAGAAATAGTGCTGAACATTGTGCAATCATTGGTGGAATCCAATTCTAACCTTATGATAGAGGCAGTGTCATTAATAAAGAGGCTGAAGATGGTTGACCCAACCCTGAGGACCTCCTGCAAAGATATCCTGGAGCTGAGGTGACTGACCTTGAACAACCACAGTGATCTACCCATATGCTCAGTATAACTCCAAACAGCAAAGAATTTACCTCCTGATTCCTACTGGTTTTAGCTTTAATATGGCTCCTTGATGTTTGACAACACCATCTCTATAGCAGGCAATCAGAATTGTGTGCAGTATTCTAACAGTGGCCTCGACAATGTCTTGTACAGCCACAACATGATGCCCCAAATCCTGTACTCAATGTTCTGATGATTGAAGGTATGTATGCCAAATACGTCTTCACCACCTGCGACTCCACATTCAATGAACTATGTGCCAGCATCCATCAGTTCCTCTGTTCAACAGTTCCAACATAGTTCCAACCAATATTTTTTCCTAGCTGTTTCATAAAATGTTTTGAAAATTAGGTGATAACCTCTACTACTTCATGGTCCGAACATTAAAACGCTTACATAGATCCTATCTTGCATACTAAGCATCAGTTTATCAACAAGCTTCATGCAATTCTTAACCATCTATTGTCACACTAGCTATAGTCTTAAGATTTGAGACCTTAACCTACTGTCCTATTGAATCAATAGGATACTGTAACCAAATGTGATAATGCAGATAAGAATAAAAATATGTTATACCTGAAGGACTATATTAGCTTCCAGGCTCCTAATCAATGTTATCATTCTTTAAGTGTAAAACAAAACATGCTTTTGTTTAGAGTATGCAGTTAACAAGGGTTAAAATCAAAGTTGGCTAAAGAATGGATAATATCACAGGAAGAAGAAAGTAATTATCCAGATAGCACAAGTCTATGCATGCTTAATTGCTCCGTGTTAGTAACATATCAGTATCCAATAATGGCAACATCTATTTACTACTGATTGGATAACAGAATCAGGAGTATCAGGAGTATCAATTGCGTTTGGAGTTGAAGTAACAGCCTACTCAAAACAGTGCAGGATTTCATACACTTTTGCAACTGGAGGGTTGGAGTGCAATATGAAATGTCTTTTGAATGTTGCTAAAGAGTATGTATCACTGCAGGATGGATCACAGCAATGTAGTAAACCATTTTTTCTTGAAATGTATTGCATTCAGGAGTGCATGCTGAATAGACAAATTGTTCAATTCTAATCACAACTATTAGGTTAAACTTTCCTTCGTTGCACTAAATATTCATTCCCCTCCTGGTAAGCTATCCTACCATCAACTTCAAATGGTTAAAACTCATTTCCTGAATACGCTGCAGCGAAACCAAATCAACTCTTTGCCCCAAGACATCACACATTACTTTATTCACCATTTTTAACGATATATATTTCAAAACAATCCTATTTTGTTTTGTGACGGTCATGGCTATGTAGTCAGTGCATTGCTTCAAGCATAAAGTTAAAATGAAACGGTGTGAAACATTTTAAGATCAAAGCAATTGTTTGTTTGCTGGAAATGCTCTGTTTCCCGTTTCTTCCCGCCCTCTATAAAACCCCGAGTTTCTGTTATGATATGGGGACGTTTCTAACGGGGGGGATCCTTGCCGCTGCTCTGCATGTTCTCAGCAAGCTACCTGCATGAACCTAGTGGCTGATAAAAACGGACTGAACTGTGGGAACTGTTTGAAGGAAACGGCAATCCATTTTTAATATACGATCTTTTTCTGTTTCCGTCAGATGTGAGCTTAAAAAATTGATGTTAGCTAGTAGGAAACAAACGATTATTGTGATGGTACTGACTTCTGACTGCTGTGTTGAGTCAACATACTATTGTTTGAATCGACATTAGGGATAGTCCAGCTACCACCACTAATCGTGTTATTCATGTTTACTGTTCTGAACTCGTTGTTTACTGTATACAACGAGAAGCTCTCTCAATTCCATTATTATCACTTGGACACATTTGGACTAACTTTCTGGAGAAACCAGTGGCCAATCTGAGAGCTTCGTAACAAACTGGATCCTTTTATTAGCATGGTAATGATCTACTTTGTAGAAATCTTGTCTTGCCTTTATCAAAACATTTTAATGAGAATCTCCCAACGTAAAGCGTCTGAAATGTTACCGTATAATCGCTCCTAGATAATAAATCTCAGGGTCCTGGGTTCTTACATGCGCACGTCGTGGTTGTTCATATAACACGTGTTCCTTTTAAAGTTTAATGTAAATATTCGATTCTTATCCGCAAAATTCGAACCAAAATCGGGAAAATAGTTTTTTTTAACAAATGAGATATTGTTAACAGGAAAATATTTGACTATGATCTCAACAAAATTTATTTAACATCTTATTTCGTGTGTGTGTTAACGATGTCACAAAGACTAAGGAACTCTGTGAAGTTCATACTTACGTAAGTTTAAACGTGTAAAGCTAGGTGGCAGGTATTCACAGGAATTGTCAAGTTGCAATTCTGTTTTCCGTCGGTTTGAATACATTTGTCGAATTGCTTTCAAACTTAATACTACCAATTTTCTGATTCTCTATGAAATTAGTATTCACACGATGCAGACTGACGTATTTATCTTACTTAAAATTAGTAGTTAAGATTTTTTGGTCGGATACTTTGTCTTATGGAACCTCAAGACTGAATCTTAACTCTGTAACATATAGTAAGAATATTATCAAACTTGTATTTTGCAACAAACGCATCGCCAGCTCGCGGAAGAAAGATGCAAATTGGATGAGTCGATTTCGTTACATTTTATCACAGAAAGTTTTCATTAGACTACAGAATAGTAACAACTCCTGGTTTAACTCTGATCTCTCAAACTAATGTTTTTTTTCAATTTGATGCACCTATGCCAAACAACATTCCCTGCTCGGCAGTTGCACTTACATCCGCGTTTTAACTGTATGGTATATTAGCAAGTAAATTATAAATAAACTATGTATTGATGATATAAACAATACAACTTGAAATTAAAATGTACCCTAAGTGTTCATTGTACGTGACATTTTAATGCACTTTTCAAGCTAATGAATCTTAATGTGAAACTAATCCATTCTTTAATCGAATGTAACAGCAAATTGTAGTTAACAAACTTGCTTAAACAGAGGTGACTCATGCTCACTGCTCTGCTGATTCCATCAATTTAGCAGTTTTAACGTGTCCGCATCTGAGGGCAAAAGATAAATCCACCGTTGTTTTGATGTAGCCACAATCAACGTGAAACTGAAGCTGTTCACATCGGGCAGCAATGGTTTTTAAGTGAATTACATCACTCCTAGTCTACCATAGACTCAGTTGGTCAAAGGTTTTGATTAACAATTCAAACTGCATTCGGACAAGTTGTTGCTCTTTTTGCCCTGCTGTTATGTTTTAATGTTGCTGAACACGTTGACACCAGAAGTCAAGCAGGAGCTGCGAAATCTAACGCGGATCGGATTTATAAACAGATCAGTACAACGTGACGGTTTGAAGATAGAGCTCTGAGCAGCAAATTTGACAAGCAGCAGCAAAGAACCGACAGATTTGTTTGAAACAATAAAATGTGAGGAAAGATATTTTAATAACCTTGAGAAATTACTGTTATGTCATTGACACAATTTATGTTAACTTTTGCACACGTAATTACGGTCAAAACGAGACAAAATAATTCGCATGGATGAAAAACGGGCAAGGATACCCCTACTCAGTAATCATTTCATTGTCCACACGAACTGACATAGTTAGAAAATATCTCTCGTTACGATATTTTCTTACTTAACTGCTGACACGTTTAGAAAAGGAAAGAAGCCCATGCAGAGGAATGGTAGCAGTTGATTGTCGACAAAATTTATGACTGGGGTTAGAATTGTTTCTCTCAGTGCACATTTAAATTAAAATCGAAGATTGCTGTGTTCGTGACAAATATGCACAGTGTATATTCACGAAATCCCGATATGTACTCTGACTTGTAAAGTAAACCAGATCCAAACTACAATTATCTTCTTCACTGCAAATATACATGATCCTGTGAAATGTTTCCACATGAGGCATATTTAAAATAAAACAAAACATATACATTAATTTCCATTAACAATGTAACAACATGTGAAAACTTTAGGAGCCCCTGACACTTCATTGTTTATGCCTGGACTAAACCTCAAATGGGGCTTTCCTAATATTGCGCTTTCATTTAGAATACAACATTATTGCACCTACAACCCATATGTAGGCAACCCTTAATCAGACTATCCATATGTCCGTGCATATGATAAACACTAGCAAAATCTGGTCGACACATATCTTAAAGGTTGCATGGAAAACAAACAACACTGCCTTGTTATATCTGTAGACCCAATTTCTAACAAGATTGTCTTCATGGTGAACATGCGTACTGGTATTGCCAGCCCCAGTTAGATATATTACTGGCAGCCATGAGCTTCAAAGGAATACATTTTTGATTTCATTCCCAAAACATCTCTAGGTTGTTCTTCACAGCCGATCTTTTCGATGAAACTTTTGGTCACCCGTTCTAATATCCAGGTATATATGTTAGCTCTGTAGCTCAGGATCAAATTTTGCTCCATCCATTCTTCGGTGAAGTACGTTGGACATTACCGTATTAAAGTTGCTGCATAAGTACCTGTCATTTCAGCATACGATCCTCTACCTCCAACTGCCTTACCTACTGAAGCAGGTGGTATTTTTTCCGTCCTATTTTAAACAGTAAATTAAAAATGCACACAACTTTTTTGATGCCCTTCCGAAATATCTTATTGTTTCCCTGCATAGTGTTGAGAGATTGTCTATAATCTCCAAATCTTCAGGATAATCTTGGAAGATTGACAAGAGCGAGCTCTAATACAAACAACGCCTCAACTGGAATGGTATGGCACGAGTGTACTTTGGCTGAACTCCTGCCATTGTGATCCCAGCAATTCACGCGTCGAAATATCCCTAATAGTATCATCACCTCATGAGGTGAGTGCAGGCTTAATATTGGACAGTGATTCCCTGACAGTAATAATGCATATATTAAACAATACTTATAGTCTAAATTGCATTGATGAACAAAGAAATCAAATGATTGATTACCAATTATCCAGATCACCCTCACAATACACGGGCTTGATTCTTCTTGGTGCAATGGACAAATGGTTTGATTTTGATCTCCTTAATACTCTTCAATGGAACAATTGAAATTTTGCTTGTTTCAATTTATCAAAGGCTTTTTTTTTCATTTAAATATATTCATTATCTAATATAAGACATCTTAATTCTAACATATTCATGTTTAGTCCTGTTATCGTCAATCTTAAATCTTACTTTCTCCATTGATCTTAAATAGAACAAACATATCTATCTTCTGTATTACTAATATTGTTTCAATTATTTCTGTTTCCACTTTTCACTTGAGTATTTACATATAATAGGTAACTCCTAATACTGTATATAGGCCTGTGCATTAAATATTTGAATATTGCATTATTGATTAAGAAATTTCTAATAATTGATTGGACTCCTGGGCATGAGACAAAAATACTTTTTGATGGAAACACTTCTTATTCGTCATAAGCATCTAACCACCTATTTTCTGTTTCCATTTATACCATTTTTATAATATTAATGAATTCTGCCTTTGCTTGAGCTCTTTTTTTTGCACTTACCTGCAGATTTAACTATTCCAGTGTACTTCTCGTCAGCCCCACGTTTTCTACTCTGTAAACTTGAAGTCATCAAAAGCAATTGTGTATGTAACTCGCACAAACTCACTTTCATCTATCTCTCCCTCCGTTCACTGACTTACATTATTTCCCAGTTGAGAAATGCCATGATTAAAAAAAAAACCCTTGTTTGGTAACTAGTCATTGTCTCACTGCAGTCTAGCACTGTCATTTCCTACAAACCTGCAACCCCCTTCAAAACTTCATTTCCCCATTTTAAACATTCAGCCATTGCGATTGTTTGAAAGCTCCTTGTTTAAATCTCCTCATCTGTCTTCTTCACTTACCTCCTTGAGGATACTTGATAAAGTCACCTCTTCGACTTAGCCTTTATTCATCTGCCTTGTTACCTATCTATCCTTTTGTCTGGTTCAATGTTATTTTCTTCTTCATGCCATTCCTGTAATGAATCTGAGGGTTGTACGGGAGTGGGGGTTGACTACGGGGAGCGGGGTTGCGGGGTGTGCTTGACTATGTTAAAGGTGCTGTATAAATAAATGTGGTTGTTACTGTTCACAGTGTCCATCTTATCAATATCGCTTTGATTGTATTCCTCTACATCTTTCTTATTCCTTGGAAGTTATAAATATTTCACCTTGCACATTTTTGTGTTTTATTACAGCTTCGTGATGTTGAATTCAAAATTCGCCACATGACTCCCTGCTAATTTACTTTTTCTCTCAGTATGTTGGAACCTTTAGTTCCCTCATTTTGTCCTTCCACCTTTCACATTCAGATCAATGTTCGCCGTCGTCTCATCAATGTTTGTGAATGACCTACTCCTTTCTTCTTTTGACCTTGGATATGTCAATCTTTCTCTCTGATATTGGTTTCACCCGTTAAAATAGAAGTAGCGTTTTCGTTGTTTACTTTCGGGCTAAACTGTAAACAATTATATCCTTACACTTCCCTACAGATTTAGAGGAGATTTGAGGAAAAACTGTTTCACCTAGAGGATGGTTGGAATTTGGAAACCACTGCTGAGAGGGTAGAAGAGGCCGAAACCGTCATAACATTTGGAAAGTGTGTACTTGCGAAGTCAAGGCATACAAAGTTATGGCCCATATTCTGGGCAATAGGAGTAGAATAGATAGTTGGTTGTTTTTTGACTGGCACAAATGTGAGGGGCCAAAGGTCCTTGTTCTGGGCTGTAGGCTTCTATGACTCCCCCACTCTGAATCTCAAATATAATTGTTACACTATGTTAATCCATTACTTTCCCCTCATTGTAAAATATATAAGGTAACCATGTCAGTATCTGCCTCCTTCAGGAATTGAATTTGTCACACTTTAGTGCCTATCCTAAAACTGTCAAATCACTTTGAATACAATGGATGATTCTTGCGTCTGACCTCTTGCAAACATAGCAGTCATTTTGTGCTTAACAGGATCCTACAGATAGTGTCAGTGAGGTCAACGGCCAGAGAACCGCCGAAATTGCTGGAGAAACTCAGAAAATCTGACAGCTTCTGTGGGGAGTGAAAGAGAGTGATTGTTTCGAGCCCAGTGATTCTTCTTCATATATTTACTTTGTTGGTTAATCAATGGATGACTGTAGGCCAGGACAATTGAAAAGATTTCTTTTGCTATTCAAATAACTCTGCTCGATTTTTATGAGCTCGAGCCAGCAAATAATAATTGAATCACACAATGTTTCTGAATGATAGTATTTGCAGCATGCAGTGTTATTAACAGAACCTAAGTCCCCCAAGTGGGGTTTTACATCACCACCTTTTCCAGACGCGAGTAATACCAACGAAGCCAAATTGACAATTCCAATGCTGGTCCTTCTATTGATCCTCACATAGATAAACACTTCGAATAGCGCTGACCTTACATTATAGCTCACAACCAGCTTCTCAAGAGAACTGAGAACGGGCACTAAATGTTTGCCCGTTGAATAAAAGCGAACACCCTAAACGAAAATCCCAAATAGCCCACCAACCTCACAATGAGTGCGTAGAGAAGACTCCAAACATTATCAAACCTCTCATTGTTGAATTACCGTGCTAAGTCATCAACCACTGTCCCAATGCTTTACTAGAAGCCTCAGGACCACTTTAACACGACTAACCTTCCCTTTACCCTTTTGTAACAAATTGTAATGTTTTATTCTATTGTTAGTTTAGCATGTATGTGATTGTTGTAGTATTTTCCTCAGCTAAATTTTGATGCACGAGTCTTCGAATACTTGATGCAGACAGCAACATTTACAACCCACCCTTCCATCTATAGGCAATCAGAAAATAAAACAGCCCCATTCAGGTTAAGTGAGACACATTCTGAAGCTGGTCTGAATCCTACGGAATAATGCAATGGCTGTACAAATGCAGTCTGATTTCAAAATATCAATTCTAGTTTCCTTAAAAATACCAACAACCAAGAAGATTCGTTGATATGTAAAAGAGATTGAAAAGACCGAATTTATCCCAACGTTGACGTTCGATTTCACGTTGTATATAGGAGAACAAAATCATTTTCAGCATTTCAAGAGATTTGAGTCGCAATTATTTGCGGAGGAGTCATTAAAATTCATTTATTCTTAATAATAATTGCTGGGGTATCAGTTAAGGTGGTTGTTTATTTGAAATGTTCTTTTTATTGGTTGCAAAGAAGCGGCATCTCTAGCGCCTGTCAGTTCGGCTGGCAGTAAAATCGGCCCCACTGCAGCAACTTCACAATTGTGCAGCAACACTGCCGAGCGCGCACGCGCGCTCATCGGGGAATCCACACATTCCAGGATTTGGGCATTTTCTCTCTCTCTCTCTCTCCATTTAACTCCGAGCTTTCAAAGACTCAGGTGACAATTTTCCCCTTGCTGTTCGAGCAGGCACACTTTGCTTCTCCATTTTCTCTCTCTCAATCACGTAGACTACAACTATTCACATAACGGTCAACAGCCGACCATTTTCTCTCAAATTCTTATTAACGACGATGGCAAACATGCATGTGGTCCTCACCTGCTCTGCAGTTACCTCCAGAGTTTACAAAGTCTGCGAATTTAAAACAACTGGGAGCTGTATTTGAACAATTGTGAAATTATCAAATGAAACAGACTCTAAAAATCTTTGGGAAGCCATTATACCATCCAGAACACATCTGTTCATATATTCGTTATACTGTTTCACATTTTCAAAACCATATTAATATTTCGAACCCTCTATTAATGTTAGTGTCAATTACCTCCATGTATATCACCAACTTAATCAGTAGATCGTCTAGTTCAGACTTTGCAGTGTGGTCTGGTATCTTCTATCCTGAAATCATTCTCCATACTAACTCCAGTGAGGGGCTAGCGATACAGAGTGCCCACTCCCTCTGTTCAGAGCAGAAGTTGTAACGTCAAACAAACTTCTGTCAGACAAATAGCCCTTGCAACTGAAGTGCCCATACGCGTCCTCTTTCATTCTTTTTTCAATGAGGTTTCTGGCCAGTGCTGATTAATATATTTTTTTCTCTCTCTCTGTTGTGAAGTGCAGGCCCATTGCAGAACAATACGAATGTCCTGTGACCAAGAAAAGGCTCGACCTCGTGCTACTTAATTGTGTGAAGCTGAGAAAGGTCTTTAGCAGAGAGACCCAAAGCACTGACCCGCATATCTCCTGCAGACACTTCATTCACTCAGCTCGACTTACAGTCGCCCCAATCTCTATTGTTTGACTAACACAATGTGTAGTTTTTTGTGGCAAAGTAAACCTTGCACACACACAAATATTACTTGGTTATATTTGACGTGATTGTTTGCATCATATGCGTTTTTCTTTGGTTTTCTATTGTGAATGGGTATCTGATCCAGAACAAGCTTCTCCTCATTGTTCAACATTGGTTCTTATCGGTTTTGTCTCGCTTTAAATTAATAGTGCGCGGATGCATCATCTCCTTAATTCTTCTGCAGAACTTACTTTGAATGTTCCACAGCACCTAGCAGTAAATATCATTCACCAGAGCGCACGTTATTCTTACAAGCAGCATTTGTTACATTGAAAGCTGATTATCGTCTTTGTTTGGATTTAAATCTAACACAATGCGATTAATTTTCAAACGGTTTGGTCCCTTTTATTAACATCCTATAGATGTCCTATATTACCTTACAGAGTTGTAATCAACACTTCTCTGGGCATTTTTATTCGATTAGCATAAGCATTGATGTTTCGATTTAGATTTGCTTGAATTTGATTTGACTTTAACCAGATAGGCAATGTGTTGACGGGAAGCGTGCTACCTCTGGAAAGCATTGCATACACTCTGTAGCTTTGAGCTTTCACGGATTCAATGAGACCCAACCAGCTGAATGCCCTTTCATAATGAGCCCAGCATATTCGCACCTCTGCAATAAAATTAATCAACTTTGTTTGAGCATCAGACTCTGGAACAGAGAGAAACCAAAGAAATTGCAAAAAAAAATCAGATTTACCATTGTTTTACATTCCTGTAACAGATTTAACGTGCGACCCAAAATATATCCGACTAGAAATTCCACATAAATTTGAAAAATCAGTTATGTTTCGTAATATTCCGCTGTGTTGTCCGGGATGCCTTGTAACGTCTGTGAACAATAGGAACGCATTCAAGTGAATGCTTTGATCCTTTAGTGGAACACAGAACGCAACTATTTCAAATCCTAGGTCTCTTGATGTAAGCACACTGCCACATGCAAATATTCAGATGCATACTGCTTGCCATTTAAAAGTAGAGGCCTGACCCCTCTATACAATTCATTGCATTTACATGCAAATATTTTTAATAGATCTCATTGCTGCCAGTGCGGACATAGCGAGCACTTTTCAGGAATGAAATGGCCTTGCACACAGCAAGTAAAGTTAGTTACGACAAGCCAGATAACGCAGGGAACGCCTCAAAAGATAATTGAATGGACATGCACTTCAGTGGTGGAAAGAATAAAATTGTGCGCTTTGGAAATCTGATGATGTTTTAAATGGTTATACAAATTGCTACGGATGACTATATACCACCGATATCCTAGGCCACTCTCTGCCATTTGCCGGCTGCAAGGTTTATAAGGCTACCGTCATAATGCGAAAATGCTGAACGAAAGTCAGGCTTTGTCATTACTGAGCACCTGCCAGTTCCTGTGCAGTTCACAATCGAGTTCAGTCTTTAGTAAACATAAGGGAATATATGTTGCCGCTATGTCATTAAAAGTTCCCTAATAAATCTTTCAGTTTGGAATCGATTGAGTGTCTGTGTCCCCAAAGTCGTGTTTTATGCAAGGCTACACACTCAAGTACTGAGTCATTTAACAGTAGTTGATTTTTTTTTGTCCTCGAAATCCTGTTTTAGAGTGAGACACGTTTATTATTTTCATATAGTTGACAACCATGGAGATGGAACGCACTGTACAAGCAGCGGTCTCAGGCAAACTACTGATGTATCACCGAGATTTACAAATTCATCCGACGGACAATTTTAGGATAACTGATTAGGACGTATTTTGATGCTATTTAAGTAAAGGGCATTTGACTGATATCAAACTCACACAATAAAAATGCATCAGCGTTGAAAGCATCACCAGTGACAAATTGGCCGTTTATAAGACCAGAAGCATTCAATGTTATTTGTTATCAGTTGTTGCCGTGTGCATGAGTACAATCATAATGGTAGAGTCCATAAAATCTCCGCAGTTAGAGGTCATTTTGTTAAGGACGCCCTTTCAAAACCTTCCTGGAGAAAGGCGATGAATGACTCTAGAGGTTTGTACTGTATTACGAGACGTTTGAAATGCTCTCTATGGATAGCGTCATCCAGTCGACGGTAGACAGCTGTAGCAATGTAAAGGAAGAGAGAAAAAGCTTTTTTTTCGAAGCAACTCGATCGAGATTAGAAATTAGAGTGCAGATCCGTATAATCGTTTTAGATTGGAAATAATTTGATTCCTGTACATAATACTGCATTCGAGACTATCAATAGCGCACCGATCGCTTCCAGACGAAGATTAAGGAATCATTTGACAAACCAAGAATTGGATTTGGGCAATGGCCCGAAATTTTACAGGGAAAATTAAAAAGGCTTTCTGGAATGGAGTGGTTGCAACATTTTTTGTTTCGTGATAAAAGTATTCTGATCCAAATTTATCAAAGAATATAAACTATGCCTCATACCCAGCTCACATGAAAATTAATATTTGCTTTTATTTAATCTGAAAAATTCAACAGTTTTATTTACACAATTAGAATTAACAAGATATTGAAATTATGTAATTAAAAATAGTGACGTTTAGCGCGTTTTGTTTCTGTATTTTGAATTGTGAAGCTTTCTAACCCTGCAACCAATTTAAATATCCTCCCAAATCCAGCACAATTGGAGCTGCTATCAATGCATGCTCGGTTGTACGTAGGAGCTGGCTCATCAGAATACTTTTTGTTTTCTTTTTCGAAACTAAATGAGTGTTATGCAATTACACCTGCAGAAAACCTGCGAAAAATGTCCTCTTGTAGCGATGCCTCAATGTGTGTTTCTACTCCTTTCCGGAGTTCTCCACCCATTAGAGCTGCGCTGGCGGTTTCGGCAAATCACAAATGCATCCTGCCTTTTTAATCTCTAAGCTGCCGCTATAAAGTAAATGTGTCGGGCACGATCTTCCAATTATTGTGAAACCTCCTTGCGGACCAGTTCCTTAACATTGACTGAGTGGGCAGGCGACCTTACACATTTAAATGAGTTTGAGGGACAGTGGAAGAGGCTTGACTAATTGTTGGAAGCCAGATGTTGAAACACAAAAGAGAAAAGCAGGGAGAGGGAGGGGGCTGAACGGAGAGGGGTGGGCGTAAATCCCTGCATTTGGAATTGGGGAAATGCACATCAGCTCTGCTGAAAGCGGCGGCAGGAGCCTGGGAGAGAGTGATTTAACTCATTGTGATGCACAGTGCGACTTGCTCTCGTTTGAGAGAGAGAGAGACAGGCAGAGAGAGAGAGAAAGGCACGCTCTACTGAACTGGGAGCATCTGACTCAGAATGAGAGAATGCGATGCGCTCACACCGCTATTCCAGCATTTCGCTCAGACTGTGCAGACTGTTGGCGATAGCCCTCCGTCACTACAAGCCAACACATGCTTTTTCTGCTGTCCAAAGTTATGGATGTGGGACAAGTATTGAAGTGAAGACGGCGGTCTAATCAGAAGGCGTTGACTCATTGTAAGTTGTGTTGATTCTGTCCGAAACAATTTATTAGTCGAATTGTTGTGGAACATTGCAATGGGCGTGGGATATTCTCTCTTTCTCTCTGTCTTGAACAGCTCCTGAGGTTAATATGTTCGGGAGACAGTTGTGTGTATTTTTTCTCTCTTATGAAAAATAAGATTTTGGAGGGGTGGCCGGTTGGGAGAGGGTGATGGTGGGTGGGTGGGTGGCTGACAGGGGAGATGAACCGACCCCCTGTATTTCTGTCAGCACAAAGCCTTCGAATGGTTTTCACGCTGAGTCGCTAACATTTGAAGGTACATTTTCTGACCTGCCTATCTAACTGTCTGACCTTTAGTTTAAGTTCTGATTTAATTCAATCTGTGTTACCCCCTCCCTTCCGTACTTGACCTGGTAGATTGTGCGTGTCCTGGTCTTGTGGTCCAGCTGCTGTTTTCAATTGTGAAAGCATTCCCTTTTGATCTGAAATTTTGCACAAGAAGGAGTCATTCCTGTTTTTTTTCAAATGAATTAGGTTTCCTTCTCCTTAGGAAACTCATTACTTACAAAACGTGGGCACGAATTCGTGACACCCCCGCCTCCCCACTCACCCTCAAAAATAGCTTCTACAAGTAAAAATGCAAATTGCTTTCAGTTTCTTTGTCTGTTGAGCTGAAACGATGGAAGCTGGTTCTTTTGAAAGAAAAAATGGCGAGTCCCATTGTAACTGGACTATTTTCTTCCGGTACAAGCACTTTAGTGAAATTCTATAGAAGCGGGTTTCTTTTGCATATTCCTTTTGCTCACTTTTCATTGTACGTGGAGAAAGCAACGTTTCAATGGCTTACTAATCAGGCCAAGTTAGGATTATCCCATATTTTTAATTGTTTACTCTGTCCTGCTTTGATAGAACTAGAGTCTCATTTGGCGTTCCGTTCATTGCCTACATATTTCCGCTTCTCTCACCTAAATTGTCTTCGATCTAGAGAACCACATCTGTTTCTCGAGTAGTTCCGAATCTTTCAGTGCTTCACGGTGAGAAGTTACTTTTGTTTTAGACAAGGCACTGAGTTTTCATGAAAACTCGCAAACGCACGTTGTAACGATGAACAGATACCAGCGAGAATGATTTCCATGGCAGTAATTTCCAACATATTTTTAAAATCATCTGCAGGAATTTATATGGAAGCTTTTAAAAGTAATAAACTGTCCTGACTCTGATTACAATGCTCCGTTAATATGGTAAATAAATTAACAGGAGAGCAAAATGGAGGAGTGCTGATATTTTATCTACGATCAGTTACATGCTTATGTTTACGTGTAACTTGTATTCCAGAGATTTTTTTTCTTATGGGCTTTTGTCATTATATTTGTTATTATTGTTTTAAATAAACAATAAGCAACATTTCGAAATTAATTGAATAATCTTTTTTCACTTAATTATCAGCTAAAAAATGTTTCAAAATCGATGTCAGCTAAGATATTGGCAGGCATAGACATTGGCTAAATGAATCGGGGAAAGTTGCAATAGGCTTTAATCCAATGTCATCAGAAATTATTGAAATCCGGCATTTAACTGAATTGGAGTCACCATTCTCGGTTTTAAAGAGCTGAAACGTAATGTAAGCAGGACTGTAAAAATGATCCTCGGCTTCATCTTCAAAACCATGGACAGCGTTCTGTTTATCTGTTTCTGCTAAAATGTGGACGCAGGGTCAACTATCAAAACAAAAGCATGGTGTTTTTCAGGCTTTATTGATTTAGTAAAAAAAAAGATTTTCTTGGAATTATCTGCTGGCTATGTTCCATCGGTTTATAGGTGCGTTTGCAGCAATGTTAATTATGTGGAACTGAGTGGGCTTTTTGTGAGTGTAATGCAGTTTTACTAGTTGTACAGTCTCAGTGTGGCGGCCTCCCAAAATGCAGGCTGCCTGTTTTGAGAGCTAGGAGCTGCTGATTCCTAGCAAATCCCAAACATTTTGTTCACACTCTCGGAGGCAGCGAAGATTAAACCGTTAGCATTTCTATTGCAAATTCTGCCCCTGCCGATTGAATTGCTGGGCATAAAGGATACTGTCTCGTGTGTGCCTTATTTCAGAAATGAAAAGGTAGTCTGCATTCTGCCGAGATCTGGCCTTAATTGACCAAAAGGCTGCCTTTTCTTGAATGCGCGTGCTAACCGTGCTGACATGTACGTTAGATGTGTAAAAGTATTTATGGTTGCGTGAATTTGTGTGCTATGTGTTGAGCATGTGTATTTTGCATATTAAACATGAGCATGGTGTCTGTGTTGAACATGTATGTGCTTTGTGTGTTGAACGTGTGTGTTGTCTTCATTGAACATGCGTGTGTTGTGTTAACTGTATGTGTATTGACTGTGTGCCTGTGCTGTATGTGCTACTTCTTTCTTGACTATGTGCATGTGTGTCGGTGAAGGTGTGTGTGTGTGTGTGTGTGTGTGTGTGTGTGCGTGTGTCTGTGTGTACAATGCATGAGTTCAGCGTGTGGTGCGTGTAAGAGGGTGTTGCAAGCTGAAATGAATGCAGAACGCAATCGCGTTCTTAGTGTCACGCACTTAGAATTCGTTCTATAATTCACTGTAAATATCAACGGAGGGCCACGTTGCTTTTCTGAATGTTGGTAGATTAATGCTGCCATTAACTGCGATTTGTAGCTTGCACTGTTACCCTATCTCAACAACCAGGAGATTGCAAGTATTGAGATATTGGAGTCTTCATGTCCAACTTGTACAACCAAATTATTTCCCTCTGAGACAGAACAGCAGTCAATGCAGAAGAAGATTGTCAGTGCCTCGGAAGCGGTGCGCTAACGGTGTTAACAGAGGAGTCTTAAGAGATGAAACACTAATATTTCAGTGAAAGAAACATATTTCAGAAACAGAATTTTCTGGTGAAACTCAGCAGGTCTGGCAGCATCAATGGAAAGAAAGCAGAATCAACGTTTTGAGTCCAGTGACTCTTTAAGTCGGCCTTCTCTCCCCACAGATACTGCTAGACCTGCTGATTTTCACCAGTAATTTCTGTCTTTGTTTCAGTCGGAAGAGATGTGCGGGTTTTTTTTCTATAGCCATGGATGAAGTTGCAGTTTTATTAAGTAGCTGTATATGACCTACCGGATCACTAATGTGGGTGACGCCAAACCGCTGAGTGTTAGTCTCTCCATGTTGAGTAACTGCAGCATCTGAGAGCAGGGCAGAGGCGAGCAATCCCGTCCTTCAGACAGTGTATAACTGGATTTGTGTTATTTATTGATCCGGCGAGCTTCTAACAATAATTTTTTTTGTTCGCTTTTCCCCTTGTCTTTAACAAATATGTTGTTCGTAATGTCTCCCATCCTACTGCAGGTCCAGACAGTTTCTTTTTATTTTAACAATGTTCAAAGACAAGGTGTGTTGCAGAGAACGGGGGAGGTGGCGTGAGGGCAGCTACATTGCGTGTGAGCACAACTATCCTAGAAAGAAATACCAGAACATTATGGTCTGAACAATGACAATTCACAGCAGTACAGAATGGATGGATAGGTTATTGCACAATGAGCCTTCCCGGAAAATAAACGCGTCTCATTTAAAGCACCCTCAGCAAAACATATGTAGCTTTTCCGGCAGTGTAACATCGAATCTGATTGTGTGTTGAAATGTCAAGGTTAGCCCTAGTGCCAAGGTGGAAAGCTGTTTTATTGGATGTTGTCCCGCTGACAGTGCGGGGGAGGGGGAGGGGAAGCGTGCTGCAGTAACCACAAGGCCCGCTGCCTCATGCTCTCACTGTCTCTCTCTCTCTCTCTCTCTTCTCTCCACCCTCCCTCTCTCTGCCCCCCCCCCCATAACCTCTCTCCCTCTCTCCTGTCCCCAGTCTACCTTCCCTCTCTCCTCTTCTTGCCTCTCTTTTGGTCTCTCTGTCCCCCTCTTTCTTTCTCTTTATCCTGTCTCCATCTCTCTCCTCCCTTCCTACTTTCCTCTCCCCCCCAACTCGCTCCTCAGTCATCTCCCTCTCTTTTTGCCTCTGTCTCCCTCTCTCTCTCCGCCCTCCCACTCTCTTTCTCCTCCCTTCTTCCCTCCCTCCCTTCTCCCCCGCTCTGTCTCCCCTTCCTCTCCCTCCTCCCCTCTCCCTTTCCCCTCTCCTGCCCTCTCTAACTCCTCCCACACTCCCTCACTCTCCACCCTCACTCTGCCCTTCTCTCTCTCATTCCCTCCCTCTCCTCTCCCCCCAGTCTCTCTGCCCCTATCTCCCACTCCCTTTCTCCCGCTACCTCCCACTCTCCCCCTTCTCTCTGCCTATCTCCCCCCTTCTCTCTGCCCCTCTCTCTCTCCCAATCCCTCCCTCCCTCTCCTTCCTGCTCTCTCACCTTCCCTCCGTCCCTCCCCCTTCCCCCTCCCTCCCTGACCTTCACAAGGACAGTGGGACCTGCTGGTGATCAGGAGTTTGGGAGCCAACATCTGCCTGCCCGCTGACGTCAGCGGCCCCCTCTAATCCTCTTGTGCTGAAGCAGCTCACTCATAATTGGCAGGGGAAGCCATTAATCCCCAAGACTGGACCAGGAGCAGGGCAGGGGGAAGCGGCGTAGGGTAAGGTGGGGGTTGCTAAGGGGCTGCAAGAAGCTGCCAGTAACTTGGAGCAGCCTCCCGGCCTAACCCTGGCGCTGTCAGGCTTGGAAGCCTGCTCCCTTCCCGAGGTTCGCTCTTGACTTTCCCCTCTCTCCCCCCTGCCAGATGCTTATTCTTTTGCCCCCTCCTTTCTCCGAGATTCCCTCCTGATTTACCCCCTCCTTTCCCCGAGATTCACTCCTGATTCCCCCCTTTCCCCGAGATTCCATTTTCCTCCCCCCCACTCCATTCCCCGAGATTTCCTCCTGATTCCCCCCTTTCCCCGAGATTCCTCCTTCCCTCCCCCCTCCTTTCCCCGAGATTCCATTTTCCTCCCCCCCACTCCATTCCCCGAGATTTCCTCCTGATTCCCCCCTTTCCCCGAGATTCCTTCTTCCCTCCCCCCGCTCCTTTCCCCGAGATTCCATTTTCCTCCCCCCCACTCCATTCCCCGAGATTTCCTCCTGATTCCCCCCTTTCCCCGAGATTCGTTCTTCCCTCTCCCCGCTCCTTTCCCCGAGATTCCCTCCTGATTTCCCCCTCCTTTCCCCGAGATTCCATTTTCCTCCCCCCACTCCATTCCCCGAGATTTCCTCCTGATTCCCCCCTTTCCCCGAGATTCCTTCTTCCCCCCGCTCCTTTGCCTGAGATTCCCTCCTGATTTACCCCTCCTTTCCCTGAGATTCCCTCTTGCTTGCTCCCACCCCACTTTCCCTGAAATTCCCTCCTGCTTTCCTCCCATTCCTCGCTCGGATTTCTGCAGGATTAACTCCAGCCTTGATGATGAAAAAGCATGCCGTTGACATTGTTGCGGCTGTGCTTGTTTTCCGGGAGACCTTTGCAGGGTTTCGGCTCCAGAGAGGAGGTTTCTTTGCTGCTGCTGGCCGTTAACCTCAAACAATTAACTGCCCCCACTCCTCAAACAGAACACAACAAAACTGGCTTGTGTTTTGTTTCGAGCCTTTCCAGGCGGCTCCGCAGTTCCGTCTGCTCTCTCGTGGTTATAACCGGGGGGACATGGGCATAGTGTGTGTGAGTATGTGTGTGTGTGTGCGTGTGTGTGTGAGAGAGAGACAGAGAGCGCGTGTCTATGTGTGTGTGTGCGTGTGTGTGTGCGTGTGTTTGTGTGTGCTTGTGTGTATGTGTGTGTTTGTGTGTATGTGTGTGTGTGTATGAGAGAGAGAGAGTGTGTGTGTGTGTTTGTGTGTATGTGTGCTTGTGTGTATGTGTGTGTGAGTGTGTGTGAGAGTGTGTGTGAGTGTGTGTGTGTGTGTGTCCGGTACTCCTCACTCGACAACAGGCCCAGCACCCTGCTCCTGGGATCACAGAGTGTTGAGAGAGGCAGCAATTTGCCTGCACCTTGCGAAGCGGCTCTTTCCCGGGAATGGGGGACGCAGCTTTTGTCCGCTCTTGACGCTACCGAACCGTAGCCTCTTTTAAAGAAATGTCTTTGTGTCTCAACAGGACGGTTACTGTTCGGCCGTGTGTTCTGCCCGCCACCTCTCTCCGTCCTGAAGGCCGTGTTGCTGCTGCTTTGTAGGCAGCCGCTTGCTTCAACGTCCTGCGTGGGCCCTACAGCTTGGATCAGGCCGTCAATGCAAAGCCCTCTCTCAGCAGCCTGTAGCCCCCAGCGTTTATGAAAAGAGGAAGAGAGAAAAAAAAGAGACGCCAGAATGATTTTCAAAGGCTTTTCTTCAGTCGGGACTGAAAGTACAGCTGTGTAAAGGGTGAGCCTGAAGGGTCACTGCACAGATGACTCTCCATTTACTGCTATTGAGTAAATCTTTCTAGGCAACTGTCCTGGAGAATCCAGTCCTTGGACAGCGAGATCGGTCAAGTAATGTTTCTTTTAACCTGTGTATGTACATGTATAGATATATATATATAATAGAGAGAGAGAATATATTTTACAGTCACATTTGCCGCAGCAATGTGCGCTAGCAGAGCGCTGCAGAGTGACAGGCGCTGGACCAGATGGGTTTTTCTGCACACAGGGGACTAGCCTGGCCAAGCATCTCATCCGCCTGCTTTTGCGCACTGCAGTCACAGAGAGAGGGAGGAAGAGGAAGGGGGTGGGGGGTGGGGAGAGAGCTAGATACTAGAGAGAAAAAAGGAAAACAACTTGTCTCTGCCATTTGATGCTCAACATCCTATGGTAACTAAACAGAAGGGCATCGGGTTTTGTATGTTTCTGTAGCTTTTTAAAAAAATATTTCTGATGTACTTGCCCACAGTAGCTCAAAGCGTGTTCCGTTTGTAAGACAGACCTGTCACTGAGACCGACCTGGTTATCAAACCTGGACTGAAACATAAACTGGAAGCATCAATACTCGCTGTAAAAACTGTTAGAAGACACATCCTATTGTAGCATCTGAGGAGAGAATGCTGCAGTCTGTATTAGGAACCGTTTAGGCTCGAGGAGGAAATCAGCTGAGAAGAACATTTTATTTCCGTTCAGCAAGAGGGTTACTTGTGGTGATTTCTCTAGCAACGCCGCCCAATGAGCTGTGCTGTGGATTTGATGATTAACTGTTCCTGTTTCTTTCCCTTCAAGCCGATAGCAGACCCGTGCTCTCCGTGTTCACAGCGGACCTTGATTTAATGTTATACAATTAAGGCACGCGGTGAATGCCAAGAGCCGAGCCACTGACTACGCTTATACCAGCAAGCGGCAGCTCAATCCCAATCCGACCCCAACACCACCCTTACCCCAGTCAGCCTGCATCCAGCTAAGGCCCAGCTATTCACAACAAGAACACTCCGAAGAAACAGGACAGAGAACCAGATATCCAATGACCCCCATTAATTATCACGACGCCTTAGGCGCACAAAATACTGTGGAGATGCTGCTAGGAAGGATTAGCATCTTTACATTGGAGTTTGTTTATTCTGCAACTGTCCCATTTTTGTCAGTCCGAACAGAATTTAAACCCACTTTTACCCAGCGCAGGTAGATCTTTCAGCAAGGGCAGGGAAGGCTTAGGGACGAAGGGCTCTGTTTCCATTGACAAGGTATCACAGCGCCCCCGACTGAGCCAGTTCCTACCTGCTCTCGGGGAGGTACCTCCTGAATTTGTTCTCGCGTTCCTAGTTTCCTTCCAGTCAGGCCTCAGCTAGGAGCTAAGATTTCCGAAATAGAGACGCCATCACACTTACAACAGCGATAATTGACCGAGGGCACCCCACCCCACCCCCACCGCCATCCCCATTAAATGTCACACAAATGCTGAGTGACCTACATCCCAGCGGCTTGGCCTCTCTCAGTAACACTACAAATCGCCTGAAATACCGAGTCTCATCGACACAACTCCTTTTTGTTTTAACCTGATGACTAATCGACTGCTCCTTCTGGGCCCACCACGTTTTATGTTTGATTCAAAGACAGCGAAAGGGGACGTGCAAAATTGCTACTTGTCTACCGAATTTGGAAGAATCGGAACAACGGGGACGGGAGTATTTGACAGCAGTACCTGTTTGATTTGGCTTCGCGACCTACTGGACAACCGTGGCTTGGATTTGTCTCCTTCCTGCTTCTCGGCCCTCTGCTGTCAGAGCAAAATAAATGTTCACTTCCATGAAATGACAATAATTGGAGTGGATAGTCACCCCAGGTGCTTGAAAGATTTTGTTGAACGGCCTCAAAAATCAGTATCTGCTGTCACAGGCTCCCAAAGCTTGTTACAAAATTTCATTAATATTATTACAAAATTGAAGTAAAGAATGAGCAAATCGTCATACCCGATGCCCCGCTTTTTTGTTGTGAAGATGCTGGTGTTGGACGGGGTGGACAAGGTCAGAAGTCACACCACACAGGTTATAGTCCAACATTTTTATGCGAAATATCCGAAAGCTTGTGATTGCACATAAACCCTGTTGGACAATATCCTGGTGTCATGAGACTTCAGACTTTTTTTTGTTTAAGACGCTCAGAAATACTGTAGCACTCGCGAGCACCAACTCTTGGCAATCTCCTGCAGCCTTAAAACGGCTGTAGACTTCTTCCCCGCCCCTTTTCAGTCAAACTTTGCAATGTTCTGACAGAAGCAAACTTGGAAAGTCCTTTTAGGAACTAAACCACATGAAACTCCAGCGGAAATTTCGATTTCACACTCCATCTTCCTCAAAACCAGCCGCAGTTCAACTCGGCTACAGTGTGAGGGGGGTTGTCCACTCGACTGTTTTTGCGAGAAAAAGCGAAAGATGCGATGATGGTGGATTTGCAACAGGCGAGCTGAAACTTCCTACAGAATCCAGCACGAATCCTCAACAACATAACCCGTCCTCTGGAAATTACTGACAACACTCAACAAAATCGACTCGGTGTTTGAACTCAAACTTTTTACAGTCAGTGCTGTTTTGGGAGATTATTCTTCATGATTGACCCACCTCTGGAACCCAAGCCTTCTGGCCCAAAGAGAGAGACACTACCACTGCAAAACTGAAGTCCTTGGCTGGCATTGTATAACGAATAACTGTGTAATCGATGCCTGATCAAGATTTGGGGTAGATTCGCTCACAGGTTAGAGAGTCCCTTATCCCTCTGGATTGTACCATTTCCAAATGATAACAGGGACGGTAATCCCTTTCAATATTATAGCCCTTCAAGTATTTTTCATCTGTTACAAAGCGCGTTGGCACATCCTGAAGACGTGCTACCATCAGTTCTGAAGAACGGTCACATTAAGCTCTGCTTTCTGTCCACAGACTCAGCCAGACCTGCTGAGCTTTTCCAGCAATTTCTGTTTTCGTTCCTGAAGGTGGGACAAACGTTGTCTCTGTTTTTATTTTAACTCCCCCTCCCTTCACAGATGCTGCCATGCCTGCTGAGTTTCTCCAACACTCAACTGCCTATGTTTCAGGTTTCCAGCATCTGCGGTTCTTGTTCTGGCACATCTTGAAGGCGCTACTGAAGCGCAAGCTTCCGAAGCCTTTGTTTGTGCACAGGCAGATTTAACGCCACGCAGAAAATCAGCTGGCGCGAACAATTTCCATGTTGTATATTCCCCACAACATGCTAAACCTCACGAGTGCTTGAAAGGAACACATATGTAAGAATGGGCAAGTTTCTCTCAGAGGTGGATGAACTCCCCCAGAGACTCCATCCTCTGCGCCCTTCTCTGTCTGTATGTAACTAGTTGCATTAAATTCAGACCATTTTGTTTAACAATGGACTCGTGTCAAATTGGGTTTTCCCGAACACGTTCATTCATATTGGGAGGGCGCCACTTTCACTCAGTGTTGCCTCTTAGCCTCTGATTGACTTGGTTCTGAGCGGTCATATTAAAGGGTTTACCATCATGAACGAATTCCTTCCCCCCCGTTACAGTACATGTTTTCACACTTAAATCACTGTACAGGCCCCGGAAATATAAATACACATTTTTGCCCCAGATAGTTCAAAATTATGCGCTGGTTACAGTAGCGAGAGCGCAGTCCTGGCACAGTTAGTCACCAATTTCACTTCCAAACGTTTCCCTGCAGATTTGTACTGCGGGCTCAGGGAAGTGAACTGGCGAAGCCCGCACTCGAAGGCGCAGAAGTAGAAAAAAAACAGCTTAACTTGCATTCAGGTCCGTCTCTGTATTGTTTGTGGAGATCTTGCCTAATGAACGGGCCGGAAATTTGAGTTAGCTAGTCTAACCTGTCCCAAATTGGAGACGAAGGTAACATTTAAAGGATTCTGTATGGATCTATTCTTAAATGTCTGATTTATGAAACGAACAAATAATAGAAATTACTTTTCATTTATTCATTCTAGGGGACCAACTAATTGGCAACTTTATGCATAAAATCATGTAGTAAAGCCAGATTTTTTCTTTAAAGTCGGGGAATAGGTGCGGCAGTGAAACGCCAATGAATAAAGCTTCTCGAAATTCAACCACAGAAAGGAACGACGCAGAATTTTAACACCAACACATCTGTAACACAAATTGGCTACAACTGGCCCTGGTTTTCTTGCTGCATCTGAGTCGATGCTGCAGTGCAAATTACCGTCAGTTGGTGATTTTTATCGGCAAACCCTCTATCGCACACGTACTCTCCACCGGCGATTGTTAGCTGTGTGAAAATAATTATGCAGTCATAGAGTTGTACAGCTAGAATATAGATCCTACAGTCCAACTCGTCCATGCCTATCAGCTTATTCTAAAGTAATCTAGCCCCATTTGCCAGCATTTGGCCCAAATCCCTCTGAACCTTCCTATTCATGTATCCATCCAAATGCGTTTCAAATGTTGTAATTGTACCCGCCTCCACCACTTCCTCTAGCAGCTCATTCTATACACACACCACCCTCTGCATGAAAAAAATTGCCCCTTTGGTCTCTTTTACATCTTTCCCTTTCATCTTGCACCTATGCCCTCTAGTTTTGAACTCTCCTACCCTGAGGAAAATACCTTAACTATTCACTATCCATGTCCTTCATGATTTTATAAACCACTATAAGGTCACCCCTCAACTTCCAATGCTCTAGGGAAAATAGCCCTGGTCTGTTCAGTCTGTCCCTCTAACTCAAACTCTCCAACATCCTTGCAAATCTTTTGCGAACCCTTTCAAGTTTAACAACATCTTTCCTATAGCAGGAAGACCAGAATTCTTTCTAGTCATCTAGCACATGTGGTTACATTCCTTGCCTTGGCAAGTTCCTGCTGTGTTTCATTTTAAAATCCAAAACTGAACTTGAATTTTAGTAGAACAACATTTGTCGTGAGGACCCTAGTACATTTCGGGGTTTACCCCATGTTTTAGGTCTTTTTTTAAAATTGGAGATGTACTTTCAAAAACAATACTGAGTACAGTTTTCATTGAGATGAATTTTGACCAGTAAACTCTGAAAACAATTGGAATTGGCATGTAAGTAGACATGGATAGAAATTATTAATACATTCCAACTAAATTAGAATGTATTTCCAACTTTTTTTGGAATGTGATGCTTGAACATAAATGTTAAGGACATATATTATTGTGAATTGGAATTGTATAGGAAAGTAATTCCAGCACCTACTTGAAACACAAACAGAAATTGTTGGAGAGACTCAGCAGGTCTGGCAGCTTCTGTACAGAGAAAGCAGAGTTAACATTTTGAGTCCAGTGACCCTACTTCAGAACATTTACTTGTTTTTTTTTCGAAGGGAAGAATTAGTGACCATTTAGTTTTGGGTGCATTGTATAGCTGCACTTAAGGAACAGTTGGGTGGTCGTATGGAGGAGAATGGAAGCTTGGATTTATTCTAAAGATGAGGAAGATAGGGAGCATACTTCTGCGAAGTACAAAGCCAACATGGACCAGATGGAATGGTCTCTTTCCATCTTGTATATTCTCTGTAATTAGTGTAGTCATTTGTTGGACTAGAAAACATTTTGAAAATGAGGTCACTGACAGAATTAACTCAGATTAATAACTCAAATTAGCATTTTAAATATTAGAATAGACGATCCAGAGAAGCAAAATTGGACAATCAAATCACAAACGGCAAAGTGAAAACTTCATTTCTTTTCTTCATTGATATCTAAATTGTGTTTGGATCATCATCTCCATGTGTCTTAGCCTAGAATTAAAATCATTTTTTGTTTGAAATTAAAAAATGTTCACATGGAATATTATTCCATATTCCGAGAATGAATTTCTGATTTACTATCCTGTTGGTAGGTGACATCTATCAATGCCATCACGTCCCCAATATTGACCCATTAGGATTTGATTCACTTTCAGTCATTGCTGCAGTGCCTCCTTCTGTCATGGGGTAATTAGATGGCTCATGGCCCCCTCAGAAACACTGGGAAAATTTGTGTGAGACAAATTGCACCCAATAGATAGGTGTCAAAATGCACCAGCAAGTCAATAGATAATCTAAGTTCATGCAAACCATTTTAAAATGAGCAAAGATCTCCTCCACTGCAGTAATAACCCCAGGTTCAAGTTCTACCTCTTCTAGAGATGTGTAATAACATCTCTTATCAGGTAGATTTATAAAAGTGAAATGAGCAAGTCCAGTCAAACAATGTTTGAAGGAAAGATTTGTTACCCAAAGAGTTTTATATGCCGAGGGCATTTCATGTAAAACAAGGATTTCTGATTATAAGTCGGCTGTATAAATGCAGAAGGTCAAATCTTTATCATAAGCATGAAGTAAAATATTGCTGTCATTTGATTTCAGATTAAATAGATAACAAATATGAAATTATGAAATGATATTCTCATGAATCCCTGCATCATTCATTTAGTATGTGACATTGCAACCAAATCATTCTGATTTATTTGATGCATGACTCTGGGACAGGATAAATGTTTATTAAGATAATAAAATGTGAGGCTGGATGAACACAGCAGGCCAAGCAGCATCTCAGGAGCACAAAAGCTGACATTTCGGGCCTAGACCCTTCATCAGAGAGGGAGATGGGGAGAGGGAACTGGAATAAATAGGGAGAGAGGGGGAGGCGGACCGAAGATGGAGAGTAAAGAAGATAGGTGGAGAGAGTGTAGGTGGGGAGGTAGGGAGGGGATAGGTCAGTCCAGGGAAGACGGACAGGTCAAGGAGGTGGGATGAGGTTAGTAGGTAGCTGGGGGTGCGGCTTGGGGTGGGAGGAAGGGATGGGTGAGAGGAAGAACCGGTTAGGGAGGCAGAGACAGGTTGGACTGGTTTTGGGATGCTTTGGGTGGGGGGGAAGAGCTGGGCTGGTTGTGTGGTGCAGTGGGGGGAGGGGACGAACTGGGCTGGTTTAGGGATGCAGTAGGGGAAGGAGAGATTTTGGACTTCTTCAAAATCTCCCCTTCCCCTACTGCATCCCTAAACCAGCCCAGTTCGTCCCCTCCCCCCACTGCACCACACAACCAGCCCAGCTCTTCCCCTCCACCCACTGCCCCCACCCAAAGCATCCCAAAACCAGTCCAACCTGTCTCTGCCTCCCTAACCGGTTCTTCCTCTCACCCATCCCTTCCTCCCACCCCAAGCCGCACCCCCAGCTACCTACTAACCTCATCCCACCTCCTTGACCTGTCCGTCTTCCCTGGACTGACCTATCCCCTCCCTACCTCCCCACCTACACTCTCTCCACCTATCTTCTTTACTCTCCATCTTCGGTCCGCCTCCCCCTCTCTCCCTATTTATTCCAGTTCCCTCCCCCCATCCCCCTCTCTGATGAAGGGTCTAGGCCCGAAACGCCAGCTTTTGTGCTCCTGAGATGCTGCTTGGCCTGCTGTGTTCATCCAGCCTCACATTTTATTATCTTGGAATTCTCCAGCATCTGCAGTTCCCATTATCTCTAAATGTTTATTAACATTATTTTTTATGAAGTCAATACCTGTTTATTGAAGTACAGCATTGAGAAGTTAGAACAGATACAGGCTAATCAGGTTATTTCTTGCTGGCGTTTGGCCTTAACATTTACCAAGCATTGGGTGGCACAATGATTAGCATTGCTGCTTCACAGCACCAGGAACCTGGCTTTGATTCCACCCTCAGGTGACTGTCTGTGTGGAGTTTGCACTTTCTCCCTGTGTGTTTGTGGGTTTCCTCCAGTTGCTCTGGTTTCCTCCCACACTCCAAAGATTAATAGGTTAGATTAATTGATCATGCTAAATTGCCTGTAGTGCCCAGAGACGTGCAGGCTCTGTGGATTAGCAATGGAAAATGTAAGGTTACAGGGATGAGTTTTTTCTGGCTGTGGTGCTCTTCAGAGGGTCTATGTGGACTAGATGGGCCAAATGGTCTACTTTCCCACTGTAAGGATTCTATGATCCTGTTGCCAGATCCTTATAAACGTTTTTTATCCAATCCAATAGAGACATTGAGGTCTACAGCTCAGAAAAATCCCTTTGACCCATCAAGTCTGCGGGCTGATCAAAAATAACCACCTTGCTATTCTAATTTGATGCATTGCCTTATATGTCCTGGTGTCACAAGTGTACATTTAAATACTAGTTTAATGTTATTAGGGTTTCTGCCTCCACTGCTTTTAAGACCACGAGTTCCAGATTCTCACAACCTGCTAGGTTTAAAAAAATGCTTTAAACTTCCTGCCTCTATCTTAAATCTATGTCTCAGTTATTGTATCCTTCATCAAGGGTGAAAGGTACCTTTTTGCATACCTTATCTATATGCCTTATAATTTGATATACCTCAATCATGACACCCTCAGTCTCCATGCACTGAGGCAAACAATCCCAGTCTGTCCAAGATAATAAAGTGTGGAGCTGGATAAACACAGCAGGCCCAGCAGCATCTCAGGAGCACAAAAGCTGATGTTTCGGGCCTAGACCCTTCATCAGAGAGGGGGATGGGGTGAGGGTTCTGGATTAAATAGGGAGAGAGGGGGAGGCGGACCGAAGATGGAGAGAAAAGAAGATAGGTGGAGAGGAGAGTATAGGTGGGGAGGTGGGGAGGGGATAGGTCAGTCCAGGGAAGACGGGCAGGTCAAGGAGGTGGGATGAGATTAATAGGTAGGAGATGGAGGTGCAGCTTGGGGTGGGAAGAGGGATGGGTGAGAGGAAGAACAGGTTAGGGAGGCAGAGACAGGCTGGACTGGTTTTGGGATGCAGTGGGGGGAGGGTAAGAGCTGGGCTGGTTGTGTGGTGCAGTGGGGGGAGGGGACAAACTGGGCTAGTTTTGGAATGCGGTGGGGGAAGAACCAGCCCAGTTCGTCCCCTCCCCCCACTGCACCACACAAGCAGCCCAGCTCTTACCCTCCCCCTACTGCATCCTAAAACCAGTCCAGCCTGTCTCTGCCTCCCTAACCTGTTCTTCCTCTCACCCATCCCTTCCTCCCACCACAAGCCGCACCTCCATCTCCTACCTACTGACCTCATCCCACCTCCTTGACCTGTCCGTCTTCCCTGGACTGACCTATCCCCTCCCCACCTCCCCACCTATACTCTCCTCTCCACCTATCTTCTTTTCTCTCCATCTTCGGCCCACCTCCCCCTCTCTCCCTATTTATTCCAGAACCCTCACCCCATCCCCCTCTCTGATGAAGGGTCTAGGCCTGAAACGTCAGCTTTTGTGCTCCTGAGATGCTGCTTGGCCTGCTCTGTTCATCCAGCTTCACACTTTATTATCTTGGATTCTCCAGCATCTGTAGTTCCCATTATCTCTGATACAATTTTAACCCCAGTCTGTCCAATCCTTCTTTATAACAAACTCTCCAGCCCCAAGCAACATGATAACAAATCTCCTCTGCACTCTTTCCAGTGCATTCACAACCTTCTTAAAATGTGGATTCTAAAACTGCACACAATATACCCTAGCTGTGGCCTAATGCCTTACACAGTTCCAGCATTTCCTCCCTGCTCTTCAAATCTAACGTTTGGCTAAAAAAAGGCAAGCAATTCATATAACAAGGTGTGGAGCTGGATGAACACAGCAGGCCAAGTAGCATCAGAGGAGCAGGAAAGCTGACGTTTCGCGTCTAGACCCTACTTCAGAAATGGGGAAGGGGAAGGGGATTTTGAAGTAAATAGGGAGAGAGGGGGAGGCGGATAGAAGATGGATAGAGGAGAAGATAGGTGGAGAGGAGACAGGCAGGCAATAGAGGCGAGGATGGAGCCAGTAAAGGTGAGTGTATGTGGGGTTTAGAGAGGGGATAGGTCGGTCCAGGGAGGTAGGACAGGTCAAGGGCATGGGATTAGGCTAGTAGGTAGGAGATGGGGGTGGGGCTTGAGGTGGGAGGAGTGAATAGGTGGGAGGAAGGACAAGTTAGGGAGGTGAGGACGAGCTGAGCTGGTTTTGGGATGCAGTGGGTGGAGGGGAGATTTTGAAGCTTGTGAAGCTTGTGAAGCCCACAATGATACCATTGGGCCTCCTGCTGTGCCACAGCGATGCCATCCAAAGTTTGCAGGAACAGCACCTCATATTTCGCTCGGGAACCCTGCAGCCCAATGGTATCAGTGTGTACTTCACAAGCTTCAAAATCTCCCCTCCCCCAACTGCATCCCAAAACCAGCCCAGTTTGTCCCTGCCTCCTTAACCTGTCCTTCCTCCTACCTGTGCCCTCCTCCTACCTCAAGCCCCACTCCAATCTCCTACCTACTAGCCTCATCCTGGCTCCTTGACCTGTCCATCCTCCCTGGGCTGAGCTATCTCCTCCCTACCTCCCCACCTACACTCACCTTTACTGGCTCCATCCATGCCTCTTTGACATGTCTGTCTCCTCTCCACCTACCTTCTCCTTTATCCATCTTCTATCCGTCCCCCCCATCTCCCTATTTATTTCAGAATCCCCTTCCCCTCCACCATTTCTGAAGAAGCGTCTCGACCTGAAACATCAGCTTTCCTGCTCCTCTGATGCTGCTTGGCCTGTTGTGTTCATCCAGGTCTACACCTTGTTATCTCAGATTCTCCAGCTTTGGCAGATCCTACTATCCAAGTAATCCATATGTCTTCTTCACCACTATTTTTACCTGTCTCACAATCTAAAGGGACTGATGGATTAATGCGCCCGTATACCACCTAATCCTTGGTGCTTCCCATGTTCCATTACGCATTTGCTTGCCTTCAGTACTCAGAAACGAATCTTCAGTATTGCCATATTTTTGCCTCAACAATTGACCTTTAGAGTGAATTCTCACACTTCCTTAATATTCTCTGTACAAATTCTACTGCCCACTGCTCAAAATCCTTCACATTTAAATTTTGTGCATATGGTCAACAGTTTTGACCCATCAACTATTGATTACAGTCAGCTTCAATCCACCCTGTCTCACCTGTTATGTGGGACTGTATCCTGCGTTAAAGTAATGAAAAGAAAGTCCCACTTTTTATGTCGTTTTTCTCTCTTTGTATTTCCTTGAAGGTGGCAACATCTTATTGAATTTAGATGGTACCCACTCAATGACTTTTGAAAATATGGAGCGCAATATTGCAGAGCTTTTACTGAAGTCCTGTTCAGTTTCATTTACAGTCACCATATATCTTTGATTTTTCTATTTTATAATTTATGAGACAAAACCTTAAATTTTATTATATTTCTTTATAACTTTATCAATCTGTCGATTGGCTTTGATTTTCTGTGAACTGATAACACCAAGTTACTCTTTCAGACTGATCCTACTTTCTTTCAAAATCTTTTATTGAGGAACATTCTGGAACAAGTCAGAGAGAGAACTGCACACATACTACCTGGCCTGCTGGATGTCTTCAGCATGTTCTGTTTGTATTTCAGAATCTGCTACGTTTTGTTTTCTGCCCACTTCAGATTGTGCTGATTGCTGTTTTAATGCAATTTTGAATTTATCGAATATGGTTATTCACGCGTGCAGAGTTTTTCTCTTCCTACAGATAAAGTTTAATCTTTGGAAATGATGATACCTATATTCCCCCAACATTAAAAGAAAGATTTTCCTGATAGACTTGCGATCAAGTCATGGTTAGGGTTAGTGCATGCCTTTTGACCATTTGTGAATTATGACCAATGGAAATTGAAGAAAACTATTTTGCAGAGGTGGGCTCAGTGTGTTAAATCCATGTTCAATCTGTTACATTTTACTGTCAATTCAACATCAATACCCAATCAAAATTACTTTGTAACACCAAAAGACAGTCTTTGGATAGGTAGAATGACAGAAGGCAATTAAAGAAGTTACCCCCAGTAGGAACTCAGATCAACTCAGGACCATCTGATCTATTCAAACCACTTTCAGAAGTTAGATGGTCAAATTCTTGATACACGTTCGTTCGTGGAGAGGACGAATTTTCTGAAAATGGAAGTGTTAGTATCTATTAAGTGGTCTATATTGGAACACACAGAAACAAAGGAACATGAGTAGGCTATTCAGCCCCTCAGGCCCATTCCACCATTCGATGAAGTCATGGCTGATCTATGGCTTAACTCCATATACCTGCCTTTGGCCTATATCTTTTAATACCTTTGTTTAGCCACAGTTTATTTGTCTCTGATTTAAAATTAACAACTGATCCAGCATCCACTGATATTTATGGAAAAGAGTTCCAAATATCTATCACCCTTTGTGTGTACTAGATGTTTCTAACATCTCCTGTGAATGGTCTGGTCCTAATTTTCACACTGTGCTACAATTATATTCAAATAGATTAGTTTGTTCATATATTAATATAGAAATATTACTATCACTGTCGCTTCCAGATTTTTGGTATTGATACTGTAAATAAATTTTCATTTATTCACTTGTGGGATGTGAGCATCATTGACTCGGCCAGTATTTATTGCCGGTGCCTAGTTGCCCTTGAGAAGGTGGTGGTCAGCTGCTTGAACCACTACAGTCTACCTGCTGTGGGGCAACCCACAATGCCATTAGGGAGGGAATTCCAGGATTTTGACCCAGCAACACCCCCAATGATGATATATTTCCAAGTCAGGATGGTGAGTGGCTTGGAGGGGAACTTACACCCACTCCAAGTACCTGTGATTTTGGCAGCTATCTAATTAGTTCCAGGTCTGAAACACAATCTTATAATTTGATACAGTAGTATTGATTGCAAGATCCAGTAACAGAGAAGAGTGTTTCAACATTTGCAGTGTAGACATTTGTCCTGGTAAGAAATAGGAATTTCTTCAGCACAGAAGAAAATCTATTTACATCAAACATGCGTCTGTTCATTTTTAGGTTTCCACATTCAGATGCTTGCTTTCACAGTTTTTTCTTGTCCTTTCTCTCTAGAAATGTATCTGGTTGCCTTTGAATCCATTCTAAGTAAGTGTATAATTATAATTGTTACACCAAAGCAAGGATGTCCCAACATGAGAAGCAATGCATCAAAATGCAGATTGACATCTAACTTCAGGCATTGAGCTGTGGGGAGGTTTGAAGCACTTCCATATGCTTACAATGAAGAAGAGAAAACTCAGGGGACTTTTGTTTAAAGTATTCCAGGTCCTTAAGAGAAAAGATCATTTGAGCTCTGATACAATGTTGAACATTATCAGTGACTTTGAATCAAGGAATATAGACTCAATATTTAGAAGATAGGAACTGTTGAGAGAAAATGCATTGCATTGACTATTGTCATGACTGTGTAATTACAATGTTACATAATTTATACAGAATGTTAATCTGCCTTTAAAATTGGCCACAGAATCCTACAAAATGGATTTCAGATGTCACATGACTAACCTAATAGATTGAGCTGACTTTCGGACTAAACTATGCTTATATTAAGAGGAGATCACAAGAGATCTTTTGAAATTCAAGGAACATTTCAAGAATAAACAGAAATGCTCTGTCACTGGTTCTCCAGGATGTGTGAATAACTCAGATAATAAAATGTGAGGCTGGATGAACACAGCAGGCCAAGCAGCATCCCAGGAGCACAAAAGCTGACGTTTCGGGCCTAGACCCTTCATCAGAGAGGGGGATGGGGGGAGGGAACTGGAATAAATAGGGAGAGAGGGGGAGGCGGACCGAAGATGGAGAGTAAAGAAGATAGGTGGAGAGAGTGTAGGTGGGGAGGTAGGGAGGGGATAGGTCAGTCCAGGGAAGACGGACAGGTCAAGGAGGTGGGATGAGGTTAGTAGGTAGCTGGGGGTGCGGCTTGGGGTGGGAGGAAGGGATGGGTGAGAGGAAGAACCGGTTAGGGAGGCAGAGACAGGTTGGACTGGTTTTGGAATGCAGTGGGTGGAGGGGAAGAGCTGGGCTGGTTGTGTGGTGCAGTGGGGGGAGGGGATGAACTGGGCTGGTTTAGGGATGCAGTAGGGGAAGGGGAGATTTTGAAACTGGTGAAGTCCACATTGATAGCATATGGCTGCAGGGTTCCCAGGCGGAATATGAGTTGCTGTTCCTGCAACCTTCGGGTGGCATCATTGTGGCAGTGCAGGAGGCCCATGATGGACATGTCATCAAGAGAATGGGAGGGGGAGTGGAAATGGTTTGCGACTGGGAGGTGCAGTTGTTTGTTGCGAACTGAGCGGAGGTGTTCTGCAAAGCGGTCCCCAAGCCTCCGCTTGGTTTCCCCAATGTAGAGGAAGCCGCACCGGGTACAGTGGATGCAGTATACCACATTGGCAGATGTGCAGGTGAACCTCTGCTTGATGTGGAATGTCATCTTGGGGCCTGGGATGGGGGTGAGGGAGGAGGTGTGGGGACAAGTGTAGCATTTCCTGCGGTTGCAGGGGAAGGTGCCGGGTGTGGTGGGGTTGGAGGGCAGTGTGGAGCGAACAAGGGAGTCACGGAGAGAGTGGTCTCTCCGGAAAGCTGACAGGGGAGGGGATGGAAAAATGTCTTGGGTGGTGGGGTCGGATTGTAAATGGCGGAAGTGTCGGAGGATAATGCGTTGTATCCGGAGGTTGGTAGGGTGGTGTGTGAGAACGAGGGGGATCCTCTTGGGGCGGTTGTGGCGGGGGCAGGGTGTGAGGGATGTGTCGCGGGAAATGCGGGAGACGCGGTCAAGGGCGTTCTCGATCACCGTGGGGGGAAAGTTGCGGTCCTTAAAGAACTTGGACATCTGGGATGTGCGGGAGTGGAATGTCTTATCGTGGGAGCAGATGCGGCGGAGGCGGAGGAATTGGGAATAGGGGATGGAATTTTTGCAGGAGGGTGGGTGGGAGGAGGTGTATTCTAGGTAGCTGTGGGAGTCGGTGGGCTTGAAATGGACATCAGTTACAAGCTGGTTGCCTGAGATGGAGACTGAGAGGTCCAGGAAGGTGAGGGAAGTGCTGGAGATGGCCCAGGTGAACTGAAGGTTGGGGTGGAAGGTGTTGGTGAAGTGGATGAACTGTTCGAGCTCCTCTGGGGAGCAAGAGGCGGCGCCGATACAGTCATCAATGTACCAGAGGAAGAGGTGGGGTTTGGGGCCTGTGTAGGTGCGGAAGAGGGACTGTTCCACGTAACCTACAAAGAGGCAGGCATAGCTGGGGCCCATGCGGGTGCCCATGGCCACCCCCTTAGTCTGTAGGAAGTGGGAGGAGTCAAAAGAGAAGTTGTTGAGTGTGAGGACGAGTTCAGCTAGGCGGATGAGAGTGTCGGTGGAGGGGGCCTGGTCGGGCCTGCGGGACAGGAAGAAGCGGAGGGCCTTGAGGCCATCTCCATGCAGAATGCAGGTGTACCGGGACTGGACGTCCATGGTGAATATGAGGTGTTGGGGGCCAGGGAATTGGAAGTCCTGGAGGAGGTGGAGGGCATGGGTGGTGTCACGGACGTAGGTGGGGAGTTCCTGGACCAAAGGGGAGAAAATGGAGTCCAGATAGTTGGAGATGAGTTCGGCTGCAGGAGCAGGCTGAGACGATGGGTCGACCAGGGCAGGCAGGTTTGTGGATTTTGGGAAGGAGATAGAAACGGGCCGTGCGGGGTTGGGGAACAATGAGGTTGGAGGCTGTGGGTGGGAGGTCCCCTGAGGTGATGAGGTCGTGAATGGTGTTGGAGATGATGGTTTGGTGCTCGGGTGTGGGGTCATGATCGAGGAGGTGGTAGGAGGTGGTGTCGGAGAGTTGGCGTCTGGCCTCGGCGATGTAGAGGTCAGTGCGCCATACTACCACTGCGCCACCCTTGTCTGTGGGTTTGATGCTCCAACCCCACCACACCCGGCACCTTCCCCTGCAACCGCAGGAAATGCTACACTTGTCCCCACACCTCCTCCCTCACCCCTATCCCAGGCCCCAAGATGACATTCCACATCAAGCAGAGGTTCACCTGCACATCTGCCAATGTGGTATACTGCATCCACTGTACCCGGTGCGGCTTCCTCTACATTGGGGAAACCAAGCGGAGGCTTGGGGACCGCTTTGCAGAACACCTCCGCTCAGTTCGCAACAAACAACTGCACCTCCCAGTCGCAAACCATTTCCACTCCCCCTCCCATTCTCTAGATGACATGTCCATCATGGGCCTCCTGCACTGCCACAATGATGCCACCGAAGGTTGCAGGAACAGCAACTCATATTCCGCCTGGGAACCCTGCAGCCATATGGTATCAATGTGGACTTCACCAGTTTCAAAATCTCCCCTTCCCCTACTGCATCCCTAAACCAGCCCAGTTCATCCCCTCCCCCCACTGCACCACACAACCAGCCCAGCTCTTCCCCCCCACCCAAAGCATCCCAAAACCAGTCCAACCTGTCTCTGCCTCCCTAACCGGTTCTTCCTCTCACCCATCCCTTCCTCCCACCCCAAGCCGCACCCCCAGCTACCTACTAACCTCATCCCACCTCCTTGACCTGTCCGTCTTCCCTGGACTGACCTATCCCCTCCCTACCTCCCCACCTACACTCTCTCCACCTATCTTCTTTACTCTCCATCTTCGGTCCGCCTCCCCCTCTCTCCCTATTTATTCCAGTTCCCTCCCCCCATCCCCCTCTCTGATGAAGGGTCTAGGCCCGAAACGTCAGCTTTTGTGCTCCTGGGATGCTGCTTGGCCTGCTGTGTTCATCCAGCCTCACATTTTATTATCTTGGAATCTCCAGCATCTGCAGTTCCCATTATCTCTGTGTGAATAACTCACCCTAGTTAACAAGAGCTTGATAATGACAACCATCCAATCTACTGGCTGAGAAAGTTAAAAATTAATTACCTTAATTGAAAGGCATTTCTTTAATGTTCCTAACATGGGAACATGTTTCCACAGTTTTGGAGTAGCAGCCATATTAAGTTTCAATTTGAATACGACAGGCTGTGAGGTACAATATTGATCAAACCTCCAAGAGGAACTCTGAGAGGAAGAGGATTCTCAACGGAGAGAGAGAAGGAATCAAACAGCTAAAAGATTCTCTTTCTGAAGAAGGGTCACTTGACTCGAGGAGTTAACTCTGCTTTCTCCCTACAGATGCTGCCAGATCTGTTGAGTTTTGCCAGCAGTTTCAGTTTTTGTTTCAGATCCACAGTTCTTTGTTTTGTTTTAAGCTCTGCTGAATCAGGGGACCAAGGACCATATCCTGCAAAGCAATAATAAATGGGTCTTCACTCGCTGTCAGAACCTATCTTTCACAGTCTGCCTGTTGGAGAAAACCCAAATTTTGCAACTACAGAAATCTATCACAGCTGCCAAATCCTGAGTTCAAGTTTTTAATAGCTTCACCTCAGAAAGAAAAATCGTCAAACAAGTAACAGACTTGCAACGATAACTGTGATCTAAATTTTATTGTCATAAATATCTTTTATGTGCACATAATTTTAATCTTTGTCCTTGTATTTTAGTTAATAACTGGATCACTTTTCAGTGATTCACTTTCAGCAATAGCTGTCTCATAAATTAACCTTTGACTTTTTT
Organism: Stegostoma tigrinum; assembly: GCF_030684315.1. Taxonomy (NCBI): domain Eukaryota; kingdom Metazoa; phylum Chordata; class Chondrichthyes; order Orectolobiformes; family Stegostomatidae; genus Stegostoma; species Stegostoma tigrinum. The sequence continues at coordinate 33,003,410 of NC_081358.1, read as the reverse complement.
AAAAGAAACTAAAATATTGCTGGTGGTTACTTTCAAATCTGAACACTCAAAAAACAGAAAAGGAGCTAAACATGCCATATTAGCGTTCAGTTCACACACCATCCTGCAGATACACCTGATGTGGTCACAATGTTGTTTAGACATCACTTCTTTATACTGAGACTGTAGAATGATGTTAGTGGTGGAAGCTTGTGTTTAATAATTTAAGGAGGGTTTAAAAGATATTTGGCAACTAGGAGTTTAACTTTTGATTCTGGTCAGTTGCACTGTGTTCTGTATTTTTCCATCTTCCTCAGTTTTGTTAGTCTTTTGCTTAGTCTTTTCTTAGTCTTCCCATAAAAATGGGAAGGTGGAAGATCTCTAAAGGTAGCTCTCCTGCTTCTGACCTTGGGTTTCAGTTCCACTTCCAATTCGAGGATGCATTGGCTATTAAAAAAAAACCCAGTCATAGGTCAGTGTGCATCGGAGTTCATCCCAACCTGAATAATGAGGGAGGAATGGTGGTCAGGAGGACACCCAAATGAAAGCCACCTACCAAATCCAGGAATAGTGGTTGCTGCAAAGGGTGATCCGCAAGCATTGTAACAACTTTCTGTCACTTGGGAAAAGCTGAAAGAGAAACTAAGTGATGGGTAGCCGTGGAAATAGTGATGATTACAAATCCTTCTCTGTCAAAAGTGCAATTTGATTTCACTTTTTATACTTTCAATGCCACAGTTGGTATTATTCATCACATTGCTCATTTCTCTTCTCGTAGTATCACGGGTGTCCATAGCAGCAAAGGCATACTGCAGTATATTACAGTGTCATTAAATCTTACCTGATTATTTGAAGTTTGACATTCTAGCTATGGGCCTGATAAGCGCAAGATGAAAAACTCTGTCAATCTGTCTCTCCTTCCTGCAATATTCAAGCATCATACTAATTAACTAATTGCTTTGAACTTTATTAACTTAAACATGTAAGAAAGACTAAAACACAATGTTCTAAAATATAGCAATCATTGCCCAGAAGTGAACTATGGCTTCATATAGCTCTCTCAGTTCTCATAATGTTGAAGACCAAATTCCATTGACTTGAGCTAAAACTGCAATATTGGAGATGCTTCCTTTCAGATGAAACAAGACATCGCCACAACTGTCCCTCAGGTAAATATTAAACATCATCTGACAACATTTAAAAACCAAGGGGCTCTCCCCTGTTCAATATTTATTTTTCTATCAACATTACTAAAATTGTTTGTCTAGCCATTATCACATTGGGTTTGAGAGGCCTTGCTTTGGGAAAATTGTGTGTCATGCTTTCTAAATTACAACAGCAACTATGCCTCATAAAATGTTTCATTGGAAAAAATATTTTGGGGGCAATTTCAGTTTATTGGAGTTGCCAAATAAATGCAATATTTTGTTTCTCACTTTTCAAAAATATGAACATTTGTGAACATGAAAACAAAAATGTGAACTTCTTGAAATGTTCACATGTAACAATGAGGAAAACATTTGGATTAAACAGATTTGGGAGCCATTGACATCAATTTTCTTTTAAATTAGTTTTCTTTAAAATACCTTTCAACTATTTGAGAGGATTTTATCAATGCAAATAGTGCTTATATCTGTTTATGGGCAGGGATGAAAGTAAATTACTGTTATGTTTTTACAGGCTTCATCAGGAATAAAGTAAATATATTACATTTCAAAACTGTTCTGGCAAATTACCATATAGGCGGAATATTACAACTTTATTTAATATTTCTGTTCCTTGCTGAAATGTTACTTACATATAGTTCCATGTAAATGATTGTAACCATTAGATTTATCTTTCTATAATATAATTATTAATGAAACGGTTTTTATTCTGAAAATTATTGAAATTTTGCAATATGACCTGTTGTTCATTGTTTCATTGACTAAAATTTTGTATTTTTTTTATTAGTCATTCATGGGATATGGGCAACGCTGGTTGGACCAGCATTTATTTCCCATCCCTTATAGCCCTTGAACTGAATGGCTTGCTATGCCACTCCAGAGGGCAGTTAAGAATCAACAACTATTCTGTGGGTCTGGAGTCATTTGTCGGCCACACCAGATAAGGATTTCAGATTTCCTTCCCTAAAATACTAGTGAACCAGATTGGTGTTTACAAAAATCAGCAATGGTCATAATTGACAAGCTTTTTTTCCCCCTAATTTCCAGCTTTATTGAATTCCAATTTCACCCCATGAATTGAAAGTTTCAAATGCATGCCCCAGAACATTAGGGACTTCATGACTTTACCAGGATTACTGTGACATTACAATAATTTCACTGCCTTGCTTTAATTGACTAGTTTCTACATATTTGGTTAAATCAGAGATTTTTTTTTTGCCAAATCCCAAAAAAAAATTATTCAGAATAGTTGAGCTATCTAGACCAAAACGTTACCCAGTTTAATGTCCTAGTCTGTATTGAATTAGCTGACTTCAGATGGGAGAGAGGTGTGAGTGAAAATTTTGACCTCAATGACTTTTAGATTGGATGCAAAATTGGCCTATATTCCTGCTTCTGATTGCCCGTCAACAATTACCACTGAAAATTGCGTATGTAAATGTCAGAAATAAATGTAATCATGCCAAGTTTTGTCCATAGCTATGGTGGGTTAATCCGTGGACACTCACTCTTGAAGATCACAGATGACTGATGAATCCTTGACTGAAGCCCTAAAGGGTGACCTGTGTCCATGGTCTTTCAGAAAGGCAGAGGAGTGGAAAATATAGTTATGCAGGTACTGGTTGGTTGACTTCCTTTTCTCACAGGGCCATCATTCATGCATGAGCTTTATGTACAAATACATTGACATATCAAAAATGTAACCATCTTCATGGTTGTAAAACAAGTGCAACAATTTGGATATTCACTAAATCACAATAAAAATAAGAATTTTTGTTTATAGATATAATTACTAATGTGTTGTAACATTTTAATAAGGAAAATTTATTGACAGATCAACAAATCGATAGTTAACAAAATGATCCTTCTAATGGACAAATATAATAAGCTATAAGTATTTTCTTCATACTTTCACAATTCTTAACATTTTCTAATTTAAAGTCAAGAACGTTACTTTCCCCGCGTCCTTTAGGTCTACCTAAGAAAAATACTTCTGCAGGGCAATGGGCAGTGGGGTGCATCTGTGCATAAATCATTGCTTCTACCTCAACTTGAGCCGCGCATGCAGTTCTGGCCACCTCATTACAAAAGGACAGAATTGTTCCCAAGAGGACATTCACATGGAGATTCATGAGGATGTTGCCAGGACATTTAAAAATGCAGCAAAGAGGAAAGTTTGCATAAGCTGGGGTTGTCTTCCTTGGAACAGAGGAGGTTGAGGGAAGATTTGTTTGAGATGCACAAAATTTTGAGGGGCCTGCATAGTGTGGATGGGAAGGACTGATTTATGGAATCTATTTAAACGGTGGGATAAAAAGACGCTGTTATCTGTTTGCCTCCATCAAAAACAGTTATTGGCTCAGGACAAAGAGGACAAAAGTCAATTCTATATTAACTAACCACTACCTTTATTAGTTTAGTTAAAGCACACAATTCACACTATTTGCTTAGAAAAAGGTTAACAACAAGCATGCAATTCATCACCACACACTAAGCTTGATGTTCCCAGAACAGTCAGCAAAATAAATGCTAATACCAAAGAATAGAAGATGATGCTGGCCAAGCCCTTCTTCCAGGTTTTGGAGGTCTTCTCCAACCAAGTGCTGGTTCACAACTTTGCAAAGGTTGCCCTCCAGAGTTTTCATTGATGGCACTCTGAAATCCTTCAATTTTATCCTTTTCCCTTATCTTCCCAAACTGTGGTGTTTTGTTCTTGTTGGTTCTCAACTCATCCAAATGCTGGTGTCTTTCCACCGTAGGCTTATTCCAAGGACACTTTTGGAATTATCTCATTATTCTTCCACCAAATAAGGATTTCGCAGTTATGTCATCACTCAGAGCTGGGCCTGGACAATCTAGTCTGAGCCAACCGCCGAGGCTCAGGCAATTTAACAAACTTATTGGAATTTATTTTAAAGACATTACTAACTTACTTGATTTCATCGGTGCATGAGTAAAGAAATGGACTGCGCCTGACAAAGGAGCGTTGCTACAAAAGCTTGTGCGATTTCAAATAAACCTATTTGACTATAACCTGGTGTGACTTCTGACCTAGTCCACCCCAGTCTGACATTAGTGCCTCCACATTGTGAATAAAGAAATCGTCACTGAGGAAGGATTGTATTTTCTATCAAATATGGACAGGTTCTGTTACATGCAGAGTTAAACCCAAGACATAATAGTCGACATTGATCAAAGAACGATTTTAATTGTTTATAACAAGCATAAACTTCACTTAATATTAATGGCTAGATTAAAGTTGTGTTGCCATTAAACACACAATTTTATAATGATTTACTTTAACAAAATAAATTTGAGTTTCCAGAAAGACCATGAGGGTTGTACATTTGTATGAAACACATATAGTTGTAGAACAATGATGCCACTGTGTTACGTGGTTTGAAGATTTCAGGGAGAAATCTTCTACTATTTATTTATTTCTACAATTAGCATTTTCACCTTGAAGTCAGTATGTTGCGAGTTCATGCTCCATCTCTCACTTGCACGTATGATGTCAACCGAAATTCCAGCGCAATTCTGAGGAAACGTTGCATTGCTGGAACTTCTTTGGACAAGAAGTTAAGGCTTCATATTCCATTCACATGGATATTGGAGACAAAATTTGAATCAGAGCAGTCAAAAATAAGAATGTGAGGACTGGAGTAGGCTATCTAGCCTTTTGAATCAGTCTGCCTGTTATCTATGTTAAAATATGAATTAAAGTATAACTAGAAACAAGTTAATGGCTAATCATGACATTGATTATCAGATTTGTTGATTATCAGATTTTCTTGTCTGTAATACAGCATCTGCAACCTGCACTTTACAGTGAGTTACTTTACAAAAGGTATTTTGTGCCATTTCCGAGTTTCAATGTAATGCATCTGTCTACAGTACTACATAAATTAAAAGTGGGAGTATCAAATCCAATAAGTGACACCTTCTAGATATTTTCTGAGCAACATGTTCAGAGATATTATTACACACCTCTGGAACTGAAAAGATAAAGTCACCAGTGTCCTGCTTTCTTGTTAAACATATCATGCCTTAGGTGAGGTTAGAGGTTGAGGAGGAGAATCATTCATGGTAAACTCAGCTGGTGCAGGAATTAGACCCAGACTGTTGGCATCACTCTGCATTGTAAACTAGCTGGCCAGCCAACTGAAATCCCCCACCTCAGAGGCAGCAACACTACCACTGCATCACAGGAGCCCAATAGTGATGCCTTCTAATGAATGAGCACCCCATTTAAGGATAGTTTGAAACACTTAAAAAAAAGCAAGGATTCACACATGCAAGAGTGCCCAAAGGGCTAAGTCTTTCAATTTATGCAGACATTGCACACATCATTGTCATCCATTGTTACTTTTATACCTGAAGAAACCTGGCTATTTAATATAAGAGAACAAAAATAAATTTGTGTGGCAAAGTCATTTGTTCGCTAAGATTGCACCAAGTTCGGCATAAAATGGTATCAGCGTCAATTTTATCACTGAATTTACCTACTAGGGAAAAGGACAACTCACTTTATTGGAAGCATGATTTTGATCAAGTAAATTTAAATCTGGCAATTCCTGTTTTTCAGACCTGGTTAATTGAATGTTATCATTGAGGTGATCTATGTGGTCAACTTGACTAGTACGATTTAGTCAGTCTCATGAATTGGAGTTCTTCACATAGTTTAATGTATTTAACATTCTACTAAATTACAAAGATTTTGAACATGATGAAAAGACTAAAAAGTTTTAAACATTATTTGAGTCAAAGAGACATTGAGGTCTACAGCAAGAAAGAGGCCGTTCAACCCAGCAAGTCCATGCCAGTCAAAGCTAACCACCTACCTACTCTAATCCCATTTTCTATCATTTAGCCCACAGTCTAGTATACCCTGGCATTGCAAAGACACAGCTCAATACTTCTTCAGTCTTATTAGGATTTCTGCCTGTCCCACCCTTACAGGCAGTGAGTTCCAGATTCTCACCGCCCTCTGGATGAAAAAGGTTTTCCCCACATCTCCTCTAAACCTCCTACCACTTACCTTAAATCTATGTCCCTTGTCATTGATCTCTCCATTAAAGGGAAAGTTTCTTTCTGGTTACCTTGTCTATGCCCCTCATAATTTTACACATCTCAATCATGAGTCGACTTAATCTCCTTTGCTTTGAAAAAAGCAACCCCACTCGGTCCAATCTATCTTTAATAAGTGAAACTCTCCAGCCCAGGCAACATCCTGGTAAATTGATAACATTCTCCAGGGCTATCACACTTGTCCTTTAATGTGCATTCCAGAACAGCGCACAATACTTTAATTGTAGCATAATCAACATTTTGTATAGATCCAGCATAACTTCCCTGCTCTTAAACTCTATCTCTCAACTAATAAAAGCAAGTTAAAGCTAATAAGTTTAATAAAGACCAAGTTGTTTTAAATCAACAACAAATTTTATCTACATAGTGTCTTCAATGTAATAAAAGGACTCGAAGGTCAAACATTTGAAACCTTGTCACATAGAGAGATACTACAGCAGTTGGGATAGGTTTTAAAGACTGTCTGAAAGATAAAAAGAAAAGGAGATGTTTATAGATGGATTGCTATAACTTAGGACCTTGGCTGTTAAAGGCACAACTGCCAACAGTAAAGAGACATTTGTCAAGGATGTTCAAGAGGCTAGAATCGAAGCAGTTTATATATTTCAGAGCTTATATATTCTATAGGTCAAGAAAAATTACATGCAGAAAAGGTGCAAGCTCATTGAGAGATTTGTAAACAAGAATGAGACTTTTCAAATTGAGCTATTGATTAAAAGAAGCCAATATTAGTCTCTGAGCACATTGAAGCTTGGTGAATATGATTTGGTGCACGTTATTGACCACAGAGGTTTTATATTTCCACTTTAAAGACAGTGTAAGAAGGGAGGCTGACCAAGGATGTATTTGGAATCATCAGGTCTAGAGGTTAGAAAGACATGAATCAAAGTAGGAAGCAAAGAATGGTTAAGGTTTATAGAATAACCCAAAATTCGAAGTGCAGATGAAAGCGCAGCAGAAAGCTGAAAAAATAAAGTACATGAAAAACTAACCAAAGTTATGTAGAGGAAAGAACAGCCAAAAATAGATGGTAAAATTTGGTAAAGGGTTTGCAGTTCTGCATCATTAGAAGTAGCTGAAAGTAGCCAATGTTACAGAGAGCATGTTACTTGGGAAAAGAGGTTGGATAATTTTCACATCAAGTTACCTGAAGAACCATTTTAACACCACATGTCCACTGTCAGATTGTTGTAACACTGAATTTAAGTGTACTGTAACCTTAAAATGTTTGACATTGCTTTATAATACTGCAGAAAGCGAGTCACATTTACAGCAGAAGTAGTGTCTTATGAGCTATTACTTTTAAGTTCACTTGAAGCATGAAAATAAGCCTCTAGCAGTAATCAATGAACACAGTGTTGATTGTTTAGAGAACGTAGGCTTCTTCTGTCTTTCCATACCAGCTACTAACTGTGTATGAACTTGAGGGAATGCAGAGTAAAGCAATGCATTTGCGACATTCCTTAAGGAAACAGTGTTTCGTAAATACAAATTTGTTACAGCTTTTCACTTTCCAAAAGACCACAAGACAATAAAGCACAGAAACAGAAGCAGGCTATTTGGCCCATCAAATCTGCTTAGGCATTCAATGAGATCATGGCTGCTTTGATGACCCTAAATTGCTCTTTCCTGCCTTTTCCCTAGAACATTCCATTCCCTTACTGACTAAAAATCTGTCTATCTGACGCTTGAATATAAGGCCATAAGACATAGGAGTAGAAGCAGGCCATTTATTTCATCAAAGATAATGGGAACTGCAGATGCTGGAGAATCCAAGATAATAAAATGTGAGGCTGGATGAACACAGCAGGCCCAGCAGCATCTCAGGAGCACAAAAGCTGACGTTTCGGGCCTAGACCCTTCATCAGAGAGGGGGTTGGGGTGAGGGTTCTGGAATAAATAGGGAGAGAGGGGGAGGCGGACCGAAGATGGAGGGAAAAGAAGATAGGTGGAGAGAGTATAGGTGGGGAGGTAGGGAGGGGATAGGTCAGTCCAGGGAAGACCTACAATGTGGACTTCACCAGCTTCAAAATCTCCCCTTCCCCCACCGCATCCCAAAACCAGCTCAGTTCGTCCCCTCCCCCCACTGCACCACACAACCAGCCCAGCTCTTCCCCTCCCCCACTGCATCCCAAAACCAGCCCAGCCTGTCTCTGCCTCCCTAACTGGTTCTTCCTCTCACCCATCCCTTCCTCCCACCCCAAGCCGCACCTCCATCTCCTACCTACTAACCTCATCCCACCTCCTTGACCTGTCCATATGCTGTGGACTGACCTATCCCCTCCCTTCCTCCCCACCTATACTCTCCTCTCCACCTATCTTCTTTTCTCTCCATCTTCGGTCTGCCTCCCCCGCGCTCCCTATTTATTCTAGAAACCTTACCCCATCCCCCTCTCTGATGAAGGGTCTAGGCCTGAAACCTCAGCTTTTGTGCTCCTGAGATGCTGCTTGGCCTGCTGTGTTCCTCCAGCTTCACACTTTATTATCATTTATTTCATCAAGTCTGCTTCAGACTGTATTGAGTACTTCAGACTGTATTGAGTACCTCATATTTATGTAGGGACCAGTGGAGTGTGCTAGTGTGGCAGACACACATTGAGAATGGGAACTCAGGGATTCTGCTGAACTCAACAAGGGGTCTTTATTGTGTTATCTATTTCCACTCTGCAATGATAGCAAGCCAAATGGCAATGGAGGACTTTGACAACACCCATCATCAACTATGACTGCAGGGCGAGTTTCAAATTAGCAGTGCAGTAGATGATAGCCATTCACCAGGCAGGATGCAGGATTAATGCCAATAAAGAGTCATACTAGACTCAAAATGTTAATTCTATTTCTCTCTCCACAGATGCTCCCGCTGAGTTTCTCCAACACTTTCTGTTTCACTTTCAGATTTCTAGCAACACAGTATTTTGTTTTTACTTGAGTGTTTAATTCAGTGCAACTTCTCTTCCAATATGTCCACTTTGAAGAAGTTCTGCTCTTCTCTCTGACAGAGTTGTGAAAAAGACACCTACTGGACTTGAAACGTTAACTCTGATTGTCTCTCCACAGATGCTACAAGACCCGCTGAGTTTTTCCAGGACTTTGATTTTTATTACAAATTGGAGGCTTAGGTTGGATGGTGTATTTGGTTGATCATGGCAGGAGATATAGAGTGGCACAATTAAAAGTAATTCAAAGGTTAGAATGAGGGACTAGGTGATTACATCTCCTCCTTCTGGCTCACAAGAAACCTACATTTTAATAAAATTACCTTCTGGAACAGTTTGTGCTCTCTTGGCTATAACAAAAAGGTTTTGCAAGGACCCGAAACCCCAAATAATGGCAGTCAATATGAATCAAAGTTTCAAATGTACTGTGGGAACCTGTTCTGAATGAAACAATGAAATGTACATGTCCGCAGTACAGGATTAATGACCACTTTGAAAACCATTGACATAAATGTCCATCATGGGCCTCCTGCACTGCCACAATGATGCCACCCGAAGGTTGCAGGAACAGCAACTCATATTCCGCCTGGGAACCCTGCAGCCCAATGGTATCAATGTGGACTTCACCAGTTTCAAAATCTCTCCTTCCCCCACCGCATCCCTAAACCAGCCCAGTTCGTCCCCTCCCCCCACTGCACCACACAACCAGCCCAGCTCTTCCCCCCCACCCACTGCATCCTAAAACCAGTCCAACCTGTCTCTGCCTCCCTAACCGGTTCTTCCTCTCACCCATCCCTTCCTCCCACCCCAAGCCGCACCCCCAGCTACCTACTAACCTCATCCCACCTCCTTGACCTGTCCGTCTTCCCTGGGCCGACCTATCCGCTCCCTACCTCCCCACCTATACTCTCTCCACCTATCTTCTTTTCTCTCCATCTTCAGTCCGCCTCCCCCTCTCTCCCTGTTTATTCCAGAACCCTTACCCCATCCCCCTCTCTGATGAAGGGTCTAGGCCCGGAACGTCAGCTTTTGTGCTCCTGAGATGCTGCTTGGCCTGCTGTGTTCATCCAGCCTCACATTTTATTAAGCTTGTGTGCAGTTGCTTTGGAATGCATTCCTTATTTGTAAGAATGAAGACCCTCCTGACTAATCAGAGAGAGCTTAATATCGAGGCTTTAAGCATCCATGTATTGCTATTACAAACAATAACACTGAAATTTATAATGTACTTACAATATTACCATAAATGTAGTCAAACCCATTTCGTTAATATGACATCATAGTGTCTTATTTAATTTTTAATATTTCTGGCAGGTTAAAATGAGCTCGCACTTCAGTCAGTATTTCAAATGTGCATTGCTGGTGACTTATAATCAATAATCCATATTTTGTGGAGGCCTATTCCAAGTAACTTAATGCTGATATCAAGACATCTTAAATGGCAATTTACAGTCTCATAATTGAGTCAGGGAACTGTAAAAGTTTCATCTAATTTGTTTCAATAATGTATGTTATAGAATGTAGTTTTTCCATGTTATATTTACCATGTGGGTGCAGTGAAATTAATTAATTCGAATTTCCAACTAGACTTTGATGTGTCCAAAATATTAACAGGAGGTGTGTTTCCTACCCAAAATCCCAGATGATCATGTTATTTTTTGTGAAATAAGAAGTCCCTCTTTAAAAGCTTGAGTAAAGTTGCTATAGTCTAACTTGCTTATTAAAGGGATCCATCTGAGAACCACCACATCTCAAGTGAAAGGTTAATATTTTCATGGTAACATCAGCCAGTGTTAGAATTTAACCCATGCAGTTACCTTTATTCTGCATTGCAAAGCAACCAAACATGCTAGCCAGTTTGCTTAAAATGTATCTGTAACATCAGTGTAGAATGCTGTAACAAACCAGAAAACTAGTTCACTTTGTAAATGAGAAGAGAAGCAACCTTAAGCCAGATGAAAAATAACCTTCACTGCAATAGTTCTTTCAAACCTTAAACATTTTTTTAAACTGGATGTAACTGCTGTTTGTGCTATTGTTTTGCTAGATTTTTAAATAAATGAATAAAGTTTAAATGAAAGGCAAGAGTCATGTGAATAAAACACCAACTGCCAAAAAAAAATTCCTGGTATTAAGGCATAATGCATCATTGGTTTAGCTAATTACTCTATAGCTTTTAATTGTAAGTTAAGTGGGTAATATTTAATTGGGCTTTGAATAGAGAAGTACACTATTAAACTCAGCTGTTCTGCTTCCCTAATTGATTCTTTCCTTTTATAAATAGTCCAGCTGCTGTTTGCTTTTTCCCAACCCACATGCATGTGTATACATACAAATCAGTTCATTTTAGCTGCCTATGTCTGGATTCCAGCTCACATGGTCACTAATGGATATGTGTATTAAATCTGTGTCATTTGTCTGGTGAACCTAATCCAATTGTACTGAAAGCTGTAATTTGATTATCTCCACAATAATGTTAAAGATCTGACTAAAATGTGCACACTTTTAACTTTTGACCATAAGAACAGAAGAAATAGGAATGGGGGTACTGTCAATTTTTTGCTGCCATACAATAGGATCATGGCTATTCTAACATTTCTCAAGTCCACTGTCCTGTCCTTTCCCTGTAATGCTTGATTACCCAATTGACCAAGAATCTAGCTATCTTAGACTTAAATATACACAAGAACACTGTGCCCTGCGCTGTGATGAAGTTTTAGTTGTAGTGTCTGGTTCAGAGGCAGAACAAGCGGTATGGCACTTGAAACAAACAGACTTATATTGTAGGCAATGGCTATGGATACAGGGTTTAATGGCTGTGACTGTTGTTAATTCAATGGTAACATCTAGTGGAGTTGTTTCGAGACTCAACCACTATCCAAGGACCCAGTGAAACCACCCATTGTCTCTTTTCAGGAAGGGCAGAGTGGGTGAGAGGGCATTCACCAGGTTGTCAGCTGGGATGGAGCATTTTGGCGATGAGTAGAGATTGGATAAGCCAGGGTCATTTTTTTTGGAGCACAGTAGGTTGAGAGGAGGCCTGATAGAGGTGTGTAAGATTATGGGGGTCACAGACAGGATAGATAGAAAGCAGTTATTCCCCTTGGCTGAAAGGTCAATATCAAGGTGGTGTAATTTTAAACTGAAAGGCTGGAGGATTAGACAGGATTTGACAGAAATAATTTTCACCCAGAGGGCATGATGCCTCAGTGGCTACTACTGCTGCCTCACAGAACCAGGGACCTTGGTTTGATTCCAGCCTTGGATGGCTGACTGTGTGGAGTTTGCATATCCTTCCTGGGTCTGTGTGGTTTTCCTCAGGGTGCTCTGTGCTCCCACAGTCAAAGATGTGCAGGTTAGGTAGATTGGCAATGCTAAATTGCCCATAGTGTCCAGGATGTGCAGGCTAGGTGAGTTAGCCGTGGGAAATATGGGGTTATAGAGTAGGGTGGTGTGACTGGGTGGGATGGTCTTCAGAGGGTCACTGCAGACTTGATGGGCCAAATGGTCTGTTTCCACACTGTAGGGATTCTATGTTAACAGGGTGGCAGGAATTTGAAATTTACTCTCTGGGAGGGTAGTTGAGGTGTGAAACTTTACAACCTTTAAAGAAAACTGGATGAGCAATTGAAATGTCATAACATTCGAGGCTCTTCAGCACATTAAGATATTTTCGTGATCACTTTATATCAGATGTTATGTCACAGCACTGGAGCAAGTGAGACTTGAACCCATGCTTCCTGCACCACAAGAACCCATCTTAGGTATTGTAACTGTTACTAACAAGGCAAAGTACATCTCTTCATGGAGAGATTATGCTAGACACTAAATAATTCTCTACCTAAAGCTTGTACGGCAATAGATTCAAAAACAGCTTCTTCCCCGTTGTTACTAGATTTCTGAATGGACCTCTCAAATTTCAGATCTAATGTTGATCCTGCTTATCATGTACCTGTTTTCAGCCATAATTTTGTATTCCTCACATTATTCAATCCCCTATGATCTTTGTGTCTTTGCATGTTATGATCTGCTGTACTGCATGCAAAACAAAACTTTTCAATGTACTTGGGTATAATAATAAATTAAGTCAAATCAATATAATTCAATTGTTAAATTCAGTGTTGAGCCGTAAAGGTTGTGAAGTGCTGAAACAGGAAAGGTAGTGTTGTTCTTCATTGCATTGCATTGCTTTTTACACCGCTAAAGTTGTCCAGTTCATACTGCATCAATTAAATGTTGATCTCTCAGGTCCACCCTGGATCAAGAACTTTGGTCTACATTTTTGACCACCATCACCAAGTGAAGGCACCACCTCAATGATGGATAAAGGCAGAAATGAGTGAAGCGTAGACCAGGGCAATGATATATCCTCTGCCTTTCCACTGGTCTAGGATCATCTTTACGCCTAATCCACACAGGTCCAAAGTTCCAACTCTCTGGCTTGCCAGTCTTCATGTTGCTGGACACTAGAAGCTCAAAAAACACAGTTCTATCAGAAACAAGATCCCCAAGTCTTACATTTTGACAGGGCATAAGACTACCCTCCTTCATTATTTTGCCTATCGTCCCTGACCTTCTATTTCCATGCATTCTTAACATAGCAACTCCTCTTTGTAATACTGCCAGATCTCTATACCACCTCCATTGTTCCACATTCTTGAATTTACTATGTATACTTTTTAAATTTTAATTTACATGCAATGGAATTCTCCATCTTTTGTACGCTGTACAATTGACAACTGAGGCCCTAAAACACTCTGTTGTGCTTGATTTTATCACTTTTCCACCCACCCATACCTTTGCAGATATGGCTATTTTAAACAAATGTTTCTCAGTTAGGCTGATGAAAAAGTCTGTGGACAGAGAGAGAGAAAAAAAGAGAGAGCCAGAGGGAGAGGGAGAGGGGGACAGAGGGAGAGAGAAAGAGAGAGAGAGAAAGAGAAGCAGGATTCATCCTGATCAGCACAGATAGAGGTGTTCTCTGCCAGCAACAAGGGTGAAAGCTGATGAGAACTTGTTCTCTAGGTAATAAAGAGAAGGAACCTGTCAAGATTAAGGACACTGGAAGATTTAACCTGGTGAGGTCAGAAAAAAGGAATATCAGAGTGGGCATTACAGCTGGAAATAGTTTTGTAATTCTCAGCAGACTGAGGAATGGGACTTTTTAGTGGTCACTGGATGTTACAACTCAGTAAAATTGGGAAAGTAAAGTCTGTTTGAAGGCGGGAGTAACTTTACACTGGAAAAAAAAACACCGCAGACAGTTGCATCATAACAGTAGTTATTTAAAGTCATCATTCCCTTCAACCTTCTATTTCTGGGTACATCTACTGCTCTCCTCAACATGTATCCAAAATCTGGGTAGGTAGTGACCCACAAACGTGTAAGACAGATGCTGATGACTGTGATATTCATTAGCGCAATGTCAAATGTATGAAGTTCATTCAGAAAACTATTTACAAGGCGATGATTTCACAGACTTACTCAAATAACCTGAGTTGTAAGTATTTTTAAAATCAACCTGTTAAAAGATGTTAGAACACAGCTCTGACAATATGGGGCTTAAAATCAAGTCTCCTGCCTCAGAGGTAGGATCATTTTGTATGCACTACTAAACTCCCTAAATAGCATGTAGGCTGCGAGTGTGGCAGGATCCTGGTGCAAACGATTGACACGAGCAGCCACTGCTGGTAAAAATAAAACCACTGCACCCAGCATTGCCAGGCAATCTCACATCCAAATCAGAGCCAGGCCTGAAGCAGCTTACCTCTAAGGACAGACAAAAATCACACATTTCCCAATAGCCTTGCTACAGAACAGCCTTGGGTTTATGTTTGATGATGTTACAGTACATTACAGACTAAAAAAGAAATTGCTGGGAAAGCTCAGCAGGTCTGACAACATCCGTAGACAGAAATCAGAGTTAGTGTTTCAGGTTGAGTGATGCTTCTTCAGAACTGTGATAATCTACAATCCGACCCCACCACCCAAGCTATTTTTCCATCCCCACCCTTGTCTGACTTCCGGAGAGACCACTCTCTCCACGACTCCCTTGTTCGCTCCACACTGCCCTCCAACCCCACCACACCCGGCACCTTCCCCTGCAACCGCAGGAAGTGCTACACTTGCCCCCACACCTCCTCCCTCACCCCCATCCCAGGCCCCAAGATGACTTTCCACATTAAGCAGAGGTTCACCTGCACATCTGCCAATGTGGTATATTGTATCCATTGCACCCGGTGTGGCTTCCTCTACATTGGGGAAACCAAGCGGAGGCTTGGTGACCGCTTTGCAGAACACCTCCACTCGGTTCGCAAAAAAACAACTGCATCTCCCAGTTGCAAAACATTTCAACTCTCCCTCCCATTCCTCAGACAACATGTCCATCATGGGCCTCCTGCACTGCCACAATGATGCCACCCGAAGGTTGCAGGAACAGCAACTCATATTCCACTTGGGAACCCTGCAGCCCAATGGTATCAATGTGGACTTCACAAGCTTCAAAATCTCCCCTTCCCCCACTGCATCCCAAAACCAGTCCAGCTTGTTCCCTCCCTCTACTGCATCCCAAAACCAGCCCAGCCTGTCTCTGCCTCCCTAACCTGTTCTTCCTCCCACCCATCCCTTCCTCCCACCTCAAGCCACACCTCCATTTCCTACCTACCACCTCATCCCGCCTCCTTGACCTGTCCATCTTCCCTGGACTGACCTATTCCCCCCCCCTACCTCCCCACCTATACTCTCCTCTCCATCTATCTTCTTTTCTCTCCATCTTCGGTCCGCCTCCCCCTCTCTCCCTATTTATTCCAGAACCCTCTCCCCATCCCCCTCTCTGATGAAGGGTCTAGGCCCGAAACATCAGCTTCTGTGCTCCTGAGATGCTGCTTGGCCTGCTGTGTTCATCCAGCTCCACACTTTGTTATCTTCTTCAGAACTGTGTTGGTTTACAGTATGTTATACAGAGAAAGAGTGAGGGTAGATGAGGCAATATTTTTCTTTGGGACATCACGTGCTGTGATGTAATGCCTTAAAGCTGCACCCCCTGTGTAGTTTGGAGTCTGTGCCATAATACAACAGTAGGCTTGTCAAGTGTGGCAGACTTTGGGAAATGTTATACACGTCAGCATTAAAGGTGGCTGTGGAATTGTACTCACCGTTCTTGATTTCGAAAGGTAATACTTTCTGAATGGAATTCAGCAATTTGCCTCAATATTCCCGCTGCTGACACCCTGGGCTATGTTTAGTCACAGGGTCTTTGTGTCAACAGCAGATTTCATCCTTTCATTGCAGAAGTAATATATCTCTTGGCTGCTCCACTCTGACCACCAGCAGAAAGATTGTGTATACCTTTAATCAATCATTTCATTTCCTGATCAGTTTTTACAAATCCTATTTTCTCCACATTTCATTCGATACTGGAAATCAGATCTTTTCACATGGGTTCACATCATTTCTTCTGTTGTGGGTGGCAGAACAGAAAGTTCAATGCTAATAACTGTTGCAGTTAGGAGTTTGCTGTGACACACACTGAAAGTATTCCTGAACAATTCAAAGCAATCTCCAAACAGTACTCTACCACTGCCCGTTCCCTTCACCCCACACCACTACCCGCACATGGCGGGTGACCATCAGTGCCATTATCTCTATCAAAATCAGAAAGACTCGGGCTAACGTTGGAAATTGAGAATCTTTGTTGACAGTTGGGAGCCCTTCTTTATGTAACCAATGAAAATAAAGACTGAAGATTGATAATGCAGAAATCCAAAATCATAGTTTTACATTCAACCTGCATTATTAACTTTTCTTTCCCTTTGTCATTTTTGGACCACTTGAAGTATAATACTCTTCAGTGTTAAAA
Organism: Stegostoma tigrinum; assembly: GCF_030684315.1. Taxonomy (NCBI): domain Eukaryota; kingdom Metazoa; phylum Chordata; class Chondrichthyes; order Orectolobiformes; family Stegostomatidae; genus Stegostoma; species Stegostoma tigrinum. The sequence goes on along the minus strand of NC_081358.1, from coordinate 32,986,383 downwards.
TACTTCTTTGTCCCATTCTGTGTCTTAATTATTTGGTTACATTATGATCATTTCAGATGACACATTATAGCCTAAAGATTTTAGAACATTTGTACAACATTTATTTGTTTTCCTGATGTTCAACAAATTCTTCCACCAAAATTGTAATTATACTCTCCTGGAATAGGCTTTCCTTGTCAATGTTATTTGCACGATATTTTCCATGGACTACCACTTGAAAATCATTAAGCTCATTAACAAAGCCCAATTGGTTCATTTACAATTGTCAAATTAATAAGAATGCACAATGTAATTTAGGGTTAAATGACTCACGTTTTCATGATCAGAACACCAAAATGTGATGTTATACTTGAGGATCAGAAGTAACTGCTTATTACTTGAAAATATTAGCTATCAAGGACATGTGAATACTACCAGATGATGATTTAGCCGTTTTTATACTTCCTTTATGTAATTTAAAAAGCAAAGGAACATAGAATATAAGAAATAGAAGCTACAGTAAGCCATTCCACCCTTTAAGCCTACTCCATTATTCAGTAAATATCCGGCTGATCTGATTATAGTCACAATTCTCAAGATTAGGGGGCACATTTTTAAGGTGAGAGGAGACAGATTTAAAAAAAGACATGAGAGGCATTTTTTTTTACACAGAGGGTGGTTTGCGTGTGGAATGAACTTCCTACAGGTCTAAAAGACATTTGGATGGACACATGAATAGGAAAGATTTGGAGGGATATGGGCCAGGAGCAGGCAGGTGGGACTAGTTTAGTTGGGATTATTTTCGGCACGGACTGGTTGAACCCGAAGGGTCTGTTTCCATGCCGTATGACTGTGATTCTATAACTCCACTCTCCTTGTTAATCAACATCAAAATGCTTGCATTGCACCATACCATACTGGCAAAGATTGATATGAACTGCAGATCAACACAAGGGGAATATGTTCCAATGAGTGGTTTTGACTTCGCAGAGGGCAGAAAAGGCTTGACATGCATCATTCACCATATTTCAAACAAATCACAAACAGTTTGAAGGGTATAGCGTTCTCTCAGCCCGGTGTGCGGGTCTCTGGGGCTGGTGTGGCAGTCTCGAACCCAGCGTGGGGGTCTCTCAGCCCAGCGTGGGGGTCTCTGGGGCTGGTGTGGCAGTCTCGAACCCAGCATGGGGGTCTCTCAGCCCAGCGTGGGGGTCTCTGGGGCTGGTGTGGCAGTCTCGAACCCAGCGTGGGGGTCTCTCAGCCCAGCGTGGGGGTCTCTGGGGCTGGTGTGGCAGTCTCGAACCCAGCATCGGGGTCTCTCAGACCCGGCATGGCCTCAGTATGGATTTCCAGTCTCGAGGTGATTCCTCAAAGTTCAGTCCCACTGTGGTTAAGCATTTAGGGCAGACTGTAACATTTGAACTGTCAGTTTTATTTCTTTGTCGTCTGCTTAAAACTAAGAGGGTCTGCAGTGTGTAAATTTTAACCATATTTCGTATGTTTCAGAGTAAATTACTGTAATGTTTAACTTTTAACTTTGTACTTTCTTTCTACTTGTTCTTAAGATTCTGTACCTAGGTACTGTGAACCAAAGGTGGCACACTGGGGCAACATTGCACACTTTTCACTGTACTCCTGTGCTTTTGTACTTGAGCACATGACAATAAAATCAAAATCAAACCAATGTACCGTCAATAAGTGTATGATTCAGTATGGCGCCCTCTGCAGGGCACTGTGCTTGTTTCCTGGCATGGACATCAACATTTGTGTTACATCCTCATGCTGGGAAAATCTAGACTGTTGTATTCATGTTTCACTATTTACTTATTTCCTACTATTTCAAATTTGCACAATCTGCATCAGGCAGCTGAAATTCACGTTGGGTAATAATAAAGGAAATGAGATGAGAGTGCCATTTGTAATCAATAAATGGTGTTGACGCCGATAAAGGTGAACTTGAAAGAGACACCATTCTATCAGAAAGCTTTGTGATCAAAGTGCAGTGTGAAGCATCATATAAGAATGCAAATACAATATTCAAGTATATGGATTAAAAGCAGCAGAGTACATGTGATAAGAAGCCACGCTTAAATTGTACTGCTGGAGTTAGATCACACCTTGAATATGTTCTATGCATGACTTCAAATCAAACTGTAACAATGAAGTGAAGTAATCAGCCCTTACCAGCCAAATTTAAATTAAAGAAAGTAATAACAGTATCACCAAATAAGTAGGTTACAAAATGTAAAATTGAATTTCAGGGATAGTAGTAGAAGTAATAAGTAAGGCATCCAGTGCTGCAAGGAAAAGGCAGGAATGCAGAGTTGAGGATGATTAGATCAGCCATGATGTCATGGAATGTGGAGCAGACTCAATGTGATGAATAGTCCTATTTCTGCTCCTATTATGAGATTATTAGGGGAGTGGGACAGAATGAATAGAAAGCAGCTGTTCCCTTTATTTGAAGGATTAGTGACAAAGGTGAATGATTTAAAGTGGGGTCCAGAAGATATTTAAGGAAGAACGTTCTCACCCAGAGGGTGGTGGGTGCCTGGAATGCACTCCCTGGTAGGGCAAGAAAACCCCCACCCCCACACACCACCCCCCCCCCCACACACACCACCCCCCCCCCACACACACCACCCCCCCCCCCACACACACCACCCCCCCCCACACACACCACCCCCCCCCCACACACACCACCCCCCCCACACACACCACCACCCCCCCCCCACACACACAGCCACCTCCCCCCCACACACACCACCCCCCCCACACACAACCACCCCCCCCCACACACACCACCCCCCCCCCACACACACCACCCCCCCCCACACACACCACCCCCCCCACACACACCACCCCCCCCCACACACACCACCCCCACCCCCCCCCACACACCACCCACACACCACCCCCACCCCCCCCACCCCCCCCCACACACCCCCCCCACCCCCCCCCACACACCCCACCCCACCCCCCCCCCACACACCACCCCCACCCCCCCCCACACACCACCCCCACCCCCCCCCCACACCCCACCCCCACCCCCCCCACACACCCCCCCCCCCCCCCCCCACACCCACCCCCACCCACACACCACCCCCACCCCCCCCCACACACCACCCACCCCCACCCCCCCCCCACACACCACCCCCCCCCACACACCACCCCCCCCCACACCCACCCCCCCCCCACCCCCCCCCCCCCACCCACCACCCCCCCCACACACCACCCACACACCACCCCCACCCCCCCCACACACCCACCCCCACCCCCCCCCCCACCCCCCCCACACACCCCCCCCACCCCCCCCCCACACCACCCCCCCACCCCCCCCCCCACACACCACCCCCCACCCCCCCCACACACCCCCCCCCACCCCCCCCACACACCACCCCCCACCCCCCCCACACACCCCCCCCCCACCCCCCCCCACACCCACCCCCCACCCACACACCACCCCCACCCCCCCCCACACACCACCCCCCCCCCCCACACCACCCCCCCCCACACACCACCCCCCCCCCACACACCCACCCCCCCCCACCCCCCCCCCACCACCCCCCCCCACACACACCACCCCCCACCACCCCCACCCCCCCCCCCACACACCACCCCCCCCACACACACCACCCCCCCCCACACACACCACCCCCCCCCCACACACACCACCCCCCCCCACACACACCACCCCCCCCCACACCACCACCCCCCCCCCCCACACACCACCCCCCCCACACACCACCCCCCCCCACACACCACCCCCCACACACACACCCGCCCCCACACACACACCCTCTCCTCCCCTCCCCACCCCACTACCCCCTCCCCACCCCACTCCCCCCTCCCCACCCCACTTCCCTTTCCCCCCCCACTCCCCTATCCCCCCCCCCCCTCACACCCCTTCCCACCCCCCACTCCCCTCCCCCCCCCACACTCCCCCCCACCACCCCCCTCTCCTCCCCCCCCAACCCCTCTCTCTCTCCCCCCCCAACCCCTCTCTCTCTCCCCCCCCCACCCCCTCTCTCTCTCCCCCCCCCCAACCCCTCTCTCTCTCCCCCCCCCAACCCCTCTCTCTCTTCCCCCCCCACCTCTCTCTCCCCCCCACCTCTATCTATCTATCTATCTCCCCCCCACCCCCCTCTCTCTCTCTTCCCCCCCACCCCCCTCTCTCTCTCTTCCCCACCACCCCCCTCTCTCTCTCTTCCCCCCCTCTCTCTCTTCCCCCCACCCCACCCCACCCTCTCTCTCTTCCCCCCCACCCCCCCTCTCTCTCTTCCCCCCTCTCTCTCTTCCCCCCCTCTCTCTCTTCCCCCCACCCCACCCTCTCTCTCTTCCCCCCACCCCCCCCTCTCTCTCTTCCCCCCCACCCCACCCTCTCTCTCTTCCCCCCCCACCCCCCTCTCTCTCTTCCCCCCCCACCCCCCTCTCTCTCTCTCTTCCCCCCCCACCCCCCTCTCCTCTCTTCCCCCCCACCCCCCTCTCTCTTCCCCCCACCCCCCTCTCTCTTCCCCCCCACCCCCCCTCTCTCTCTCTCTTCCCCCCCACCCCCCTCTCTCTCTCTCTTCCCCCCCCCACCCCCCTCTCTCTCTCTTCCCCCCCACCCCTCCCTCTCTCTTCCCCCCCACCCTCCACCCCCTCTGCCACCCCTCCCCACCACCCCTCCTCCTCCCCACCACCCCTCCTCCTCCCCACCCCTCCTCCTCCCCACTACCCCTCCTCCTCCCCACCACCCCCTCCCCCACCCCCACCCCCACAACCTTTAGAAAGTTTCTGAATAAGCAAATAAGGTGTCATAACATTCAAAGCTTTGGCTTAGTGCAGGTAAGTGCAATTAGTGTAGGCAGGAGGGGGGTTTGGGTAGTATAGAATCAATGAGCTGAAGGGACTCTTTTGTACTGTTTGACACTATCTTATATATAAATGTTTGGAATCATGCACTTGTGATAAGGAAAATGTGTGACAGCATCTTCTATACAGGGGAGATTGGATGGGTCCAAACACCTTACAACATGGATCTATTGTTAGCTAATCACTTAATAGGAAATATTAATTTATGGACAATAAATGATAACAGAAAATATTAACAAACAAAAGACAACTTCATCCTCTCATGCAGAAATGGAAATTGCCTTTGGCCAATTTTCATGAACAGAAGAGCATGAGGAAACAGGAGCAGGACTAAAGTATATTCCTGTTCAAACCTGCTCTACAATTCATTACATTCAGAGCTGATCTTTATCTTCAATTTCACCTTTCCATCTGCTCCTCATTTCTCTTGATTCCCTGAGAAACCAAATAATTTGCTATCTCAGCATGAAATATATTAATTGATGGTGCATAAAGACCCTTTACAATTTCATTGATCAACATATCAAATTTCTTCTCATCTTGGTCGAAAATGATCTTTCATATATTGTGCCTAGACACCCGAACCAGACAAAACACCTTTTCCTATCAAGTGCCCTCACTACTTTGAATCTTACAAAGAGATCACCTCTCATTTTAATCTCCAGACTACATAAAACCAATTTACTCAACTGCTTAGAGTAGGGCAACATGCTCACCCCAGTCCCCTGTGGAGACAGCATACCCTAATGTAATTGACTGAGGCCATTGCAATGTTGGATTTTTCTTCTTATTTGCATTATCTGAGTAAATTGCGCTGCCTGTGGTATCTCCACATGTGATTTCCTGTTTGAAAGAATTCATCTCGGAATTCATTTAATTTCATATTAAGAATTCATCTTCACTGCTCTGAAGATGGGTCATTGGGCTCAAAATGTTAACTCTGATTTCTCACCATGGGTGCTGTCAGATCTGCTGAGTTTCTCCTGTAATGTCTGTTTTAATTCATCTCAGTAATGGACTGAAGGCAAATCATGAGGGAAGCAGGAAAGTGTGTTCATAGCAGTGGAAGCCAATTAGGCTACTCTAGAGATAAGGATACATTTCTATTTCTCTCTGTTCCACTAAATCATATTCCTCGTTTAACAAACAGTCTTTTGGTCTCAAGCTCATGCATGCCTGTCAGATTCAAGTAGAAAACTATTTAAGTTTGCAAAACCAGTACATTGGGGTTGTAGAATCTCAATTTCAATCCTAAAACACAAAGAGTAATGCATTGACTATTACTTTGTATGAGAGCAATGAGCTAAATACAGAATAGTCTTACAGATGCTGTTTGGCCATAAACCCTAATGGCTAAGACATTGCACATTAGTGTGTTATTTCTGGGTAGGAGGAGTCCGCCATCCATTCCCTTTCATTTAACGGGGCCTCATGTCCTAACTGACTAATAATTGTTGAGGATCAACTACAATTGACACTTAACCGGAAGAGACATTTTTGGAATTGCAACTGTGAGTCCAGATGGGCTGTCCACTTACCAGCTTCTCGAAGGCCTAACCCGAATGCTGATTGGAAACCCAAACTCATCTGATCTCGTGGAGACCCAACTTTAAGGTCCGACCAAATCAAGAAAAAGACCCTATGGAGTGTGTGAGGCCCTGACCAGTGTCCAGGATCCCACTGGGCACCCCAATTATCTTCTAGAATATCAGACTACCCACACCAGCTCCCAGGCCTGACCAGAAGCAGCCTCTTATCCAGGAAACATGGGATATGCACTGGCCTGCAGGTGAGACTGAAACATGATTTCAAGTCCCTTCTCCCCAGTGTATTCCTGGAAAACATCCAAGCTATTGAATTGTCTCAATGCCAGCAAAACACAGGAGCTGGTCATTGATTTCAGGAAGTGGGGCGGACGACAAGCCCATGGCTGTATCAATGGTGCTGAGGTGGAGATGGTCAAAATCGTCAAGTTCCTGGAGTGATGATCACCAACAATCTGACCTGGTCCATCCACATCAATGCTAAGGTCATGAATATGCATCAACATCTCTGCTTCCTCAGAAGGCTAAGGAAATTCGGCATATCCACAATGAGTCATGCCAATTTTTAAAGATGTGCCAGACAAAACATCCTATCTGGATGTATCACAGATTGACAGGACATGGCTCTGTCCAAGACCGCAAGGCATTACAGAGAGTTGTGAAAGCAGCCCAGTCGATTACACAAACCAGCCTCCTACCCATTGACTCCATCTATACTTCTCACTGCCTGGGGAAAGCTGCCAAAATAATCAAATATCCCTCGCACCCCTTCCATTGGGCAGAAGATACAAAGGGTTGAAAACATGTACCAACAGATTCAAGAACAGCTTCTTCCTTGCTGTTATCAGACTTTTGAATGAACCTCTCAACGTTAAGGTTGATCTTTCTCTGCTCCTATTCTGTAGCTGTAACACAGAATTCTGCACTCTGTTCTATTACCCTGATGTACTGACGTAGGGCATGATTTGTCTGGACAGCATGCAAAACAATACTTTTCACGGTATCTTGACACATTTGACAATAATAAATCAAATCAATCAATAAATAACAAAATACAGTTTATTCCATTATGTTACTAAGGCTATGAGGAAACTCTGGGGATATTCTGTGAGATTATAAGATCTTTTGCCTTAACCCCATTGAAGCTTGTATGACATCTTCAGCTGTGTAGAGTTTAATGCTGTTTTGGATATTAATCCTTTCACAGCCACCATCATAAACATCATTTCCTCTCAAATAATGTTTTTTACAGAGTTAACATTTATCCCTACCTCACCCTCTGCCCCAAGACTCAGACTTCAGAAATTCAGGCAGTGTGGTGTCTTCACAATTCTCCTCGAATGCTCTCAACCTTTGACTTGAGGAACTTGATTTTGATTACGTCCATGATGCGGCGCAGTCTAAAATCTTGCTGCACTCGACCTTTTATCTCTTGCATATACATGCTGAAGACATCATTCCTGCTAAATCAGATGGTCAGCTTATTATTTCATCTGGAGAGCGTTGAATCTCCTGAACTTCTTTTAGTGGTACTTTTCCTTGCTAAGTCAAGGAATTGACCCATAACAACACCTCAATCTCTTGCAATCCTTTAATAGTAGCTATTCCATTGAACCATCTACTTTCTTTTTACAATTTTCTGCATATCTGTGTTCTGTAATTTGTCCCTAAATGTGTTTTGGAGTTGTGGATCTTGGTTGTCCCAACTGAGTGTTGGCTCCCAATGAAGTCATATGCAACCCAAATTCAAATTATCTAAGTAAATCTTCATTTGCAATTTTGAAGTATGTAAGTTCTTTACCTTAACTTGTTGACAAGTTTGGGCATGTTCATTCATCTCCCACGGCTGTTACACTAGCGCATCGGACATTTTCTTGTCTTCAAGCATGCTAATGGATGATTGCTACTCGCTAAAGCATTATCTCTGTCATTGGTATGGTTAATTTTAGTTTGGAAGAGGAAGACATGAAATGTTCCCTTAGAACTGGTGTTATCTCAACACCTGACGTTAAATGGGTCTGGATGGGATGCACTTTGGAGGGCTGGTGTGGTTTGGATGGGCTGAATCGCCTGCTTCTACACTGTAGGGATTCCATGATTCTATGAATTTGAAAGGGTGAAGTGAGGCAATCTTTACAAGTGAATATGGGAAATAGGAGTACACACAACAAAATATCTGGGACATTGTGTTCAGCTGATGGCCTTGCTATCTGAATGAATTCAGTTAAAGATTCCTTAATGATCTTGGATAACAAAGTGTGTAGTTGGACGGACACAGCAGGCCAAGCAGCATCTCAGAAGCACAAAAGCTGATGTTTCTGCCTAGACCCTTCATCAGAGAAGGGTCTAGGCCTGAAACATCAGCTTTTGTGCTCCTGAGATGCTGCTTGGCCTGCTGTGTTCATCCAGCTACACATTTTGTTATCTTGGATTCTCCAGCATCTGCAGTTCCCATTATCTCCGATCACAATTTTAACCCCTTAATGATCTTGCATGTGTTGTACAGGTCATTCTTGTTCACAATATTTTATTCTTCCGGCAAAGTGTTGCTGGTTTTTGCCTTCTGATCAGTCTTCAATGATGCCGAGAGTATTTTCCAGATCTAACAATCCTGTACAATAGCATATTTGATAATGAGTTGTGGAATCATCAATCACTTTTGAGATCCCTGGTCTGGTCTCCACCCTCTGTCTGTGCCCTAGCTGCACACAGGTAATGTTTCATTTTTCATTATGAGCTCAAGTGAAGTGAGCACCCCTGGCTAGACCAGCATTTATTGGCCATCCCAGAGGGCAACTAAGAATCAGTCACATTGCATTGTATCTGGTGTCACATGTAGGCCAGACCAGGTAAGGATAGCAGGTTTCCTTTGTTAAAATACATTGGTGAATCAGGTAGGCTTTTAAGGGGAATTAGCATTTGTTTTATGTTCACTGTTACACGAACTTGTACTTCGCAGATCTTTGTTGAATTCAAATTCCACCATCTGCAATTGTGGGTTTGGAACCAATGACCCCCCATAAATCTGGGGTTCTGGATTAGTAGTCCAATGACATTACTATTACATCACTGACTCCCTGATATACACTTTCCAGAACATCTGCTTGATGGGAAGCTGGAATAACTAATCCTGAATCGATAAGACAGTAATAAATGGGAACAAGAATAGGCTATTTGGACCCTCAAGCCCGCTCCTTCATTCATTAGGATCATGGCTGATCCAACAGCATTCTGTCTTCTAGTCAAAGGCTCTGTCATGCAATTTGGCTGTGAAGTGATATTAGTACTCAAAGAGTGTGTTCCTGAAATAACTCCACAGAGGCCAGTATCCCATCACCAAGTCACCCTTTATTTACACATGGGAAGTATTGCCTCTTCAGATTCAACTGTCAGAGCGTCAGAAGTTTTGATGGTCCTCTTTTTATCTGCCAGCCAGGACTTGCAGAATGAACCAGATTAACAATCCCAATCAGGGAACTCATATTCTATCATGTCCGGCTGGCTGACCACATTACTATCACTATATCCTCAGCAAACTTGTCAGATCTTTGGTCTGACTATCCTTCAATAGAGTACTGTCACATAGTAATACTTTCCTAATGTGTTCTTGCCTTCCTTGTAAAGCATTTAATTCTGTTCAATAATTGGCTGTTTGCTGTGTAATACTTCCTGGGGGATTTCCTGCATTTAAATGGCCAAAGTGAGGATTTTCTGCCTTCTACAGGCAAAACAGAGTTTTGCACTTATTCTCCTACAAACAAAATATACAATTGTCTGCCTTACACATTCTAATAAACAATGCTCATTCCTTTCCATAATTTTTCAAATAAAATCTTACGACTTCCTATTTGAAAAACATTTAAAATTATGGACCACCTGCTCCTGTCACAGTCTCAATAGTTTCAACTATCTTTATTTGTTAGATTCTGCTTTAGCTTTTAAATTGTCCCTTTTGTCACCTTAATTTTGCTTCCTGATATGTCCTGTGCACTGACCTTGATATGACTTTGTTTGAACTAGGGAGCATTGTGTCAAAATAAGGGGGAGCAGATTCAGGATTGAGTTGAGGAGGAGGAAATTCTTCACCCAAAGAATAGTGAATCTGTAGGACTCCTGCCCAGTAAAGCAGTTGAAGTTTCCTCATTGAACGTCTTTAAGGCAAAGATTTTTGAACAGGAAAGGAATTAAGAGTTATGGTGAGCGGATGGAAAAGTGGAACTGAGTCCAGGAAAAGATCGACCATGATCTTATTGAATGGTAGGGCAGGATCGATGGACCAGATGGCCTACTCCTGCTCCTAATTCTTATGTTCTTATGGAATGTACTTCTGTGGATAATTGATTTTCCTACTGTTACCTTGCTTTGTGGTATCCACTCACCACGGCAGCAAAACTTAGTGATAATCATGATTTTTTTTTAAAATGTGGTAAGGTCAGTGTTTAGTGTTCAACCGTAATTGCCCATGAGAAGATAGTAATGAATTTTTTTTTGGGTGACTGTAGTTGTCTGGGCAATGTACGTCTATCCAAAATGCTATTGCAGAGAGAGTTCCAGGTCTTTGGCCCAGTGATAGCGAAGGAATAGCAATTATATTTCCAAGTCAGGATGGTGCTTTGAAAGGAGCTTGTAAGTAGTGGTGTTCCCATCCATCTGTTGCCCTTGTTCATCCAAATAGTTGATGTTACAGTTTTGGAAAGTATGTACGCTTCACAATATAACATATTGACTTTGCTCTCAGTACATATATTAGCAGCTAGTTCTTCAGAAGGCAGACATCCAATAACTGTGCAATGTTCACTCCTTAGTTTAAGGATGAAGTCATAAGGCAGAACATATCCAAAGCTTGTGGAAAGAAGAGTAGAAAAGAGAGTTCAGTGAATGAACATATTGCACTATGATGGCTCAATAAAGAAAGAGTTGAGAATTATTCTCAGTAATTAAGTAAAATCAAAATGAAAAGAATGATGTTTCCTTGAGGGTTCCATTCCACTTCAATTAAAAACAAGTAATGGCAGTTTACAAATTAGTGTGAAATGATAACAAATATGATCTAGCAATTAACCTCCAACCATTAACTACTTGTTTCTCTGCTTAACGTCAAGTACATCTACACATTTTACATCAACATAATTTTCTCTAAGGTCTAATTAAAAAATAAAATAGATCATGCGCAAATAGCATTTTTAAATTATTCATTAATAGAAGTACCTGAGGATGGTAATAAACCTTAATAATAACATAAAGATAACAGTTATGTTCTTGACATATAATCATCATCTTAAATAGCAACAGAGTACTTCACTATTTTTGAAAATTACAAGGGTGCAGTAAAAAAACATATTGTTATCAATTTTGAAAAAAAAATCCTCAAGTGACAAATAAATTGTTATGGCCTCAACTATATTGCAGCTATTGATAATTACATTCTCTTTCACAATCATATTTTAATAAAATGTTGTAAAACAATTGGCAAGTGGTTAAATAAAATAAGAGATCAGATCTTTTTTTTTAAAAGCAATTAGCTAAGGTTTCCCAACTGTCCAAATTTCATAGTCTGTTAAAATCTACATTGTTCCTTTCCAGTCAGGCTTCCTGAGTTATTACGTTGGTGAGGAGTGTAAAGAAGACAACCTTTCTTTCAACAAACCCAGCAAGATCATGATGGGGAAATGCTGGAACCTTATGATGCGGGTGTAGAGAATTGATCACAGCACACCTAAAGATTTAATCAGTTGTGGGACATGGGTATTGCTGGCCAGACCAACATTCATTGTTCTTCCTTACTTGCCCATGAGAGGGTGGTGGTGAGCTGCCTTCTTGAACCACTGAAGTCTACGTGCCATAAGTAGACCCACAGTACCCTCAAGGAGACAATTCCATGGCCCTGTGACAGTGAAGGAATGAAGATACATTCCCAAGTCAGGATGACAAATGGTTCAGTGAAGAACTTGTTTTAGAGTCATAGAGCGATAGTGTGTGGAAACAGGCTCTTCTGTCCAACTCATCCATGCTGGCCAGGTTTCTGAACTGGAACTAGTCTGCATCTGATTCATATCCCTGTTAACCTTTCCTATTCATGTATCTGTCCAAATGTGATTTTAATACTATCATTGTATTTGTTTCTACCACTTCCTTTGGCAGCTCATTCCACATATGCACCACCCTTTGTGTGAAAATGTTGCCTCTTAAATCTATGCTTTCTAGTTTTGGACTGCTCTACCCAGTGAAAAAGCCCTTGGCTATTCACCTTATCTATGCCACCCACAATCCTATAAACCTCTACTAGGCTACCCCTCTGCCTCCTATACTCCAGGGTAAAAAATCTTAGCCGATCCAGACTCTCTTTTTAAATCAAACCCTGCAGTCTTGGTAACATCCCTGTCAAATTCTTTTTCACCCTTTCCAGTTTAATAACATCCTTTCCATTTCAGGGTGACCAGAATTGCAAGTAGTACTCCAAATGGCACCTTACCAATGTCTTCTACAGATGTAACATGACTTCCCAACTCTAGTACTCAAAGCTCTGACTGAAGAAGGCAAGTATGCCAAATATCATCTCCACCACCCTGTCTCTCTGTGATGCCACTATCAAGGAACTATGCACCTGCACCCCAAGATCTCTCTGTTCAACAACACTTCCCAGGGCCCTGCCATTAACCATGGAAGGCTGCCCTGGTTTGTTTTAGCATAACGCAGCACCTTGCATGAATTAAAGTCCATCTGCCATTCCTTGGTCCACTGGCTGCATTGATCAAGATCTCATTATACTCTTAGATAACTTTCTTCACTGTCCACCATACCACCAACTTTGGTACATCTGCAAACTATACCAACCGTGCCTCCTATATTGTCTTCCAAATCATTTCTGTAAATGATGAGCAGTGGACCCAGAACTGATCTTTGTGGCACATCGCTGGTCACGGGCCACCTGGGCCTCTACCATCACCCTCTGTCTTCTACTTTCAAGCCAATTTTGTATCCAGCTGGCTAGCCCTCCCTACATCCCACATGATCTAACCTTTAGTAACCAGTGTACTGTATTGAATCAGCTGCTGGGTTTAATTAACCAAACCTATGGTTTGAAATAAGGATCTGTGAACAAATAGCACTAAATAGGTGTTTGATTTCCATCTGAGAACTCACCTAAGTTATTGTCCCGCTTTTCCTGTCTTGAGGGAATGCCTGCCCTGGATCCTCCTCAACATGTTGACTCCCATCATCTACATACACGGATTGCTTTCTCTCTTCCTCAATCAGCCCTGTGCAAGAAATTTGTAGCTTTAAGTGTTTTAGTTCATTCCATGTATAGGGCACACACTCTGACTCATAGTAACCTTCGTTATTCCCTGTGACACAGTTGTACGACTTGGAATCAGCCGCTAGCATATTTGTTTCATCCCTCTGTCCTTAGTATTCATGTCCCTGGACAAGGGAGGTCTCCTGTGTCGTATCACATATCCCAACCCACATTCACCACTGCGCATGTTGTTCAGCATGTGTCATCCTTCAGATCAGAGTTTATTATGTTATCCATGTTATGAGTGGCTAGAGTTGTTAATCTTTAATCCATAAGATTTTTATTTAAAAAGAGATAATTACAGAGCATGTAAGAATACAGAATATAATGAATCAGAGTTGATATGGCTCCGTGAATAGGAAATCATGCCTGGCAGATTTACTAGAATTCTATAAGGAGATAACAAACAGGATAGATAAAGAGGAAGTCATAGATGTAATGTATTTGGATGTCCAGCAGATGTTTGAGAGGGTACCACACAGCAGACTGTTTAATAAAATAGAAGCCCACGGTCTTGGGGTAGCATAATAACATGGATTTAAGACTGACCATTTAACAGAAGGCAGAAATTTGTGATAAGGGGAGCATTTTCAGGATGACAAACTGTATCTGGTGGAGTTCCACATGGATATTTACAATAAGCTTTTTATGATAGATATTAATGACTTGGATGATGGAAGTGAATATACTTTTGCCAAATTGCAGATAGCACAAAAATAAGTGGGAGGGCAAATGGTCAAGATGCCACAGTCTGCAGCAGTATATAAACAAGTTAAGAAATTGGGCAAAAACTTGACAGATGGAATACAGTGTGGGAAATATGAGGTCATGCACTTTGGCAGGAAGAAGAATGGGGCTGAATATCATTTAAATGAGGAAAGACTACACAAAGCTACAACACAGACAGTTTTGGGACTCTTCGGCCAAGAAACTAGCACTCCAATTCAGGATGTAACAGGGAAGGCAAATGGAATGTTCATCCTTATTTCAATGGGAATGGAGCATGAAATTTGGAAGGTCTTGCTAAAACTATACATGGCACTAGTCAGTTCACAACTGTAATGCCATGGATAGATTTAGGTCTATTACATGAGGAAAGACGTAAGGCATTGAAGGTAGTCCAGAGAAGGTTCACTCAGCTGATCCTGGTCATGGAGGGACTGTCTCAAGGATAGAGATTGAGTACAATGGGCCTAGACTCATGGGAATTTGAAAGGGTGAGAGGGAATTTTGTTGAAACAGGCAGAATGCTTATGGGACTTGACAGGGTGGATGCTGAAAGATTGTTTCCTCTTATGTGAGAGACAGGCAGTTTCATCTCAGAAAAAGCTATTGTTCTTTTAAGACAACAATGAGGAAGAATTTCTCCTCTAGAGGGTTGTGAATCTGTGAAATTCTTTACCACAAAGTGCTGGGTTCAATAGGGAACACAGCAGAACCTACTAAAAGAACAGCAGTGCTTAATAGGTGATATGCCAACCCAGCGAACAACACAAGCAGTATGCAATTGGCAGCGTCTAAGTGACCCAAAACCAATTGGTCAGATTAGAGACCTGCAGACCCTCCACACCCACGGAATAGCAAATGATGGTAGACATTTAAGCAATGTTGCAGGGGAAGCAATGGCCTAGTGATATTATTGCTGGACTTGGGGACCTAGGTTCGAATCATGAGGCAGATGTTGGAATTTGAATTCAATAAAAAACAAAAATCTTGAATATAGAGTCTAATGATCTTCTTGAAGCTCTTGTCAATTGTTGGGGAAAATTCATCTGATTCACTAATGTCCTTTATAGAAGGATATTGCCATCCTTACTTGGTCTGGCCAACATGTGACTCCAGATGCACAGCAATATAGCTGACTCTTAACTGGCCTGTAGACAATTAGGGGTGAGTAAACTGACCTAGTCAGAGACACCCTCATCCCATTAAAAAAATTTAAATTAACCAGAGGAGAATCTACAAATCCACTGTCAGTGATGGGACATTTGCAACTAACTATAGTACGAAATGCTGTGTGGATGATCCATCACCAGTTACTGGTATTCAGCCAATTTGGCTCAATGCATGTGATCTCAAGGAGTAGTTGCTCACATTGACAGACAAAAGATCTGATAATATTGTGGCTGAAGACTTGGTCTTCAGAACTAGTCACACCCCTAGATAAATTGCTCTAGTATAGCTACAACATGGGCATCTAGCCAGCAATGTGGAAAATTGCGCAGCAATAAAATGATCTCTTGTTTCCAGGGAGTGGAGTCAGAGGAAGGAGCACATGGAGCACGGTGAGTATAACGAGTTTTGAGAAGATTTGTAGCTCAGGTTGAGGTTCTGGATGTGAGTTTGCTCGCTGAGCTGGAAGGTTCGTTTTTAGACGTTTCGTCACTATTTTTTATTTGAAAAAATATACTTTATTCATAAGATGTACAAAAAAAAACATATTTATACACCTACCCAGTCATGCAAGCCGCTCCGGGTTACCCGGGGGTACGTACACCAACTAAAGGAAGAAAACAAAGAAGAAAAAAAGAAGCAAAGAAAGCGCCCCGGCAGTCGTCACCCCGCACAGTCCCAGTTGGCCCCCTGACCAGTTGGGGAAGGCGCCAGCTGGGCCCAGTTACCAGATAGGGCCCTTTTTTCTATTCTGGATGAGGGGTTTCATACCGTGGTCTTTCCCCACTGCGCCTTGGCGGCGGCTGCCCCAAGCTTTAGCGCATCCCTCAGCACGTAGCCCTGGACCTTGGAGTGCGCCAGTCTGCAACATTCGCTCGGGGTCAGTTCTTTCAGCTGCAAGACCAGCAAGTTGCGGGCAGACCAAAGAGCGTCTTTCACTGCATTGATGGTCCTCCAGGCGCAGTTGATGTTGGTCTCAGTGTGCGTCCCGGGAAACAGCCGTAGAGCACGGAGTCCCGCGTCACGGAGCTGCTCGGGACGAACCTCGACAAATACCACTGCATCCCCCTCCAGACCTCCTGTGCACAGGCACACTCCAGAAGGAGGTGATCGACAGTCTCGTCCCCCCCCGCAGCCACCTCGAGGGCAGTGTGCGGTGGCGCAGAGATTCAGGGCATGCATAAAGGATCTCACTGGCAGAGCCCCTCTCACCACCAGCCAAGCAATGTCCTTGTGCTTGTTTGAAAGTTCTGGCGATGAGGCATTCTGCCAAACGACTTTGGCAGTCTGCGTGGGGAACCACGCGACGGGATCCACCCTCTCCTTTTCCCGAAGGGTCTCGAGGATACTACGTGCTGACCACTGCCTGACAGCCTTGTGGTCAAAGGTGTTTCCTTTCAAAAATTTCTCCACGAAGGACAGGTGGTACGGAACGGTCCAACTATTCGGAGCGTTCCGCGGCAACGAGGCCAGGCCCATCCTTCGCAACACCGGGGACAGGTAGAACCTCAGTAAGTAGTGACACTTGGTGTTTGCGTACTGAGGATCTACGCACAGCTTGATGCAGCCGCACACAAAGGCAGCCGTCAGGGCAAGGGTGGCGTTCGGTACGTCCTTTCCCCCATTTTCCAGGTCTTTGTACATGGTCTCCCTGCGGACCCGGTCCATCCTCGACCCCCAAATGAAGTGGAAGCTGGCCCGGGTGACTGCAGCGGTGCAGGTCCAGGGGATAGGCCAGGCCTGCGCCACATACAACAGTACCGAAAGCCCCTCACACCTGACAACCAGGTTCTTACCCACGATGGAGAGGGACCGGAGCGTCCACCTGCCCAATTGAAAGTTCTGGCGATGAGGCATTCTGCCAAATGACTTTGGCAGTCTGCGTGGGGAACCACGCGACGGGATCCACCCTCTCCTTTTCCCGAAGGGTCTCGAGGATACTACGTGCTGACCATTTGGTCTGCTTCAATTTGGTGATACACTCCTCCCAAGTCTTAGTGCACGCCCCAGTTCCACCAAACCAAACACCCAGCACCTTCAGGTAGTCTGTCCTGACAGTGAAGGGGATGAAGGAGCGGTCGTCCCAGTTCCCGAAGAACATGACCTCGCTCTTACCCCTATTGACTTTGGCACCCGAGGCCAGTTCAAACTGGCCGCAGATGTCCAATAGTCTACTCACCGACCGATCGGTGCAGAAGACGGCGACATCGTCCATGTACAGGGAGGTCTTGACCTGAAGGCCTCCGCTGCCTGGGATAGTCACGCCCTTCAGGCTCACGTCCTTCCTGATGGATGCGACGAAGGGCTCCACACAGCACATAAACAAGGCAGGAGAGAGCGGGCAGCTCTGCCTGACTCCAGATCTAAACAGGAAAACTGTCTGATTCCCACCCGTTGATCCAGACTGCGCTAACGATGTTGGCGTAGAGCAGCCGGATCCAATTGCGGATGCCCTCCCCGAACCCCAATTTGGAGAGGACGTCCCTCATGTAAGCATGAGAGACCCTGTCGAAGGCCTTCTCCTGGTCCAGGCTGATGAGGCAGGTGTCCACCCGCCTGTCCTGTACATAGGCGATCGTATCCCTGATGAGCACGAGGCTCTCAGCGATCTTCCTGCCCGGCACAGCACAGGTTTGGTCAGGGTGAATCACTGACTCCAGGACAGACCTGACCCGGTCGGCTATGACCTTGGCCAGGATTTTGTAGTCCACGTTCAATAGTGAAATGGGACGCCAATTCTTAATTTCTTCTCTCTCCCCCTTCCTCTTGTAAATGAGGGTGATGATGCCCTTCCTCATGGACTTGCACATTTCCCCTGCCCGAAGCGCACTATCGTACACCTCCAGCAGGTCCTGGCCGACCAGGTCCCACACAGCGGAATACAGCTCGATCAGTAAGCCATTGCTTCCGGGAGTCCTATTCCTCTCCAAGGGCTTGAGGGCTCTGGTCAGCTCATCCAGTGATATCGGCCGGTGCAGCCACTCCCTCGTGCCGTCGTCTAAGACCTCCGTGATAGACGACAGGAACGACTCGGAGGCCATGCTGTCCGTGGGCTTCGTGTCATACAGTCCGGCATAGAAGGATCTGCTGATCCTCAAAATGTCGGGCCGAGACGACGTCACCGAGCCGTCGTCCTCCTTCAGCCGGCTAAGCACAGAGCTCTCTTTGTGCACCTTCTGAAAGAAGAAACGCAAGCACGTCTCGTCCTGCTCCACGGAGCGGACCCTGGACCGGAAGATTATCCTGGAGGCCTCCACAGCAAAGAGCGAGGCTTGCTGGCCCCTCACCTTGCGGAGCTCCTCCGTGACATCGACCCCCATCAACTGCAGAAGGAGCAGGTTCTGCACCCTTTTCTGGAGTTGCGACAGCTTTCCCCGCCTCTCTCTCGCCTTCTGAACACCCTTGAGGACAAAGAACCTCTTGATGTTCTCCTTCACCGTCTCCCACCAGTCGCCTGGAGACTCAAAGAGCGGTTTCACGGTTCTCCAACCGGCGTACTCCCTCTTAAGCTCCTCGACGTTCTGTGAGGTCAACAGAGTCGTGTTGAGCTTCCACGTCCCCTTGCCGGCCGGCTGGTCGTCCTGTAAGCGACAGTCGGCCAGCAGGAGGCAGTGGTCAGAGAAGAACACCGGCTCGACGCTGGTGGACCTGACCGAGAACGCCCGTGACACAAACAGGAAGTCTATCCTTGGAGCGGATAGACCCATCTGGCCGCGACCAGGTGTACCTCCGCTGCGCTCCGTCTGCAGGGGTGCTGAAGACATCGAGCAGCTTGGCGTCCTTCACCGTGCCCATCAGGAATCTGGACATGACGTCCAGTTGACTCCCCCCACCCGCTGTCCCCACGCCCGATCTTCCATCTGCATCAATGATGCAGTTGAAGTCTCCGCCTAGGATGACAGGCCTGGACGTAGCCAGCAGGGGTGGAAGCCGCTGCAGGACGGCCAACCGCTCACTCCGTACCGCTGGGGCGTATACTTTGATCAGCCTCAGGGGAGCGTTGCTGTAGGTGACGTCAGCCACTAGGAGGTGCCCCCCCCACCACCTCCTGAACTTGAGAGATGGTGAACTCACGCCCCCGCAGCCGAATAGCCAGGCCCGAGGAGCGACAGTCGTTACCCCCCGACCAGATCGAAGGCCTACAGGTCCAGGCGCCGGACCATTTCCCATACCTGCCGAGGTGCGGTATCCCGCACTCCTGCAGAAAGAGGAGGTCCGCCTTGATGGTGGTCAGGTAGACCAACGTGGATACACATCTTGCGGTGGACTTGACACTGCGCACATTAATGCTCGCAACTCGTACCCCCATTGTGGGCAGTGACCGCAGTACCCTCCCCAAGTCCAAGGTCCAGCCCCTCCATCTGTCCCTTCATGCCCATTGCCCGGGCTAACTGCTGGACGCTCTCCGGGCTGAGGAAACCATCCGTGCTGCTTTCCGGGTGGCATCCCCCCAGTCAGGGGTGCGGAGGCAGGAGGGTCCGGCTCTGGGTCAGGCTGGGGATGCACTGTTTCTTCCTTCCCGCCTGGAAGTTCCGGGCGGCCCTCCAGTGCCCCAGCGGTACTTGACTGGGTGTCGGAGGGAGCCTCAGGATGCCTCCCGTCACCTGAAAGCTGGGTGCTGCTTTCCTTCTCCCTCGAGATCTTTAACTTCTGCTTCGGGCGGGCCCTCTCCGAATCCCCCTCATCAGAGGAGCTCTTATAGCCCCCCTGTAGCTGCCTCTTCCCGCCTGATGGTTGCGGTTCCTGGGCCCGTCGACGCACCTTCCTCCTCGTTTTCCGGACCGTCGTCCACTCCCCTGGGTCGCCTGTTGCCGCCTCCATCGACTCCTGGTTGTCAGGGGGGGGAGAAATCGGAGCCTGCAGGGGTGCTTTGCTGGCCTTGGGCCCACCCTGCGGGGCTGGGCCCTCCTGCACGGCCTGGCCCTCCTGCACATTAGTGGGGTCCTTGCTGGGTCCTGGTGCCTTCCTCTCCTCCGGGGGGGGCTGGCCCTGCATTGCCCCTGCTGGCGACCTGGGCGTAGGTGGTCCCCCACTGCGGGCATGCCCTATAGAAGTGGCCCGCTTCCCTGCAAAGGTTGCAGCTTCTCTCTCGTGGGCAATCCTTTGCAAGGTGTCCCTCCTCCCTGCAGTTCCTGCTGATGGTGGCTTTGCAGTCGGCCGCCACGTGACCTGACCTACCACAGGCATGGCAGACTTTAGGTTGCCCTGCATAGGTCAGGTAGCCCTTGCTCCCGCCGATCGCGAAGCTGGACGGTGGGTGTACGACATTCCCGTCCGCGCCCGTCCTCAGCGTCACCCTGACCTGCCTCTTACTGGTCCAGATGCCAAAGGGGTCAATGATGTCAGTTAGGTCCCCTTCCACCTTCACGTACCTTCCAACGAAGGTCAGGACATCAACTGCTGGCACATGCGGGTTGTACATATGTACAGACACCATACGGCTCCTTTGCGCTGGCATCACAAACAGTGGGACAGCGGTCAATACAGAGAGGGGGCCCTCACCTCCTTTCTCCTTGAAAATCTCCAGGAAGCGCCCGCAAAGCTTGGCACTCCTGAAGGTCACGTCGTAAAAACCTCCTCCGGGGAAATCCTGCAGGCAGTAACTGTCCACAACAGCAAACCCACAGCAGTCCAACAGGACCCTCTTCACGAAGACGGTGCGGTCCACAGGTGCACCTTCATCCACCTTCTTTACGGAAACACGGATGGTGTTTTGGACCCCCTGACCTGGGGCACGAGCACTTGCCGCAGCCATCGTTGCAGGTTGGCTGCTCCTCTGAACCAGCGTTAGGCCGAAGCCAGCATTAAGATCCACCAGTTGCAAGGGTGCACAGCCAACCCGACGTCCTCCTTTCACCTCCAACACAGCACTCTCCTCCTCTCGGTCCACAAGAGAGTCGGTCTTTATTGTGTTCCGGATGTAAGCTGGGTCACTGAGCTTGAAGGTTTGTTCCCAGACGTTTCGTCACCATTCTAGGTAACATCATCAGTGAGCCTCCGACAAAGCACTGGTGTTATGTCCCGCTTTCTATTTATCTGGTTAGGTTTCCTTGGATTGGTAATGTCATTTCCTGTTCTTTTTCTCAGGGGATGGTAGATTGGCTCCAAATCAATGTGTTTGTTGATGGAGTTCCGGTTGGAATGCCATGCTTCTAGGAATTCTCGTGCGTGTCTCTGTTTGGCTTGTCCTAGGATGGATGTGTTGTCCCAATCAAAGTGGTGTCCTTCCTCATCTGTATGTAAGGATACGAGTGATAGTGGGTCATGTCGTTTTGTGGCTAGTTGATGTTCATGTATCCTGGTGGCTAGCTTTCTGCCAGTTTGTCCAATGTAGTGTTTGTCACAGTTCTTGCAAGGTATTTTGTAGATGACGTTTGTTTTGTTTGTTGTCTGTATAGGGTCTTTTAAGTTCATTAGCTGCTGTTTTAGTGTGTTGGTGGGTTTGTGGGCTACCCTGATACCAAGAGGTCCGAGTAGTCTGGCAGTCATTTCGGAAATGTCTTTGATGTAGGGGAGAGTGGTTATGGTTTCTGAGCCCGTTTTGTCTGTTTGTTTGGGTTTGTTGCTGAGGAATCGGCGGACTGTGTTCATAGGGTACCCATTCTTTTTGAATACGCTGTATAGGTGATATACGGGGATTCGTGGCCTTGTTTCCAGGGAGTGGATTCAGAGGGAGGAGCACACGGGAACACAATGTATATAAAGCTAATTTACCTCGGGGTAACTGAGATAAGTTACAACACAGGAGGGTTGTGACCTCATTGTCTGGTAGGAAATCTGCCCTAAGTTTGAAGAAAAACCACAAAACCATTTAATAAATAATTACTAACAAGGGAGCAACTAACTAATAAATGAATTAACTAGGTAGTGATGGCTGGGCAGGTGATGTGCTGTCGCTGTTTGATGTAGGAGCTGGCTGATCCAATTGCGAACTGCAGTGACCACATCTGCACCAAGCGTTCGTTGCTGGAGGAACTTCGTCTCAGAGTTGATAAGCTGGAGTCTGAGCTTCAGACACTGCGGCACATCTGGGGGGGTGGGCGGGGGTGTGGAATTATCTGGACGCTGTATTTCAGGAGGCAGTGACACCTGGTAGATTAAGTACCACAGATCCGATCTGTGGCCAGGGACAGCAGGGGATGACTCCAAGCGAGGCAAGTAGAGGGATCCTGTATTCAGGAACAGAGGAGCCTCAGCTCTTGTCCAACAGGTACAAGTTACTTGCTCCCTGTGTGGATGAGGAACAGGGCTGTAGGGAGGATGACCCAGCTGACCACTACACCATGGCATGGGAGACCATTAAAGTGTTAGTTGTACAGGATTCTCTAATTAGGGGAATAGATAGCATCCTTTGTGAGCAGGATTGAGAGTCCTGCATGGTATGTTGCCAGTGCCAGGGTGAGGTACATCTCTGACCAGCTTGAAAGGTTATTTGGAGCAGGAGGGGGAGGATCCAATTGTTGTGGTCCACATCGGGACAAACAACATAGGTAAGACTAGGAAAGACGACATGATTAGGGATTATCTTGAATTTGGAACAAAATTAAAGAACGGATCCTCAAGGGTTATAATCCCTGGATTACTACCTAAACCATGTGCAAATGGCCTGCTTCCACACTGTAGGGATTCAATTTCTTTTTTCCAACCATCTTCAGCTGCTTCCCCTATATCCTTCACTCCCTTGGCTGATCAACAGTGGCGGGGCAGAGCTGATCACTGATGATTGCTCATTTCACTTCTTTTCAGATACTGAAGATCTCCTCAGATACTGTGTTTTACATTCTCCATCAACTGTGTTTTGGGGGCACTCATGTAAAATAGGTCTGGTGCTTAGTTTAGTGCTGTCAAAAATCACCCTAGAAACAAACACTTACTACAGGTAGGCAGTTCTTGAGAGGTGTACCTAAATCAGCAGCTTCCACAAAATAATTAGGGGTAAATTGGCTAGTTAAAACTTCCACTATTAATATTTAACCATTGCCTGTTACCACTGACCAGAAACTTAACTAGACCAGCAGCATAAATGCCTTTGCTACAATAGTATTCCAGCAGCTAAGAGTTCCGCTATATAATTTAAATTTTAACTCCCAAAAGTCAAAAGCGTTAGAATACTCTCCACTTGCCTGGATAATGGCAACCTCAACCCCATTCAAGAAGCTTAACATCATCCAGGACAATATAAACAGCATGATTGTCACTCAGTCCACCTCTTAAATGCTTAGTTCCTCCATCATTGGTGCACAATTGCAATAATGTTTAATATATAGAAGATGCACTGCAGTAACTTACCAAGTCTCCTTCAATAGCACTTTCCAAACCTGTGAACTCTACCACCTAAAAGGATAAGGGTGGCAGAAATGTAGGGACTATCACCTGCATGTTCCCCTCCAAGCCTACACCATCCTGATGAATCAAGAATGTGGTTCTCCATCACCTTCTCCAGGGCACTAGGGATTTGATCAGGAATCAATATTGTGTTAAACAACTTCAAATTTCCACTTCTAGTTTGATATTTTTGCCAAATACCAGTCTTTACTTTGTTTCATGTCTTTGCTTGAGAAAGAGCTGTCCTTTCTTTAAATGAAGATACAAACGTATGAATAAGGGGCAGGCAATAATATAATGGCTGATCAAATGATCTTTCTCAAATTGCATAAGTTTTTTTAAAAAAGAATCTAATAATAATTTGTATCTTATTAATTGCCATCTTTAAATTGAACAATTAATATAATTGTGAGGGTAATGAGGAACATATCAAATTGAATGTTCCTCAGATATCCATTACAGAGAGTCATGAACAGGGCCCAGTCCATCCACAGCAACTAACTTTTGATCCAATGACTATCTATGCCTCCCGCTATCTTGGAAAAGCAGCCAAAACATCAAAGAGCCTTTCCACTTTGGTCAGACTCTCTTCCACCCTCTTCCATCAAGCAGAAGATATAGAAGTTTGAATACACACATGAATCGATTCAAGAACTGCTTCTTACTTGCTGTTATCAGACTTGTGAACGGACCTCTCAAATGTTAATTCTGACCTCTCTCTCTGTGCACCTTCTCTGCAGCTGTAACACTGTGTTCTGCTACCCTGTGTCACATGCAAACGATACCTTTCACTGTATCTCAGTACAAGTAATAATAAATCATTTCATTTAGGATGTATCATTTATTGTCACTGTATTCAATGTACAAATACAGTGAAAAGTGTGTACCTTCACCACATATTTTTGGCACCATTCACATTAACTTAGAATATGATAAGAAAAAAAACATAGCTTAAACGGTCCAACCTTCCTTTCCACGGCTACAATCCCACTTCGGACTTTCTGACCCTCGCCATGGTTCTGCCAGAGTTCCACTCCAGGCTTTCCAGCCGATGTCCTGCTGCTGCCTCACTCGCTCCGTCACCAGCACAACCTCGCCAGCTCACTCTTGTTGCGCCGCTGTCGCTGAAGCCCACGCTCGATCCGCCATTCCTGCAGGGCACAGCCCGCACATTCAGTTCCTGCCTCGTGGTTCCTGGTCGTGACCCGGTTCCTCAGGTCGGTAGTTAAATGGGGTGGCGGAATAGAATTACCACAGACGGAGAGAGGAGAAGGGAGGAAAATAAAGGAAGGACAGAGAAAGATAGAAAAAGAGAACTGACAGGCTGGAGCTCCAAATGGCACGACATACCCTGCCACCATTCCCTAAAGAATGAATGAATCGATATATTTAATTTACATTTTGATAGCTTTCGCTCCAATTTGCCCTCTCTCTCTTTGAATTTTTCTTTCTAGAATTACATAGTCTGACTCAATAATTCAGTGCTGTGAAGTCAATTATCAATATTCCGTGATGCAGTGCATTAGCACATACGACATGTCTTAAGTCACTTCAAACATTATAATTCCAAATTTAAAATTAGAGAATGAAGCTTTACTTCATGATAATCAAAAGCAATTAAGTGAAATTGTGTGATTGAATGATTAGGTCAAGAAGTCAATGAAGTCAACACTGTGTATCTTCTGCCACACTGTGGTAACCTGGAGCTATTGCACTTCAGAGATAATGGGAACTGCAGATGCTGGAGAATCCAAGATAATAAAATGTGAGGCTGGATGAACACAGCAGGCCAAGCAGCATCCCAGGAGCACAAAAGCTGACGTTTCGGGCCTAGACCCTTCATCAGAGAGGGGGATGGGGTGAGGGTTCTGGAATAAATAGGGAGAGAGGCGGAGGTGGACCGAAGATGGAGAGAAAAGAAGGTAGGTGGAGAGAGTATAGGTGGGGAGGTAGGGAGGGGATAGGACAGTCCAGGGAAGACGGACAGGTCAAGGAGGTGGGATGAGGTTAGTAGGTAGGAGATGGAGGTGCGGCTTGGGGTGGGAGGAAGGGATGGGTGAGAGGAAGAACAGGTTAGGGAGGCAGAGACAGGCTGGGCTGGTTATGGGATGCCGTGGGTGGAGGGGAGGAGCTGGGCTGGTTATGTGGTGCAGTGGGGGGAGGGGACGAACTGGGCTGATTTTGGGATGCGGTGGGGGAAGGGGAGAGTTTCCATATTAAGCAGAGGTTCACCTGCACATCTGCCAATGTGGTATACTGTATCCATTGTACCCGGTGTGGCCTCCTCTACATTGAGGAAACCAAGCGGAGGCTTGGGGACCGCTTTGCAGAACACCTCCTCTCGGTTCACAATAAACAACTGCACCTCCCAGTCGCGAACCATTTCCACTCCCCCTCCCATTCTTTAGATGACATGTCCATCATGGGCCTCCTGCAGTGCCACAATGATGCCACCCAAAGGTTGCAGGAACAGCAACCCATATTCCACTTGGGAACCCTGCAGCCCAATGGTATCAATGTGGACTTCACCAGCTTCAAAATCCCCCCTTCCCCCACCGCATCCCAAAACCAGCCCAGTTCGTCCCCTCCCCCCACTGCACCACACAACCAGCCCAGCTCTTCCCCTCCACCCACTGCATCCCAAAACCAGTCCAACCTGTCTCTGCCTCCCTAACCTGTTCTTCCTCTCACCCATCCCTTCATCCCACACCAAGTCGCACCTCCATCTACCTACTAACCTCATCCCACCTCCTTGTCCTGTCCGTCTTCCCTGGACTGACCTATCCCCTCCCTACCTCCCCACCTATATTCTCCTCTCCACCTATCTTCTTTTCTCTCCATCTTCGGTCCACCTCCCCCTCTCTCCCTATTTATTCCAGAACCCTCACCCCATCCTCCTCTCTGATGAAGGGTCTAGGCCCGAAACGTCAGCTTTTGTGCTCCTGAGATGCTGCTGGGCCTGCTGTGTTCATCCAGCCTCAAATGCTATTGCATTTCAAACTAGTTGTACTCTCTTCATTATAACTGAATATCAATAGATGCAGGATAACAAAGTGTGAATCTGGATGAACACAGCAGGCCAAGCAGCATCTCAGGAGCACAAAAGCTGACGTTTCGGGCCTAGACCGTTCTCCAGCATCTGCAGTTCCCATTATCATCAATAGATGCAGCATTCATTTTCCATCATACCCCAAAGCTTCGCCAAGAAGATGCTGCACTTTTATCACGTTTTTTTTAGAAAAAGCCAAATTACATAGTCTAAATAAATCCATTTAATCACTTAATGAAATTCAGAAGTTACAAATACCAGGAAAAAGATTCTTCGGACACAATCAGAAGATCACTGTAAAATGCACTGGATTGCTTAGGTTAATTCCTAAGCAACACTGCATTCAACAACTTCAAATTTTCACTTCCAGTTTGATACTTTTGCCAAATGCCAGTCTTGATGTTGTCTTCATATCTTCGCCTAATTGAGACAGACCTATCTTTTCTTTGTATGATGATACAAGCATATGGATAAGGAACAGGGAAGTATTCTTTCCAACCCTTTGTCCCTGCTTCACCATTCAAAAGATCATGGTTGATCAAATTCGCCTTTCATCCACTTTGCTGAACAATAATCTATCGACCTCTGCCTTAAAAATATCTGAGGACTCTACATCCACCACATTTTCAGGAATAGAGTTTCAAAGACTCATGAATCTCCAACAGAAAGTTTCACCTAATCTTTGTTTTAAATGGGTGGCCCTGAATTTTGAACCTAGTTATAGAGTTATAGAGCAATACAACAAGGAAACAGACTCTTTGGTCCAACTCATCCATGCCGACCAGATATTCTAAATCAATCTAGTGCCATTTGCCAACATTTGGCCCACATCCCGCTAAACCCTTCCTATTCATATACCCATCCAGGTGCCTTTTAAACATTGTAACTGTACTAGAATCCAACTCTGGCAGCTCATTATTCTAGATTCTCCCACAAGGTCAAATATCTACCCTGTCACTACCCCTCGGGGTCTGAGCTATTTCAATTAAGTCACCTCTTACTTTCTCAGACCCAGAAGATTCAAGCCTAAAGCTGTGCCAACTTTCATCCAAAGACAACCCACTCACTCTAAATACTTGTCTGGCAAATGTTCTCTGAACTGTTTGTAATGCATTTAACTTGATTATTTATCAATAAAGTGACCAATACTTTTGCACCGTACTCCAGATATCATCATATCACTGGCTTGTATAAATGAAGTATAACCTTCTTTCTTTCGTATTCAGTTCCCCTCACGATAAGTTATCACAGTCAATTAGCTTTCTTAATTACTTTCTGTACCTGTCATCTTTTGTGATTCATTCACAAGGGCACCCAGCTCATTCTGCATCTCAGACAAGTCGGTGAGGAACCTTATGCACATACCAAATTTCCTGAGCAGTCTGAGGAAGAATGTTTAGGTAACCGCGCCTCTCCACAATAACACACCCCTCCACAATAATGCACCTCTCCACAATAACGCACCTTCCCCACAATAACATTCAACACTGGAGCCCCCACAGGATGGGTCCTCAGCCCCCTACTGTACTCCCTGTACACCTACAACTGTTATCAAATTCGGAATGAATGCCCCCCACCCCACACACCAGGCCTTGTAACCACATTGCCTGCCATCACACACCCACTGTTGCTAGTCACTAACAGTCCCCAATAACAACTATTCACCCTCCCAGTCTGATCGTTAGCAACTCCTTTGACTGTCCAACTGCCTTTCTCTCTCTTTGGGGTCTAACCTATCCTTTACATCCTACCCCACCCACCTCCCTATTTTTTGCATAGAAACGGATGTTTTCCCAGCCACCATCAGTCCTGAGGAAGGGTCAATGGACCCAAAATGTTTTTGTTTTTTTCCTTCACAGATGCTGCCAGAACCGCTGAGCTTTTCCAGCAACTTTGTATTTGCACAAGTTCACTGATGACACCACAGTAGTGGGGTGGATATTTAACAACAAGTCAAAATACAGGATGGAGATAGAGAGCTTGGTGACATGGTGCAATGAAAACCATGTCTTTCAATTTCAGCAAAACTAAAGAACTAATCATCGACTTCAGAAAGAAAGGAGGAGAACACAATCCAATTTACATCTACGATAATGAGTAACAATAAGTGATGGCCTGTCCTAGACTTCCCATGTAAATGTGATGGTCAAGAAGGTACAACAATGCCTCTTCTTCTTCAGGCTGCTCAGAAAATTTGGCAAGTCCATAGGATCCCTCACCAACTTCTACAGATGCACCACTGAAAGCATCCTGTCTGGGTATATCATTGCCTGGTACAGCAACTGCTTTGTCCAGGACCATAAAATACAACAGAAAGTGATGTACACAGCCCAGACCATCACAGAAGCCAACCTTCCATCCGTGGACTCCATCCACTGCCGTAGAAAGGCAGCCAAATCGTCAAAGACCCATTACAACTTGGTAATGATCTTTACAGCCTCTTCAGCAGCAGATCCAGGAGCAGCTTCTTTCCGGCCGATATTAGCCTGATCAATGGAGTCTTTACCCTCAAATAACATTACTAACATTGATTTCGCCTAGCGCATGCCCTATGCAATGTAACCTGTATGCTTCTGTTTAAGCCTTTTTGATTTGTACATCTTTTGCTTACAATGAATTGTCTATACCACTTTTAAATAAAGCTTTGCACTATATTTCAGTACAGGTGACAATAAATTAAACAATCAATCAATTTATGTATCTTATTGCAGCCTCCTAGTGTCCTCCTCATAACTTACTTTCATTCTATCATTGTTACCTTCAGTGAATGTGGCAACAATATGCCTTGTTTGCACAGCCTAGTGGATAAGGTAGCCAGCTTCAGTGATCATTGAACTGGTAGGAACTGCAGATGCTGGAGAATCTGAGATAACCCGGTGTGAAGCTGGATGAACATAGCAGGCCAAGCAGCATCAAAGGAGCAGGAAGGCTGATGTTTCAGGCCTAGACCCTTCTTCAGAAATGGGGGAGGGGAAGGGGGATCTGAAATAAATCGAGAGAGCGGGGAGGTGGATGGAAGATGGATAAAGGAGAAGATAGGTGAAGAGGAGACAGACAGGTCAAAGAGGCGGGATGGAGCCACTAAATGTGAGTGTAGGTGGGGAGTTATGGAGGGGATTGGTCAGCCCAGGGAGGACGGACAGGTCAAGGGGGCAGGATGAAGTCAGTAGGTAGGAGATGGGGGTGGGGCTTGAGGTGGGAGGAGGGGATAGGTAGGAGGAAGAACAGGTTAGGGAGGCAGGGACGAGCTGGGCTGGTTTTGGGATGTGGAAGAGGAGTGTAGGTGTTCTGCACTATACAACTGCGCCTCCTAGTCACGAACTATTTCAACTCCCCCTCCCATTCCTCAGACAACATGTCCATCCTGGGCCTCCTGCAGTGCCACAACGATGCCACCCAAAGGTTGCAGGAACAGCAACTCATATTCTGATTGGGAACCCTGCAGCCCAACGGTATCAATGTGGACTTCACCAGCTTCAAAATCTCCCCTTCCCCCACCGCATCCCAAAACCAGCCCAGCTCGTCCCCTCCCCCCACTGCACCACACAACCAGCCCAGCTCTTCCCCTCCACCCACTGCATCCCAAAACCAGTCCAACCTGTCTCTGCCTCCCTAACCTGTTCTTCCTCTCACCCATCCCTTCCTCCTACCCCAAGCCGCACCTCCATCTCCTACCTACTAACCTCATCCTGCCCCCTTGACCTGTCCGTCCTCCCTGGACTGACCTATCTCCTCCCTACCTCCCCACCTACTATCACCTTTAATGGCTCCATCCCCACCTCTTTGACCTGTCTGTCTTCTCTCCATCTATCTCCTCCTTTATCCATCTTCTATCCCTCTCTCCATATTTATTTCACCTTTCTCCCCACCCCGTTTCTGAATAAGGGTCCGGCCTGAAACATCAGCTTTTCTGCTCCTCTGATGCTGCTTGGCCTGCTGTGTTCATCAAGCTCTACACCTTGTTATCACTGATAATTGAACTGTTAGCTAAAGGTTAGGGGTTCAAGTCCCACTAAGGCCTCTTTTGGAGCAGCAAGGTGGTCTAGTGTTTAGTACTGCTGTTTCACAGAGTCAGGGCCCTGCTCCAACCTCAGGCAACTGTCTGAGTGGGGCCTACACATCTGTGTGGGTTTCCATTGGGTGCTCCAGTTTCCTCCCACAGTCCAAAGACATGCAAGTTAGATGGATTGGCCATGCTGGGGTAGGTGTGCTAGCCAAGGGAAATGCAGGGTTGTGGGAATGGGTCTGGGTGGGATACCCTTCCGAGTGTTGTGTAGACTTGTTGGGCCGAATGGCCTGTTTCCACACTTTAGGGATTCTTCATGAATTCATAAAGTGATCTTCCATCCCTTCATCCAAGTAATTTATTTTAATTGCAAGTGGTTCAGATTCCAATGCTGAGGCCTGAAGTACATTTGTTATATTTTGCCAACCTGAAAAATACCTATTTATGCCACTCTCTGCTTTCTGTTAGCCAGACAATCTTCTATCGATGTCAGTAGTCTACCCTCAGACATGAACATGTAATTTCCACAATAATCCTTGATGTTTAAACTACCCATGGCTTCTCTTTTGCCCTACCTGTCCCTCTTCCAAACACATTTCTACTCCTCTTCAGTTGTAATGGAATATCATGTTGGACTCAAAGTGTGAACAGTGTTTATCTCTTTGTATAGAATTCCTTAGGCTTTCTCATTGTTTCAACCTGGATTGTACTGATACATCTGCTGCATCCCTCACCAATTTCAAATTGAGTCTTGTTTGGTGGTCATCTGTAAACTTTCAATATTATAATGATTTGTATATAACTCCTGTTTTGGGGGTACTTAATTTAGTTGAGGCCAATTGATGTCTGTAACTGTAGGTCATTACGGAGACAAAAAAGAATTGTTTTAAACTTTTAGGGTGATATTTGACTCAGTTGGAAGTACATGCTCTCAGAAAAATAGCTTGCAGATCAGTTTGTATTGATCTCCAATTACTAGCAAAAATAAAATGATGAGGTTGATTTTAGCCAATTCAGCCAGCTGGGAGCCAGACAGCATTAGATTGGTCATCTATTTTACATCTACACCAATATTCCTTTTCATCTGCTGAGAAACAAAAGATGAATTAAATAATTTACATTGTTAATATGTCTAACGTGAATTGTAATATCAAACTTGCCTTCAGATTTTATCACTTTCTATCAGCAGGCAATTATCCTGTGACCATAAAGAAAATGCAACGCTCAATGTTTAATGGTAATTCAATGTAGAAACAAATTGCTGCAGGTTCTGGAATGTGTTCTGAAAACAAATAACCGTGGAAATCACAGAGGGTCACGCAGCATCAGTGGAGAGAGAGAGAGCAAGCTAATATTTCAAGTCCAGATGGCTCTTCATCAGAGCTGAGAGATGAAGAGTCATCTAGACTCGACACATTAGCTTGCTGTCTCTCCACAGATGCTGCCTGTCCCCGCTGTGAATTCCAGCATTTGTTGTTTTCAGTTTAATGGTAATCATCCACATTGAAAGAATCATTTTTAAAGTTCTTCCCATGTACAGAAAGTTAGCAGACAAATGTTTACAGAATAAAAAGAATTGTGCATGTTTAAGTAAAAGGAGGAATCAGAAGTATTAGGCACCAACAAGAAAAGTATTGAATCTCCCTTCTTTTGGCAAAGTGTGAGTTGTATTGGGTATTTTGGAGTTTTCTGCCACCACACCTAATAAGTTTTCTCATTAAATCACACCAAACACAATTCATTAATTCCTTACTCCACCACTTACGGCATCCCTCACGTTGGATTCCAGCACCATCTTACCAATCACAGTTCCTGGAACAACTCGCCCCTTAGTGGATATCCATCAAAGTGTAAGCATCCCTTACATCCACACCATCTGTGACTGACCACAAGACTCCTACGACTATTGGGCATCAGAGTGGCACATAAACCTACGTCAACCATATGCCAGCTGCTAACTCGAACCAAAGACCCCTTACCCACTATGGACAGAACCAACATGCTGTACAAGATCCCATGCTAACACTGTGACAAACATTACATTGGACAGACAGGCAGGAAGCTGGCCAGAAGAATACATGAACTCCAACTAGCAACACAAAGGCAAGACCAGTGCTCACTTGTCTCCTTTCATATGGATAAGGAGAACCACCAGTTCGATTGGAACAACACCAAGATCCTAAGACAAGCCAAGCAGAGACAAGGGCGGGAATTTCTATAGGGTAGGTTTTCTACAAAGAAGGCCATCAATAAACATGTAGAATTAGACCCTACATACATAGAAGACAAACTGGAAATGAGGTAACCAATTGCAAATGACCCCAGAGTTTAAATACCAGGCAGGAAAACACAACAGTGCTCATTGGAGGCTGCACTGATGATGTTACCCACCAGGGTAATGAACCATCTGCGAACTAACAAACCAGCTCAGCAAGCCAACCAACCACAACATTTGTGACCCGAACTACAAATCTACTCATGAACCTTAGAGAGGCCACTGTGTACCTCGACAAGTGTTGACAATCCAGCTTGGCCCTTCACCAGCAAAGTAGTGGCACAGTAGCTGCAAAGTCACATTGCTTGTAGAACTTGACCAGTTTGGCTGATACTCTGTCTCACATACGCATCCACCCTCTCACTTTTATCATTGTTTCATCACCATTGCACACAGTTTACCTGCCCATAGCTACATCTTGTCTCATCACCTGCTCTAAGTCACTACTGCACTGTTCCCACTGCCCACTGCAACCTCACAGGGATAGCATGAAGGCAAAAGAAAAAGCATAATATGTGATGAGGATCAGTGGGAAGCCAGAGGATCGGGAAGCCTTTAAAAGCAGCAGAGGATTGGTTTTAATAGTGATGCAGTTGGTTCTGTTTTTCAGCAACAGTATTGGCTATGACATGATTGACGAATCGGGGAAGGCTAGTTCTAAAACGTGAACTTGTCTTGGCTATAACACAATTGCATTGGTGGGCGGAGGAGTACGCATCGACATCACATGATCATTTCGCAGCCTTTGTCCTGACCATGTGCAATGTTAGTGCCGAAAGAGTCTCCGCGTATTCATTGCATACGCACCATTATAGAACAATGCAGAAAGGATTAAAGCACACTGTATTGCTGGAACAAGTCTGAGTGCTAGTAAATCTGTGAGGTTACGGACAAAGCAACTTGAGGGGATGGAGCAGCTTCTAAGTGTATGGATTTAGAAGATCAAATGAAAAAAGGATGTGGGACCACCTTTCTCACTATAAAAAATAAAGCCTTATCAATTTATGAAGGTCTAGAAATAAAAACTTAAAATCCTGCAGATGTGCCTGCCTTTAGTACAAGCAGTGGCTGGTTTGCTGGTTTTGAGAACTGCTGTGCTTTTGACAAAGTAAAGTTATGTGGTGAAGCTCACCCTGTATTGGGGGAAGCTAAATATTAAGCCAGCGTAATGCAGAAGAAGATTGCAAGAGTTCTTTTAGATAAGTAAAAGGCAACAGAGAGGCAAGAATGGACATTGTGCCACAGGAAAATGAGGCTGGAGAAGCAGTAATAGGGAACAAAGAAATGCCGGAGAAACTAAATAGGTACTTTGCATCAGTTTTCACAGTGAAAGACACCAGCAGTATACCAGAACTTCAAGAAAGTTGGGGTGGTGGTGGTGGGGAGGGGGGGGGGGGTGTGGGGTGGGGGGTTGCGGTTTGCAGTAGAGTTGAGTATAGTGGCCATTACTAAGGAGAAGGTGCTGGAAGCTGAAAGTTCGGAAGGTGGATGAATCACTCAGACCAGATGGCCTGCCCCCAGCTGAGGAGAAAGCTAAGGAAATGGCAGAGGTGTTATTGGTCGTGATCCTTCAGGAATCGCTGGAGTCAGGCAGGGTCATGTGGCTAATGCAACACTCACAACTAAGAAGGAAGGAAGGCAGAAATCAGGAAATTCTAGGCTGGTCAGCCTGACATCTGTCCTTGGTAAAATTTTGGAGTCCATTATTAACAATGAGATTACAGAGTACTTGAAAGTGCATGGTGAAGTGCTAGGAGAGTGGGCAAAGTAATGGCAGATCAAGTACAATGTGGGGAAATGTGAGGTTACTCACATTTGTGGGAAGAACAGAGGTATAGATTACTTTCTAAATGGGGAAAGGCTTTGGAAATCTGAAGCACAAAGGGACTTGGGAATCCTTTTCCAAGGCCTCAATATTTTTATTGGTTTTTCAGTCAGCAATGGCTCATTCGGTAGCATGTTCCCCTTTAAGCTTTGCAATTCTGGATTCAAGTCCCACTACAGGACTTGAGCACCAGAATCAAGCTTGATATTAAAGTGCACTAATGACTGAGAATTGCACTGTCAGTCATACCGTCTGTCAGACAAGATGCTGAACTGAGCCCCCAAATGTATCTTAGCTCATGTGTTATTTTAAGAAAGAGTAGGGGATTTGTTCTTGGTGCCCTGCTGATATTTATCCCTTGATCAAACTTGTAAAAAACAGATTATTTGATCATTATCATGTTGTGGGAATTTGCTGAGCGTAATTTAGCTTCTGCTTCTCATATTTGGCAATAGTGATTAAATCAAAATGTATTTCATGAGTTAGCAAGGGCTTTGAGAATCCGTGTTTATGAAAAGCTCTACAGAAGACTGTACTTATGGACACCCTGAGCATCAGGTGCACATGCCCAAACTCAGAGTGTAGCTTTAAAACACATGTGTAACAACAAAGTCCTGCATATTATAAATTAAAGTAAATAAAGTCACCATGGCCAAAAAACAACAAATAAACATTGAAGGAATGCTTCGAGGGATAAAATTTAGAGTAAAAAGCTTTTGATTCATTTTGTTCAAAAACAAAATTGCCAAAATTCTCCATCCAAATACTTGATTTAACTGCAGAACTTTTTCAAAATATCAAAGAATATAATACCTACCTGTGGAAGCAGGTCATTTGGCCCATTGAATCCACTCTAACGCTCCAAGGAACATCCCTGGAACCCCACATTTCCCCATCGCTAATCCACCTAGGTTGCACATACCATGGCACTACAGGCAACTGAATATAGCCAACCCACCTGACTTACACATCTTTGGACTGTGAGTGGGAACCAAAGCACCCAGAGGAAACGCACACAGACACAG
The DNA here is from genome assembly GCF_030684315.1 of Stegostoma tigrinum. Lineage (NCBI taxonomy): Eukaryota > Metazoa > Chordata > Chondrichthyes > Orectolobiformes > Stegostomatidae > Stegostoma > Stegostoma tigrinum. The sequence goes on along the minus strand of NC_081358.1, from coordinate 32,950,314 downwards.
GGAGAACATGCAAGTCCGCACAGACAGCTACCCAATGGTGGAATTGAATCTGGGCCCCTAGAGTTGAGAGGTAGCAGTGCTAATCACTGACCCACCCTGTTGTAACAGTTTAATTGTATTGGTGAGTCACAATGTATTATACTTTCAATTGAACCAAATTAGTTAGTTTAGTCACAATGGAAGAAAATAGAAGAAAAATCTTTGAATGAGCCTGCAATTACTCTAACGCTAACTTCAAATCAGAAATAATTTGCTTGAAGAAATGTTAAATTGTTTCAATTACCATGAAGAGCTGGTAGGATGCCTCTGGTGTGACTGTGCATATGCACAGATGGTTCATGGCAGCCGGATTTAATGTGGCACCTATCTCAGCATTGGGAACCTACACATCATTTTATAAATGCAAGTCCTTCTTTCTTCATAACAGTAATAACAACGCAGCAAAAAGTTGAAATTCACGCCGTGTCCCTAATTCGATGTTGGTTGCATGTGTTTGGTCTACATCAGTGGTAAAGAAAGATACCACTGACAGCAACCTCCAAATATTGAAGGAGAATATATGTTTCAAATTATGTTTGACTGCATGGATGCAGTCACCAAAAGTTGATCATTTTTACACAGTGAAAATAGAGAGAGCTGATAGTTCTACCATTACAATACCAAATTTTGGGCCAATATATTTATAATTCTCTTGTATCATTACACGATTGAACCCCTCATCCCTTTATTTATGCGATAAAAATTCATCTTGGATTTACAGAGTGCTTTTCATGACCACCAGAGGTCTCAAAGTGCTTTACAGCCAATTGGTTCCTTTTAGACTCATAATATAACGTTGGAAATACAGCAGTTAAGTTGTGTTCAGTAACAACTCACAAACAGTAATGTGCTAATGATAAGATCATCTGCTCTTTGTGATATTGATTGAATTTGATGACAGTTCATGGCATATCATGGAATACTGACATAACAGGTGCACAGAGGATGCCATATCCCTAGCCCTGCGCTCATCCCTGGAACAGCTGAACAACAAAGAGACCTACGTCAGACTCCTGCTTGTTGACTACAGCTCTGCCTTCAACACCATTGTCCCCTCCAGACTGGTCTCAAGACTCTGTGACCTTGGCCTCGGCTCTACCCTCTGCAACAGGATCCTCAGCTTTCTGATCCTTAGATCGCAATCAGTGAGGATCGGTAACTGCACCTCCTCCACAATAACCCTCAACACTGGAGCCCCACCAAGGATGTGTCCTCAACCCCCTGCTGTACTCCCTGTACACCTACGACCATGTTGCCAAATTCCAAACATCTACAAGTTCGCTAACGACACCACTGTGGTGGGATGGATATCTAATAATGATAAGCCAACCTTCAGAAGGGAGATAGAGGGCTTGGTGATGTGGTGCAATGAAAACAATCTGTCTCTCAACGTTGGCAAAACTAAAGAACTGAGCATTGACTTCGGTAAGAAAGGAGAAGAACACACCCCCATCTACATCAACAGAGCTGAGGTTAAGAGGACGAAGAGCATCAAGTTCCTCGGAATGATGGTAACACACACCCTGTCCTGGACTTCCCACGTAAATGTAACATTCAAGAACAACAACACCTTTTCTTCCTCAGGCTGCTCAGGAAATTTGGTATATCCATAAGGTTCCTCACCAACTTCTACAGATGTACATTTGAAAGCATACTGTCTGGGTATATAACAGCCTGGTACGGCAACCGCTCTGCCCAGGACTGTAAGAAACTACAGAAGGTGGTGTGCACTGCCCAGACCATCACGGAAGCCAACCTTCCATCCGTGGACTCACTGCCCTAGAAAGGCTGCTAACATCATCAAAGATCCATTGCACCCCGGTAATGATCTCCTACAAGCTCTTCCATCAGGCAGAGGATACAGAAGCCTGAACGCTTCCGCACCTACACAGGCCCCAAACCCCACCTCTTCCTCCGTTACATTGATGACTGTATCGGCAACGCCTCTTGCTCCCCAGAGGAGCTCGAACAGTACATCCACTTCACCAACACCTTCCACCCCAAACTTCAGTTCACCTGGGCCATCTCCAGCACATCCCTCACCTTCCTGGACCTCTCAGTCTCCATCTCAGGCAACCAGCTTGTAACTGATGTCCATTTCAAGCCCACCGACTCCCACACCTACCTAGAATACACCTCCTCCCACCCACCCTCCTGCAAAAATTCCATCCCCTATTCCCAATTCCTCCGCCGCATCTGCTCCCACGATGAGGTATTCCACTCCCGCACATCCCAGATGTCCAAATTCTTCAAGAACCGCAACTTTCCCACCACAGTGGTCAAGAACGCCCTTGACCGCGTCTCCCGCATTTCCCGCAACACATCCCTCACACCCTGCCCCCCCACAACCGCCCAAAGAGGATCCCCCTCGTTCTCACACACCCCCCTACCAACCTTCGGATACAACGCATCATCCTCCGACACTTCTGCCATCTACAATCCGACCCCACCACCCAAGACATTTTTCCATCCCCATCCTTGTCTGCTTTCCGGAGAGACCACTCTCTCCGTGACTCCCTTGTTCGATCCACACTGCCCTCTGACGCCACCACACCCGGCACCTTCCCCTGCAACCACAGGAAATGCTACACTTGCCCACACACCTCCTCCCTCACCCCTATCCCAGGCCCCAAGATGACTTTGCATGTTAAGCAGAGGTTCACCTGCACATCTGCCAATGTGGTATACTGCATCCATTGTACCCGGTGTGGCTTCCTCTACATTGGGGAAACCAAGCGGAGGCTTGGGGACCGCTTTGCAGAACACCTCCGCTCGGTTCGCAATGAGCAACTGCACCTCCCAGTCGCAAACCATTTCCACTCCCCCTCCCATTCTTTAGATGACATGTCCATCATGGGCCTCCTGCAGTGCCACAATGATGCCACCCGAAGGTTGCAGGAACAGCAACTCATATTCCGCTTGAGAACCCTGCAGCCCAATGGTATCAATGTGGACTTCACCAGCTTCAAAATCTCCCCTTGCCCCACCGCATCCCAAAACCAGCCGAGTTCGTCCCCTCCCCCCACTGCACCACACAACCAGCCCAGCTCTTCCCCTCCACCCACTGCATCCCAAAACCAGTCCAACCTGTCTCTGCCTCCCTAACCTGTTCTTCCTCTCACCCATCCCTTCCTCCCACCCCAAGCTGCACCTCCATCTCCTACCTACTAACCTCATCCCACCTCCTTGACCTGTCCGTCTTCCCTGGACCGACCTATCCCCTCCCTACCTCCCCACCTATACTCTCCTCTCCACCTGTCTTCTTTTCCCTCCATCTTCGGTCCGCCTCCCCCTCTCTCCTTATTTATTCCAGAACCCTCACCCCATCCCCCTCTCTGATGAAGGGTCTAGGCCCGAAACGCCAGCTTTTGTGCTCCTGAGATGGTGCTGGGCCTGCTGTGTTCATCCAGCCTCACGTTTCATTATCTTGGATTCTCCAGCATCTGCAGTTCCCATTATCACTGAACGCATGCATGAGCAGGTTCAGGAACAGCTTCTTCTCGGCTGATGAATGGACTCTTTCATCTCAAATAACGCTGATCTTGCTAACGTTGATCTCACCTAGCACATGCCCTGTGTAATGTAACCTGTATGCCTCTGTCTTAAGTCTTTTTGATCTGTACAACCTTTGCTTTCTATGACCTGCCTGAATCTCTCGTGAACAAAGCATTTCAGTATATTTCAGTACTTGTGACAATAAATCAACGAATCAATTATTCAGACGTTTTGCAGTTTTAAATTTGACTTGTGTGTTTAGATGGTGTATGTGTTAAGATAGAAAGGATATGGTTTCAGTTTCATTGTTGAGTCTTATGATTGATGCCAGTTTCCTGAAAATGTATTTAAGTAAGGCTTTTTACAATAAACCCTCGAGTTGAATAGTTCATTGCTTTAGAAAACAAAGGTTGAAGAGAAAACAAAATCAGGATGTATCCTGTGGGTAGACAGAGACAGAAAGAAGTTTTCTTTTAGGAAGAGAGTCATCCAGAAAGTTAGGGAGTTAAGATTTATTTCAGGGAAGCAGCTTATTTTTGACAGAAAAGGCTGGTAACATCAACAGTGCAGTTCAGCAGTCTCCAAAAATGTTCAGACAAAGAAAAAAGTACAGAGTGGCTTAGAAGTTGGTAAGAGAAAAAGTTGAGATACAAAAGGCCTTTTGGTGTCAGAGAGGCAGAAACTCTATCTAGGCTGTAGAATGTATAACTTTAATTAATCTATGTTAAGAAATAAGGGAGCTATTTCAGCAGTCTGGATAAGGTCTGGGAAGAGGCAATGACTAAAGGAGATAGCATTGAGAGAATGAAAAACTTTTCTGAAAAGAAGCCAAGCACAGCTGTGCAACTGAGCAATGACCTTTAAAGTGGCGATAGGCTTTAATATCCATAAGGCTATTGCTAATGCTAAAGGGTTGGATTATTTTCCCTGATGTTTGTTACAACTTGTATTAGTGTACTGTAGCACACTATAACACTTAACTGTTCATTGCGCCAACTTTTACACTAAGATCTGGCATGTCCATTATTACTATCAGTTGAGATCATAACTGAAAGATGAATAATTGTCAGGATTCTAGTGAAAATTCCTGTCCTGCTTTTCATCAAACCAGTGCCATGGCATCTTTTACATCTTCTCTGGGAGTGTAATGTCGCTTTGGTTTACCATCACATCAACAAGATCACACCTCATATACCACAGATACTATGGTCAGATTGGGAAGCTTGCAGCTACAAATGGATTTGTCCAGTTCTATAAGCTTATTTATAGTCATTGAGGATAGAATTCATGGTTATCTGACATTATATGTTGGTAGCTGCTCGTCAATTCAAGTACCAGTTAATACTTCTCAACCACCTTATTTTTAACATTGTTGCTAATGCGAAGAAAGAGACAGAGAATAAAATAGACAAAGCAAGACTAAGCAATCGTCTGTGTGTGTGTGTGCATGTGTGCTTATGAAAGACAGGGAGAGAGAAGGGGATGTGGAGAGAAAGACAGTGCACAAATATTTAAATCCCCAGGAATTCCAATGGACCACATGTACATTTATGAAATGTAGTTTTGCAGTGAATGGGAATTAAACAGCACACAGTGCACAGGCAAAGTGCTTTGAAAGTGGTGGTAATATCCCTCTGTAATAAGATAATAAAGTGTGATGCTGGATGAACACAGCAGGCCAAGCAGCATCTCAGGAGCACAAAAGCTGACATTTTGGGCCTAGACCCTTCATCAGGGTCTAGGCCTGAAACATCAACTTTTGTGTTCCTGAAATGCTGCTTGGCCTGCTGTGTTCGTCCAGCTTCACACTTTATTATCTTGGATTCTCCAGCATCTGCAGTTCCCATTATATCTGTAATATCCCTCTCTCTAGATTCTAAGCAGCCAGCAGTCAGATTAGGCTCAAACGAAAACAGTAATTGCTAGAGAAATTCAGCATGTCTGGCAGCATCTGTGGAGAGAAAGCAGAGTTAACTTTTTCCTTCATAGTATCAGTGATAGTTTGGAGCTGGACCTGTATACACAAGTCAGCTGGAAGCAATTTGGGATTTTTCTCTGTAGTTGCTTGGGTGTTTTGGCCATTAAAGTCTTTGCTATTGGAAAGTTCTGCTTTCTTTCCATATACATTGCCAGAACCTGCTGAGTTTCTCCGGAAATGTTTGTTTTTTTGTCTCAGACCTTCAGCATCCACAATGCTTTGTTTTATTTTCGTCAGATTAGGCTCCCTGGTAATACTGTTGAATGTACATTGATGCAAGAGTGATCTTAAAAGTAATCTTCAGTGAATTGCAAGCAATAATTGCAACCGAAAGTGAATCTAACTCACTGCACTGCTATTACATGTATCATTGGATCCTGCACAAGTTTATCGGTTGTGACACGCCACTAGCAGCTAAAGAGTGATGGGAGGTACAGGATGCAGCAGGTAGATGTCTCATTGTTTGTCATGCAGGAAAAGCAGGAGTTACTTCCAGTGGTCCCCAAAACAAAGTATTTACCCATGTTCTTCTCAAACACTTATGATCATCAGGTTACCTCACAATCCACCCAAGTTGACATTACAGCTTCAGGAGGCTAAGGAAATTTGTCACATCCATAAAGATTCTTAACAATTTTTATAGATGCATCCTATCTGGAAGCACTGTTTGGCAACCGCTCTTCCCAAGACTGAAAGAAACTACAGAGTTGTGAGCAAAGCCTAGTCCATCATGCAAACCAGCCTCCCATCCATTGACTCCATCTGTACTCCCCACTGCCTCAGGAAAGCGACCAACATAATCAAAGACCCCTCCCGCTCCAGTTATACTCTCTTCCACCCTTTTTTGTCAGGCAGAAGACATAAAAGTTTGAATGCTCATACAAATAGTTTCAAGAACAACTTCTTCCCTGCTGTTGTCAGACTTTTGAATAGATATCTCTAATGTTAATGCTGATTTCTCTCTGAGTCTTCTCAGTAGCTGTAGCATTGTATCCTGTACTCTGTTCTGCTACCCTGATGCACTTTTATTGTACAATCTGCCTGTAAAGCATGTAACACAGCACTTTGCATTATATTTCAATACATGTGACAATAATAAATCACTCAGATATTCTGGCCTGCCTGATTTTACTGCATAAATCCCAAGTGGAGGCAAAGGCCTAGTGGTATTATTGAGGGACTATTAATCCAGAGACCCAGGTCATGTTCTAAGGGCCTAGATTCAAATCCCACAACTGCATCTGGCAAAATTTGAATTCAACACAAATCTGGTATTAAGAGTCTAATAATGGTAATGAAACCATTGTTGGGGGGATGAAAAATCTGGTACAGTAATGCCCTTTGGAGAAAGAAATCTATCATTCTTACCTGATCTGGCCTACAGTGACTCCAGACCCACAGCAATGTGGTTGATTCTTAACAGTTATCTGGGCAATTAGGGACAGGCATTTAAAAATATTGGGCTAGCCTGTGGCGCCCATATCCGTGAATGAATGAAAAAACAAATCCTTCTTTCCCTCCTTTGATAAGCTTCAAGCTGCATCATTTACTTGATTAAGGAGTTAACTGTTTCAGTTCAGGTCTACACAAAACATTGGCTGGAAAATTCCTTGAAGCTGCTCTTGATCCTATGTGGTATTTCACCAAAAATTGAACTTCTGTCATGTTCATGTGAACTAACATCAGGACTGTGGGACAATCCCAAAGGAATTTCCCAGCCATCATAGTTTGAAGAAGGGCTCTATTGCACCTTCTCAGTTGGATAATCCTGTAATAAACTGGATAGCTGGAGGGCAATTTGTGTTGGACTTCAGGGACTGTCACATTGTTGACAATTTCCATTTAGTATTGACGGAATTCCATCGGGAATGCAGAAGGAAAATACCTTGGCTGATTGGAAAGGATAGATAGACAAGGCTGGCAATGCTTTGGATACTGTCTACACTTACGATCAAAATTGTCGCTCTCGGTCATAAAACAACAAACTGACAAGTTGCCATATTTAGACTCAACATTATCAAGTTGAATCAAGTCATTATCATGATTTCTGGTCTGTGCGAAGAACAATGCATTTGTTCCAGATTTTTTTAAAACTGTCTGCCTTCATCAACACTGCAATGTCTAAAAAATTTCTTTTGCATATTATTTGGATTTTCAACAAAATAATTCTGGACAGTCAGGCGATTCTTGGTCCCGTGTGTGATATTAGTCATTCTTCTATTCCAATCTCTGAAAATACCTCAACCTGGGCAGCCAGATTTCACATGAAGACAGAGGTGGGAAACTCATCAATGTATATTAAACAAGGTCAGATAATACTGTAACAACTCTTGGCACCATTTTCAGCAACCTCTCAGGGCTGAGAAAGATCGTATTCCACTCTACGTCTATTGGACCTGTGATGACTGACTGATCTAATGATGGAATTGCACATTCTTCCATAGGTGGGGCAGGTAGAATTTACTGAGAAAGATGAGAGGGATGTTTGGATTGTCACATGATCCATCCATTGTTTCTGTTTGGTCTGCTCCTAGTCCTGTCAAAATAGTCGGCTGCTTCTCTGGACTGGATAGTCTTGGGTGAGAGATTCCTGCGAAATGACAGGGTTGTTGCTTCTTTTTAAGGGTATCTTTGAGGACATCTTTACAATATTTTCTCTGTCTTCCTGGTAACACATGCCACCATGAAGGTCAAAGTAGAGAGCTTATTTTGGAAGGCTAGAGAACACTGCCTACCCAATGGAACTGACTAATCAAGCCAATGCTTCAATGCTTGGGATGTTAGCCTGGGAGTTATCACAGTTTCACTGGACCATAGGGCAGCTCTCTCATTAGAGAAGGAGAGAGAGATAGAGAAAGAGAGAGATGACTGGAAGTGGCTTAACCTGAGGGTCACTGTGCCCCAGGTGAGGGAAGAAGTTGAGGGGATAAGTCGTCAAGCTACACTGAATTGAACCTACACTGTTGGTGTTACTCTGAATTACACACCTGCCATCCAGCCAACTGAGCCAGCTGACTCCTCAGGAGATCACGATGATGCTGGAACGCCTAGTTTGCCATTGCAATTGTGGGATTTTGCAGAGCTATCACTGGCAATATTTCTCCTAGCATCTAAGGTATCTGCTGTACACTGTCCATGCCTCCAGTGCAAACAGGAGGGCAGGTAACACTTTGACCCTGGAGTCCATGAGCTTGGTGCTGGGATTGATGTCTTTGTCATCCATCACACTATTCTTCAGATGGTCAAATGCTACATAAGCCCACTGGGGTGATACCAAAGTGTGAAGCTGGATGAACACAGCAGGCCAGGCAGCATCTCAGGAGCACAAAAGCTGACGTTTCGGGCCTAGACCCTTCATCAGAGAATGAAAGGTCTAGGCCCGAAACGGCAGTCTTTGTGCTCCTGCGATGCTGCTTGGCCTGCTGTGTTCATCCAGCTCCACACTTTGTTATCTTGGATTCTCCAGCATCTGTAGTTCACATTACCACTGGGCTGATGTTGAGTTTTATCATTGATGTCAACTCCCACTGACAGGTGGCTTCCCAGGGAAGAGAATTGGTCTACGATAATCAGAAGGACCATGTTGGATAGTGGGAGCAGGCTGGTAGATTGCCATCATCTTCCAAATGTTCAGCCTGAGGCTCACTCTCTTATACACTCCTTGAAAACATCAACAATGGTTTGGAGCAAAAACAGAAATTGCTGGAAAATCTCAGCAGGTCTGGCAGCTTCTGAGCAGAGAAATCAGAGTTAACATTTCTAGTCGAGTGACCCTTACTCAGAACTGAACAATAGTTGGGAGCATGGCCCCTGAGTGTCTGTATACACATGTCAGCTGGAAGCAGATTTGGGGCTAATATTTTTCTGCAGTAGCTTGCTTGTTTTGAGCATTAAAGACTTAGTTATTTGCTTCCTTGCTACATAATATGCTGCAACAATTTTGCCTGCTGTTAAATAAGCATTCCCTTGTTTCACAATTCTGCTTCATGAAATTGCTTCCAACTGATGGAACTGACTACTTCACTGGATTTCCTGCCTTCCATATCAGTAAACTGCCTTAAGGGAGAAAATTTCACGCTGGCATTTTACTGCCTTCATGGAAACCCCATCCAATCACAAAATGAGACCACTCATCAACTCAGCACTTCTGGAATCAAAACCTGCTCCAGTTTATTTGTTATCTGTTGAGATGATCCTTTCTTTTATCTCTTCAAAACATAACACCGTGAAAAGCCTGAGAAGTATGAAGGCAGAGCAAGTGTAGAGATAGCAGCAACCAACATTACAAGAACAAGTCACAGATGGGAAAACAGAGGCAGTAACGTATGATCAGTGTAGAGGATATATCCAGAGAAATAATGACTAGGTATTTATAAGAAGTATTTAAGACTGGACTTTTAACATGTCCCTTTATTTTCCTAGTTTAAACTATGAAATACTTGAACGTAAACTATTATCTATTCCTTAATTTTTCTGTTAGTTTATGAAGTAATGTTTATCTTTTGAACTTTTGTTTCACTTACTACATTGCACCTACACTTTCTTGTACCTAGGTAACTTGTTACATAAGATGGCACCACTTGCAGCAACATTACACACTTTTCACTGCTCTCCTGTATTTCTAATCTTGAGTACATGTGACAATAAAGTCTTAAATCTAAACCTAAGACTAAGAACAGAATACAGCACAAAAGGAGATCAAGTTTGTATTAAATAAGGTATTGTTATAAATAATTGTTGACAAGTAATTTTTTAATTCATTCATGGGATGTAAGGCACCAGCTAGTCTAGTATTATTGCTATTGCTAATTGCCCAAAGTGCAATTAAAAATCAATCACATTGCAGTGGGTTATCAAGTCACATGTAGGTCAAACTAGGTGATAATGGAAAATTTCCTTCCATGAAGGACATTAGTGAACCAGCTTGGCTTTTCCTGGCAACTCATGCGAGGTTCACGGTCATCATTCAACTCTTAATTCCTGACTTGTTATTCAGTACAAACGCCACCTTCTGCCTTGGTTGAGATTTCAACCAAGGGCCCCAGGGCATGACCAGGGTCTTTGGATTAATAGATCACTGAAAATACCACCAGGCCATTGTTTCCCCCAGACTGAGAATTAGTTTACACACAGAGTTTACACAGCGTGGCACGGCGGCTCAGTGGTTAGCACTGCTGCCTCAGAGCACCAGTAACCCAGGTTTGATTCCACCCTTGGGTGACTATCTGTGTGGAGTTTGCACATTCTTCTCATGTCTGCATGGGTTTGTTCCCACAGTACAAAGATGTGCAGGCTAGGTGGCTTGGTCACGTTAAATTGCCCCATAGTGTTCAGGGATGTGTAGATTAAGTGGGTTATAGGGGGATGGGTCGGGGTTGGATGCTCTGAGGGGCAGTATGGACTTCTCTCATCGGGCAAAAGATAGAGAAGCCTGAACACTCACACAAGCAGGTTTGGTAACAGCTTCTTTCCAGCCAATATCCAATTGTTGAATAAACTCTAGCCTCAAATAATGCAACCTGTATGCCTCTAAGTCTTTTTGATCTGTGCATCCTTTGCTTGCTGTGATCTGCCTGTACCGTTCTTAAACAAAGCTTTTCACTGTGTTTCAGTACACGTGACAATAAAATTAATTAATCAACAAATCAATCAATCAACTAATGTATTTATATTTTCAAAAGACATTTGATAAAATCTCACATCAAAGGTTGCGGTGGAAGCTAAATGCATCATGTTTGGCACAACACTGTGGGCCAAAGGGCCATTCCTGTGCTATACTGTTCTATGTTCTAGGTTCTATGTTCTAGAAGGATAGATTGTTGGTAAAGAAAAGAGTTCTTTACTCAGAAGTAAGTAGGATTGTAGATTTGAGGTTACAACTTGATCAGCCAGGATCTTATTTCAACAGAGGAGCAAATTTGAGGATCTGAATAGACAACTCCTGTTTTTCTTTGTATGTTCACGTAATAGTTTTTCTCAAACACTATTTCTGTGAAAGTAGGCAACCTTAATTTAATCATCAATTTTACCTGGAAATAAAACACAAGAAACTTACTTTTGGGAGGATCTGGTATATATTTAAACTGTCACTGGAACATGTAAGGAGAGTTATACTTACTCATTTGGGAATATCTGATAAAAAGACACTGCCTTCTAGAAAAGACTGCTGCAAACAGCAAATTTTCTCTTAGTTCAATGAAACATTGTGTTTGGACATATCTTCACATAATTTGACGATGATGTGTTTACAGGTATTTCAGAGCTTTCCCTGTAGGTTACTAAAAGCATGGTATTGGTTTTTCCATGAGGTTATCGTCCTTTAAAAATGTGGATACATTAGTGTTCCAACTGTTAGACTGATATTCAGTGACCTCTACAAAGAGTAAATGCATATGTGGCCGTCTCAGGCGGACAGGATCAGGCTTTGTTGTGATTCTCTCTGTAATTATGTAGCCTCTTAGCAATCATTATCAAGACACATGCTTAAAGATTTGTTCTGCGTGAAAGATTTTGGAGACTTACATTTAATAATTTCCTTTTCTCTTCTTTTGTGTGCTCACTGATCTTGTATTCTGTCCCATTCATTTTATTTACACCATAAAAACATAAGATATAGGAGCAGAATTAGGTCATTCAGTTTATCACGTATGCTCTGCCATTTGATCATGGGCGATATGTGTCTCACCCCATTATCCTGCCTTCTCACAATAACCTTGAATCCCACTACCAAGCAAGAACATATCTATCTCTCTGTCTTAAACACACTCAGTGACTTGCCCTCCACAGCTCTCTGCAGCAATGTGTTCCACAGGTTCACCACCCTCTGCCTGGAGAAATTCAATAGGCAATAGACAATAGGTGCAGGAGTAGACCATTCAGCCCTTCGAGCCAGCACCACCATTCATTATGATCATGGCTGAGCATCCACAATCAGTATCCTGTTCCTGCCTTATCCCTATAACCCTTGATTCCACTATCTTTAAGAGTTCTATCCATCTCTTTCTTGAAAGTATCCAGAGACTAGGCCTCCACTGTCTTCTGGGGCAGAGCATTCCATACATCCACCACTCTCTGGGCGAAGCAGTTTTTCCTCAACTCTGTTCTAAATGGCCTACCCCTTATTTTTAAACTGTATCCTCTGGTTCTGGACTCACCCATCAGTGGAAACATGCTTCCTGCCTCCAGAGTGTCCAATCCCTTAATAATCTTATACGCCTTAATCAGATCCCCTCGCATCCTTCTAAACTCAAGTGTATACAAGCCCAGACACTCCAATCTTTTAACATATGATAGTCCCGCCATTCCAGAAATTGACCTCGTGAACCTACACTGCACTCCCTCAATAGCAAGAATGCCCTTCCTCAAATTTGGAGACCAAAACTGCACACAATACTCCAGGTGCAGTCTCACCAGGGCCCTGTACAGCTGCAGAAGGACCTCTTTGCTCCTATACTCAATTCCTCTTGTTATGAAGGCCAGCGTGCACCTTCTAGACACGAACCATTTTAAGTCCCCCTCCCATTCCTTAGACGACATGTCCATCTTGTGCCTCCTGCAGTGCCACAATGATGACGCCCGAAGGTTGCAGGAACAGCAACTCATATTCCGCTTGGGAACCCTGCAGCCCAATGGTATCAATGTGGACTTCACCAGCTTCAAAATCTCCCCTTCCGTCACCGCTTCCCAAAACCAGCCCAGTTCGTCCCCTCCCCAACTGCATCACAAAACCAGCCCAGCTCGTCCCCTCCCCACACTGCATCACAAAACCGGCCTAGCTTGTCCCCGCCTCCCTAACCTGTTCTTCCTCTCACCTATCCCCTCCTCCCACCTCAAGCCGCACCTCCATTTCCCACCTACCAACCTCATCCTGCCTCCTTGACCTGTCTGTCCTCCCCGGCCTGACCTATCCCCTCCCCACCTATACTCTCCTCTCCACCTATCTTCTCCTCTATCCATCTTCGGTCCACCTCCCCGTCTCTCCCTATTTATTTCAGAACCCTCGCCCCACCCCCCTCTCTGATGAAGGGTCTAGGCCCGAAATGTCAGCTTTTGTGCTCCTGAGATGCTGCTTGACCTGCTGTGTTCATCCAGCTTCACACTTTGTTATCTTGGATTCTCCAGCATCTGCAGTTCCCATTATCTCTGATGCCATTAGCTTTCTTCACTGCCTGCTGTACCTTCATGCTTACTTTTATTGACTGATGCACAAGAACACCTAGATCGCGTTGTACTTCCCCTTTACCTAACTTGACTCCATTTAAATAAACATTGATGACTGTATCGGCGCCGCCTCTTGCTCCCCAGAGGAGCTCGAACAGTTCATCCACTTCACCAACACCTTCCACCCCAACCTTCAGTTCACCTGGGCCATCTCCAGCACATCCCTCACCTTCCTGGACCTCTCAGTCTCCATCTCAGGCAACCAGCTTGTAACTGATGTCCATTTCAAGCCCACCGACTCCCACAGCTACCTAGAATACACCTCCTCCCACCCACCCTCCTGCAAAAGTTCCATCCCCTATTCCCAATTCCTCCGCCTCCGCCGCATCTGCTCCCACGATAAGACATTCCACTCCCGCACATCCCAGATGTCCAAGTTCTTTAAGGACCGCAACTTCCCCCCCACGGTGATTGAGAACGCCCTTGACCGCGTCTCCCGCATTTCCCGCGACACATCCCTCACACCCCGCCCCCGCCACAACCGCCCCAAGAGGATCCCCCTCGTTCTCACACACCACCCTACCAACCTCCGGATACAACGCATTATCCTCCGACACTTCCGCCATTTACAATCCGACCCCACCACCCAAGACATTTTTCCATCCCCACCCCTGTCTGCTTTCCGGAGAGACCACTCTCTCCGTGACTCCCTTGTTCGCTCCACACTGCCCTCCAACCCCACCACACCCGGCACCTTCCCCTGCAACCGCAGGAAATGCTACACTTGCCCCCACACCTCCTCCCTCACCCCCATCCCAGGCCCCAAGATGACATTCCACATTAAGCAGAGGTTCACCTGCACATCTGCCAATGTGGTATGCTGCATCCACTGTACCCGGTGCGGCTTTCTCTACATTGGGGAAACCAAGCGGAGGCTTGGGGACCGCTTTGCAGAACACCTCCGCTCAGTTCGCAACAAACAACTGCACCTCCCAGTCGCAAACCATTTCCACTCCCCCTCCCATTCTCTTGATGACATGTCCATCATGGGCCTCCTGCACTGCCACAATGATGCCACCCGAAGGTTGCAGGAACAGCAACTCATATTCCGCCTGGGAACCCTGCAGCCATATGGTATCAATGTGGACTTCACCAGTTTCAAAATCTCCCCTTCCCCCACTGCATCCCTAAACCAGCCCAGTTCATCCCCTCCCCCCACTGCACCACACAACCAGCCCAGCTCTTCCCCCCCACCCACTGCATCCCAAAACCAGTCCAACCTGTCTCTGCCTCCCTAACCGGTTCTTCCTCTCACCCATCCCTTCCTCCCACCCCAAGCCGCACCCCCAGCTACCTACTAACCTCATCCCACCTGCTTGACCTGTCCGTCTTCCCTGGACTGACCTATCCCCTCCCTACCTCCCCACCCACACCTTCTCCACCTATCTTCTTTACTCTCCATCTTCGGTCCGCCTCCCCCTCTCTCCCTATTTATTCCAGTTCCCTCCCCCCATCCCCCTCTCTGATGAAGGGTCTCGGCCCGAAACGTCAGCTTTTGTGCTCCTGAGATGCTGCTTGGCCTGCTGTGTTCATCCAGCCTCACATTTTATTATCTTGGAATCTCCAGCATCTGCAGTTCCCATTATCTCTCTCCATTTAAATAATAATCTGCCTTCCTGTTCTTGCCACCAAAGTGGATAACCTCACATTTATTCACATTAAACTGCATCTGCAATGCATCCGTCCACTCATCTAGCCTGTCCAAGTCACCCTGTATTCTCATAACATCCTCCTCACATTTCACACTGCCACCCAGCTTTGTGTCATCAGCAAATTTGCTAAGATTACTTTTAATGCCTTCATCTATATCATTAATGTATATTGTAAACAGCCGCGATCCCAGCACTGAACCTTGCGGGATCCCGCTAGTGATCGCTTGCCATTTCGAAAGGGACCCGTTTATCACTACACGTTTATCCTCCACATCAGTTCTAAAGGTTTGCCGCTTCACTCTGAAGCTGTGTCCTCAGGTCCTAGTCTCTCCTGCAAACATCTCCATATCCACTATATCCAGGCCTCTCAGAATTCTGCAAGTTTGAATGAGATCTCCTGTAATCCTTCTGAACTCCAGTGAGTACAGGCCCAGCGTCCTCAGCCGTTCTACATATGAAAGGCCTTCATATGTGGGATCATTCCTGTAAAACTCCTCTGGTCCCCTCCAAACCATCACATCCTTCCTTTGATAGGGGGCCCAAAACTCTTCACAATATTCCAAATGCAATCTGTTCAAAGCCTTATACAACCTCAGCAGTCCATCTCTCTCTTGTTTTCTAACTCTATTGAAGTGAATGCTAACATCGCATTTGCCTTCTGAACTGCCAACCGACCCTGCATTTTAACCTGAAGGGAATCCTGAACTAGGACTCCTAGGTCCCGTTGCACTTTCAGATTAGAGGGTGGCACTGTGGCTCAGTGGTTAGCATTGCTGCCTCACAGCATCAGGGACTTGGGTTTGATTCCACCTCGGGCAACTGTATGTGTGGAGTTTGTACTTTCTCCCTGCGTCTGTGTGGATTTCCTCTGGGTGCTCCAGTTTCCTACCACTGTCGAAAGATATGCAGGTCAGCTGCCATGCTAAATTGCCCAAAGTGTCCAGGGATTTTTAGGTTAGCCGGGTTAGACATGGGGACTTGCAAGGGTAGGGGAATGCTTTGTGGTGGGATGCTCTTCACAGGGGTGGTGTGGGCTTGTTGGGCCAAATGGCCTGTTTCCAGTGTAGGAATTTTATGATTTTCTGAAGTCGATGCCCTTGTTCTTCCTGCCAAAGTGCTTAACCTTACACTAACCCACATTGTGTTCCATCAGCCAGTTCTTTGCCCACTCACTTAACTCATCCAAGGCCTTCTGCAGACTCCCCACTTCTTCAATTCAAACTGTCCCTCCACCTATTATTGAAGATTAGACTCTCAGGATAGATCATTGGTGTCACAGCAGCCACTATTTTTGGTATAAAAATGACATCATCATACATTTGAATGCACTTTCAAATTAAGAATAATGTTAATAAGTAGACAAAGTATGCCTTTAATTTCCCAAAATAAAAGCCTAATATTCATTTATTTTTGGAGCTAGAATCATATATTTATGTTATTTTAAAAATATTAGCCAAACATGCTGAAGTGATACTGATATGAAAAATTATTCAGCAAAGCATTGATTACTTGTGAAGTCTTAATACAATGATATAATTATTTTAAAATGATCATAGAACAAAAACAAACATCTTGAATATCTTCCCTCCCCAAAAACAGAAGTTAAGGAGAACTTTGTATATGTATGACCATATTTGGATCCAAGATGGCAGTGGAGTAGGATGCCTCAGCTGGAGTTTGTCTGTCCCATCAATTTCTTTTCTTTTTGTTTTCTCTTTTTTTAATCTCTTTTGCGCTTCTTTCTCCTTCTTCCTTCTTGGCAATATCCTGAACTCCTGGCCTCAGCATGAACTCAGACTCCCAGCCGCAGTGTGGAGTTGGAGTCCTGGACTCAGCGTGGACCTGGCATGGCAGTCTTCCAGCAGCCCAGTGAGCAGGCAGTCTCTGGGCAGCCTGGCATGGTGTTCTTTAAGCCCGATGTTGCCTCAGCATGGACCTCTGGCCTCAAGGTGATTCGAGAGCAGTCTCCTAGCCTTGAGAACCTTGCAGTGAAGTCCGGAATTGGTCTAGAGTGAAAGCCCAGCCTGAATTGAATGTTAGGTACCATTGTGGACTGGGTTGGAAGGACTGCCGTTCTGAATATTTTATTTATTTATTTTTCTAATTTATCCCTATGGTCTATAACACTGCCTTTTCATTCCTTTAGTTTTCTATTTTTTCCCCTGAGAATTTGTGTCTAACAATCTGTACCTCGGTACTTTTGTACTTAAGATGGCACAGGAGGTGGTGACTTGTAAACTTTCATTACACTCGTGAGTAAATGTGACAATAAAACTAATTCAATTCTATTCTAAGATGAATGATTCAATGATTGATATGACGTAAATTCAAAGGCTAAGAGCTAAGGCTGTACTTTTAAAAATCTGAGCAGGAAATGAAGCTAATTGACTGATTGCCTTGCCCAACAATTCGTATTCACAGTCAACAGCTTTTCACACACCAGATCCAATCTTTCAACAGTCGAGTCTTAGTCTTCATTGCAATAAGTAAACACAGACTGAAATCCTCAATTAAGTAACAAGATTAGTTACATATTTATTTGTTAAAATATGTAACATGATTGAGCTCAGCTCACTTGTACCACCTCTGGTTAATTACATATTGCGTGTTTTGAATATTAACATATACTATTCCTGATGAAAAAACCCTGACTGTGAAAAATTGATTAATCATTTCATTTAACATAGTTGATCATGAAAATAATGAATTAACAAGTTTGATTTCAAGATCCTCACAAGATGTCTTGGTGTGATTGTTTACTTTATCTCCTTCAGTGTGACTGTTAAGGTCTGAACGACAAAGAAAATAATTCAATTACGGAAAACAAGGTGTAGAGCTAGATGAACACATCAAGACAAGCAGCATCAGAGGAGCAGGAAAGCTGGCATTCCGGGCCTGGACCCTTCTTCAGAAAAAGGGTCTAGGTCCAAAACATCAGCCTTTCTGCTCCTCTGCTGCTGCTTGGCCTGCTGTGTTCATCCAGCTCTACACCTTGTTGTCTCAGATTCTCCAGCATCTGCAGTTCCTAATATCTCAGAATTCAAATGTGGTCTGCCTTCACTTAGACATGTTGAAAGTTTTGAAAAATATATTTGATCTGTGTTCAAGTGAAACATTTGTAGAAAAAAGGATTGTTTCCATAATCCAATTATTAATTTTCCAAGTTACCAGCAAAGTATTTGATTGAATACATGACATCTAATCTGGAGAAACTGGGTTACTTCATGCAGTTTGTGCTTCATGTAGAAACACCATTTTGTCCCAGGGTGAGCAGTTACCATGCTTTTAATTATTCAATCCTCAAAGCATGGACAAAAAGAACGAATAACATGATGACAAAACATAAATTGCTGAAAAAGTTCAGTACAGATGTCCATAGGTATTGCCTGAGCTTTTTCAGCTATTTTTATTTTTGTTTCTGATTTACAGCATCTGCAGTTCTGTTGTTTTTTTTTATCAAAATCCAGACTAACCATTGCTAATGATTAATCCCTTCCTGAACATCTTTGATGGACACTTTGAGCCGACCATCGAAAGGCTGATGAGGAAGTCCTCTAACTTTCCCACCCGACACCACACAGGGCGATCAAAGATCAGGAATAATTCAGGAGTTGGTTTTCCACCGTTGAGCTCTTCTGAGTCGACAACATTTAAAATATGCCCTGCTTTTTTCAACTGACTCCCCCAGAGTTACTCAAAGAATCATACAACACTGAAGAAAGGCATTTGTCCGAGCCTCGCTGTCCCAGCTCTGTGAATGAGCTATCAACTTATACAAAGTCGCAAAATCATTATAATAAGCTGCAATGCAAAATTCTAAGAAATCAAAGCACTTGGGGTCATCTGTACTGGCCAGGCAATGCAGTAATCTTTGTTGTGCCAGGACCATATGAGGTTTCTTCAATTTTATTGGGTTAACTTCATTCATGATGAAAATAAAGATGGTAAGAATCGTGAAGGTAACAGGTACAATTCCAATAACATTATTGATCTGCAAGTTTCTGGAACAGTTCAACAATTCACCTTCCAGAGTGATGATACGCTCATGGTTGTGATCGCATCTGCTGAGGGCAAGAAAATTAGATTCATTAATG
This sequence comes from Stegostoma tigrinum, assembly GCF_030684315.1. Classification (NCBI taxonomy): domain Eukaryota; kingdom Metazoa; phylum Chordata; class Chondrichthyes; order Orectolobiformes; family Stegostomatidae; genus Stegostoma; species Stegostoma tigrinum. The sequence goes on along the minus strand of NC_081358.1, from coordinate 32,930,836 downwards.
TTCGCTACATTTATTAATTATTATAATTGATGTGATCTAATATTTTGAAGGACATCCCATGTAACCTTCCTCCTGTTACTTCTAATTCAGTTCAGGGATATGCTTTACCGCTCCTTGAATAGCACAATGCATTTAGATAGTCAGCAGTTGTATTGCATAAACTAAAATGATTCTAGGATCAGTGCATAATCTGTGCAGTTAGTTGATCTCAAGCAATGTGTCAGAGGAGTGCACTCTACAATTGGCTTAACTTCTTGATTGCCGCATAAATATGTTGGTGTGGGTATTGGCTAAGGACTGAGGCTAAGTATATTTTAACCCTTGTATTCTTGCCTGTGAAACTATTGAGTGAACTATTTGAATGAATATGCTCACAGTTTAGAATAACCTATTCTTTAAAAAAAAATATTATGAGGAACTCTAATGTTTAAAACCTCAATTAAGGGTTTGATGCATATTTTAAATAAATTGAAAAGAGTCACTGCGCAGACAAGACAATGCTGGAACTTAAAGTGGCTTTTCTTCGAGAAATCAGCTTGGAATTCCCAATTAGGAAAGGCTTACGAGATTCTGGTGATCTTCATGTGCCTGTAACCAGTTCTATTACAATAGAGTCACAGAGCTGTACAGCATGAAAACAAGCCCCTTGGTCCAACTCATCCATGCCAATCAGATATCCAATATCAATCTAGCCTCATTTGCCAGTGTTTGGCCTGTATCCCTCTAAACCTTTCCTATTCATATACCCATCCAGATACCTTTTACATGTTGTAGCAGCCTCCACCAGTTCTTCTGGCAGCTCATTCCATGCATGTACCACCAATGGTTTGAAAATCTTTCCCCTTAGGTCCCTTTTAAACATCTCCCCTCTTACTTTAAACCTATGCCCCTCTAGTTTAGGATTCCCCTACCCTGAGAAAAAGACCTTGGCTATTCACCCTATCCATGACCCTCATGATTTTATAAACCTCTATGAGGCCATCCCTAAGCTCCAAAGCTCCAGGGAAAATAGCCCCAGCCTATTCAGCATCTCTCTGTAGCTCAAACCCTCCAATCGTAGCAACATTCTTGTAAATCTTTTCTGAACCCTTTCAAGTTTCACAACATTGTTCCTGGGAGATCAGAATTGAACGCAGTATTCCAAAAGTGACCTGACCAATGTCTTGTACAGCCACACATGACCTCCTAACTCCTGTACTCAATGCAGAAATCTTCCTCACCATTCTGTCTACCTGCAACTCCACTTTCAAGGAACAGTGAACTCCAAGGTCTCTTTGTTCAGCAATACTCCCCAGGACCTTACTGCTAACTTACATTTGGATGGCACTTTTAACATGGTAAACTGTTGCAAGGCAGCTAATGTATATAAGCCAGTAAAATTTAATACTGAGTCATGTAAGGAATTATTAGAATAAATGAGCAAATGCTTCATCAAACAGAACGGCTTAAAAGACCATTCTAAAGGAAAAGAGCGAGCTAGAAATGCAGAGCGAAAGGTAGCCTGATTGTGACCACATTACCATTCCTGATTGTCATGAAGTTCTACCTAGTAGACTAATGTCCTTTAGGGAAGGAAATCTGTCATCCTTGTTCGGTCTATATGCGACTCCTGACCCACAGAAATGTGACTGGCTCTTAACTGACCTAGGCACCTAATCAATTCAAGGGAAGCAAATACCAGCCTGCCTGTGATGCTCACATCTCAACCAAGAATCAATAAAAATATGTCATCGACAGGTAGAGTGGTTAATTAAACATGCAGTATCGTCAGCTTTATTTAAAGGGCATAGAGCAAGAAGGTTATGACGACCATCAATAAGATGTTAGTTTGACCTCAGCTTGAGTATTGCATACAGTTCTGAGTCCCATGTTTTAGCTAGTGTGTGAATGCATTGGAAGGAGCATGGAAGATATTTAAAGGAATGAGAAATCCATTTATGAAGATAAATTGGAGAAGTTGGGGATTTTTTTCAGAAATGAGGTGATTTGATCAAAGCTTTCAAAATTATGAGAGGCTTAGACAAAACAGACAGGAAGAAACTTCCATCTCATTAAAAAAGATTAAGAATGATATGGTAAAGTAATTTGCAAAAGAAGTGATTGGTGAAAATATTTTTTCTCACAGTGAGTGGTTTGGGTCTGGAGAACACTGCCTGGAAATCTAGCATGGCAGGTCCAATCAAGGCATGCCTAAGGACATTAGAAGATTATTTAATGAAAAATAATGGGCACAGTGAGGGGAAATGGCACTAAATTGCGATATTGTTTCCAACAATTCTGGCACAGCCAGAGGTGCAGCCTTTCAATTGAAACATTAAGATGGGACCTCACTTGCCCGCAGATGAGTTGAACAAATCCCATGGCAATATTTAAGAGCAAAATATTTTGCTTAAGGTCCTGAGCAAAATACATGCTTTAAGCAGTGTAGTGATCTCTATGATATTATTTCATCACGATGTTATTGGTGCTCATTGGATCTATGTGAAAATGAACTATATGTTTCCTACATTGAAACAATGAATACATTGTTTAAAGTACTTCATTATCTAAGATTGTGAAAGGTGCTATTCAATAAAAATCCAAAACTTTTATTTTATAATTAAAGGCATGGATGAAGCAGTAGAGTTTTATATCCAAGTTTGCAGATGTCTCTAACAAAGAACTCAGTTATAATTGATATATCCTTTCTGATCACTTGTCCTTCTGGGAACTGTTGTCCTTATTTGGTCTGGCCTACAAGTAACAATACGATGACCTAGTAATATTATCTCTGGGCTATTAATCCTGAAACCCAGATAATATCCTGAGGAGCTGCATTCAAATCCTGCAATGGCAGAGGATGGAATGTGAATTGAATAAAAAAAGTCTGAAATTGAGCAATAACCATAAAACCATTGTTGATTGAGAGATAGTGGGAAATGTAGATGCTGAAGAATCTGTGATAACAAGGTGGTTAGCTGGATAAACACAGCAGGCCAAGCAGCATCAGAGGAGCAGGAAAGCTGCCTTTTCAGGCCTTGAGCCTTTGGAGCCCAGGCCCGAAACATCAGCTTTCCTGCTCCTCTGATGCTGCATGGCCTGCTGTGTTTATCCAGCTAATCACCTTGTTAACCATTGTTGATTGTTTGGAAAAAAAATAAAGCCCATCTGCTTCATGAGCGTCCTTTAGGGAAGGAAACTACCATCCTTACCTGGTCTGGCCTATATGTGACTTCAGACCCACAGCAACATGGTTGATTCTTGAGTGCCGACTGGGCATTTAGGAATTGACAATAAATACTGACCTAGCCAGCAATGTCCTCAACCCATGAATGACTTAAAAATATCAATAAAAATCAAAAGAACTGCGGATGCTGTAAATCAGGAACAAAAACAAAGTTGCTAAAAATTTCAGCAGGTCTAGCAAAAAAATTCAACACTGTCAAAGTGCAAAGCTCTTTAACCTCATTGGCCTCTCTGTAAATAAAAAAAACTGTCTATAACAGAGCAACAGAATTTACAGTTTGTGGGTGATTGTGGTGTTAAATGCACTATTTGCATGGGCTTTCACAATCTCATTGGATATTCTGTCTGCCACGTGCACAAAGATCTGGAAGTTAAGAAATGGTTTGTTCAGTGCAAATGTTACAACTCTTATACCTATCATGTTATTTCCAGCCATTTGGTTTGTATCTAGCATTATCTTATTTTTGAATTTTTGTCATTATCACCCTGTCTCAATTAATCAGTTTATAGGTCATCCTTTCACTTGCTATTCAGCTGTTGACACCTCACTCACACGATTTGACACTCTTGATCACATACAAAGACTTGTTATCCACACAAACCATTAGTCCGATCTTTGATACTCTTAAATATCTGGCATTATCTTGCAATGATCTCTCCACCTATAAATTCAATGCCTGTGTGTATCCCTCCACTTCACCTGGAAAAGGAGCAGGACTTCATAAGTTTGTGATCGCAAATAAACCTGTTGGACTATGACCTGGTGTTCTTTGACTTCTGACTTTGTGCACTCCATTCCAACTCTATACCATCTAGCAGGGATACATAGGAGCCCTAAAGAAATTTCATCAGCCAGATCTCTGCCTCATTCTTGAGATTCAATGAAAGATCTATTGGACAAAAGATGGCACTTTACTGAAACCAAGTCCACAAGCTTTCATCTAAAATGGGACACTGTCCGTTTGTGGAATTCCATCTCTCCCACTGAGTCCTATTTCCTCAACTTTCAAATGGACATCACACTGGGAAGGGACAAGAAAATACTTCAAAGTCTCTCTGAAACCATCCTTGAAGCATAGCAGTTTTAACAATTATGATTGAAAAGGTTTGTCAGAATGGACAACTTGTTTGTCAGAATATGTCAGGTTTTGTGTTCCAATGCTTTCATGATGAGGCAGTGTAGGAAATGTAGCAGCTATAACTGAATTGCAGAGCAGACTCGATGGGCTGCCTGGCTTAATTCAGCTCCTATTTTTTATTGTTTTATGGACAAAGAAAGAAGCAAATTCTACACTCTGGCTCTCACAACCTCTTTGGGCATTCTGTCCGCCATGCAACCAAAGACCTGGGAGTTAAGAGATGGCCTGTTCAGACACATGAAAACACATGACAGAAAATTGTTATCATGAGTAGAAATAATCCTCAAATCAAGGAACTACTGAGAGCATCTGTGCATGGAGGGAAGTTACTGATAACTTGCCTAAAATCTTCTTATATTCATTTTGAATATTTCATGTCCACTTGCGAGGGCAGATGTTGGTTTTATACTTTATCCAAAGGTTGCTCAAAAGGTCATTAGGATCACTTAGCTCAGTTGGCTTGTCAGCTGGTTTGTGATTTTGAGTGTTACTGACAGCATGGGCTAATTTCTCACAGCAGCTGATGTTACCTTAAAGGGCTCTTCTCAATCTCTCCCCTCGCCTAAGGTGTGGTGACCCTCAGGTAAAAGTCATCACCAATCATCTCTCTCTATATTGAAACGGTAGCCCTATGTTCTGTTAAGATTATGGTGACTTCACCTTTACTCCAAGACACCACATAGTCATAGAGTCACAGAGATAATACAACACAGAAACAGACTCTTCAGTCCAGCTCATCTATGTCAACTAAATATCCTAAATTAATCTTGTCCCATTTGCCAGCATTTGGCCCATATCCCTCTAAAGCCTTCATATTCATGTACCCATCCAGATGCATTTTAAATGTTGTAATTGTACCAGCCTCCACTTCCTCTGGAAGCTCATTCTATACAGTATTGAAAAGTCAGCCCTCAAGTCCCACATTGGTCTTGAACAGACACCTGCCTCACAAAGAGTTCGAGCTCAGGCTGGCACTGATATTGCAAAGATATGATAATAAAGGTAGAATCATATTGTTGGTGTGAGAAACAGGACAAAAATGTAAGCAAGTGAGAGATGCCATTGTGAGAACATGAGCAGATGCAGTTTATGACAGGAGTAGCAGGAGATTGAATGGCATCTTTTTGCTATCATTGGAATAAAGTGAAGGGAAGCGCCTGTCAGAGGGAAAGCTGGTGAGCATATTGAAGTCATTGGAAATGGTGAGTTTGGTGATCAAACCATAACTTGCCTCTTCTGTATGTACCTGCATGTTTTTCAGCTTATGAAATGGAAGGACAGTACTGCCTGCCTCAACAACAAAAGATGATTTAGAGTTAGGGGCCTAGCGTAGTGTGTCAAAGTTTGCAGACGACACTAAAATGAGTAGTAGAGCAAAGTGTGCAGAGGACATTGAAAATCTGCAGAGGGATATAGACAGGTTAAGTGAAAGGGGAAGTGTCTGACAGATGGAGTACAATGTTGGTAAATGTGAGGTCATCTATTTTGGTAGGAATAACAGCAAAAAGGACTATTATTTAAACAATGAAAAACTGCAGTATGCTACTGCAGAGTGACCTGGGAACCCTTGTGCATGAATAACAAGATGTTGATTTGCAGATGCAGCAGAGAATTAAGAAGGCAAATGAAATATTGTTCTTCATTGCTAGAGGACTGAGTTCACGAGGAACTTCTTCACCCAAAGGGTTGTGAATCTCTGGAATTCTCTGCCAGTGAAACAGTTGAGATTATCTCATTGAATGTTTTTAGGGCAAAGATACATAAACTTTTGAACAGTAAAGGGTTATAGTGAGTGGGTGAGCTGAGTCCATGAAAAGGTCAGCCATGATCTTATAGAATGGTAAAGCGAGCTCGATTGGTCAGACGGCCTACTCCTGTTCCTATTTCTTATGTTCTTGAGTAAAAACTGAAATTACTGGAAAAGGTCAACAGATCTGGCAGCATCTGTGGAGAGAATTCAGAGTTAACGTTTCAGGTTCAGTGACCCTTCTTCAGAACCTGCATCAGCATCTAGTTTTACATATAGAACATGCTGACCCTTGTGACCATATACCCTGCATGGTGGCACTGATGTTTGTTGGTTAAACATTGTATCGAGATTGCAAATCATCAGCCTTGGAGTGACCCCCCAAGTATTCAGGCTGTTGTCAGTGCTCCTGTGGAACCAAGTCATCAAGGTGCACTCTTCAGATCAGAGGATAGAAGAGACAGTTAGGGTCATGAGAGATAATGGTGAGGAAGTGAGAAGGGAAGCTTTGCAGCTGACCTTCCAATGGAATACATCAAAGGTAGTTCCAGCCAGATGGACAACAGAGAAACAGAGTTGCTGGAGAATAATAAAGTCAACTGTGTTAAAAGTTGCACATGAATCAAGGAAGGAGGAAAATTGTTTACCAAGGTCATGGTCCCAGAAGGCATCAAAAATGGAATTGGAGGGAAAAATTAGAGAGTTAAGAGTTAGAAACATATTCAATGACTTTACATTAGGAAGTTGGAGATGGAGTTATCGTTGTTAAGGACAGAGTCATGATGACGACAGATTGGAAGGAGAGGTGGATGGTGACCTAGAAGGAGATCTGCTAACAATACAGGGAACATAGGGCCTGACTCCCTTAGTGGGAGACCAAATCTTGAGGAAGATGTGAATTCAGGTCTTGGACAGAACAATGCATTAAGAGAAGCTTGAGTAAGTTGCCGCAAGAATGGAAGCGAGGGTGGCTGAATGGATGATCTTAATCTTTGTGACAAAGGAATCCATGAAATCCTTACATTTGTTCCTGCAGGAGTGATTTGAGAAAGCATGGGAGGCTGGTTCATTAGATGTGGTGGTGTCACTAGTCTAGCAATTTGGAGGCCCATGCTAATGCTCTGTGGCATGGTTTCAAATTTCGGCATGGCATATGGTGGAATTCAACTGTAACTAATAAATCAGAAAGGAAGACTAATCTCACTGATGATGACAATGATAAAAGCCACCGTTTGTTGTAAAAGCCTATCTGGTTCACTAATGTTCTCTTGCAAAGGAAATCTGCATCCTTACTTATTTTGGCTTATGTGTCTTCAAATTCATGGCAATGTCGTTGACTGTTAATCGTGTTCTGCAAAGATCCAGCGGACCTCTCAGTTCAATAGTAATGAAGGGCAGGCAACAGAATTCTAGCCTTGCCAGGGACACTTATATCATACAAAATAAGGCTTTTTATATAAAATCAGCACGCCAGGTATAAGTATACAAAGTGACAGATAATTGGACCCACTTCTAAAATCAACCACGCTCTTAAATGCAAATCCAAAATGAAACAGTGAAAAAGCTGTCAATCTTATTAGATTGTATAATAATGATGTGAAGACGCAGATGTAAAAACAACTAATAATAACAACATTTAACATATTTCTGATATTTTATTTCAGTAATTTATCTACTTCTTTTAAGTGACTCTTTCAAAAATTGTAGACAAAGGAATACCTTATAAAAATGTTAAACCTTTTGTTCACCGGACCTGTCAAGTCACTTCTAGCCTTTCAATATTTGATCCTATATGTATACACTTGTTTTTTTTTACAGATTAATGAAATTGTCCTCTGTATGGGAACCTTTTAAAAGATCTGAAGTGGTTCAATGCTGGTCTTACGTTGACTTCAGCAGTAATCTGTCCATATCTTGTTTTATTCATATTTTTGTGTCGTTTGTGAATTGCGAAACCATTTAGGCATGTGCCTTGCCAAGTGACATAAGGTGCCCCACAACCATTTCATTCAGTACCCTTAACAGCTGTCAGAGAGAAAAGACACGCAACCCATCTGTTTGAGTCCAGGTTCCCAGAGGTGAAAAGACTATGTTCTAACCCAATGCACCTTCAAGTTCTCCCCAATACCTAACTCCATGACTATCTCTGGAGTTAAGAGAAAGAGTCTTTTCTCCCCCCTCAAAATAATCTATCCTTAAATAGTAACAGCAAGAATTCAGTTTTGTTATAAAGAGACCTTATTTTTCTTGTAGCTCATAGAACATTAAGCTAAAGTTGACAAGTTGCTTCGGACTGCTGTTTCAAACAACTTGTCCCCATTTTGTCTTATTAGTAAGGATTGACTGAGCATGAAGGTGTTCTTTGCTTGTCAGTTGATAAAGTGGGTACTCCTTTCTTATCTTCTCTCTGCTTCTGAATTCCTCTCGTCTAATCTGTGCAAGTACAGCTATCATCTGTGTAGAGGGAATGATATCCAATTAATTCAATATGCTAATTTAACAACACACATCATTAACCTAATGTGTAATATATAGAAACAGTGGTAAATTAATCATCACCAGTGTAATTTTCAAATTTATTCTGAAACATCAATTAGCTGCAAATATGCAGATTTGAAATGATGTATTAGAAGTTAGAATTTTATTTTTGGAAACATCACACTGTTCCTAAGTATTTTTGATTACTTATGACTTATTCATTTAGGGATTCTATATTTGTGTTGTTTACTTTTAGAATAGGAGTACTCTATAGTCAAGGCAAGTGAGAATTTCTGGCTAATCCAAATTTGTACATTTGAATTGCAGTAAACACAAGGGATTGTTCCTGATCCTACTTTGCAATTCACTTTACTTATTCCATATCAGTTTAAATAGTGACAGACTTTTAATCATATAGTACTTTTAATGAGGTTGATTTTGAATTTTGTCCTCAGTTCTTATTGATGCTTTCAGTAACAATTGTTCTTCTCTAAACTGTGTTTAGTTAAGAGTTTAACAGAAGTACAGGGTTTTCTAACTCAAAGTGTACCCTGATACCTGCCCAAAGATACATTGTAAGGAGAGCTTGACAGTGCCAGTAGATGCTATGCATGGCCACAGCTATGACTCATAAAGTCATACAACATGGAAACAGGCCCTTCAGCCCAATCATCCCATGCTGACCATGTTCCCAAACTAAACTAGTCCCACCTGCCTGTGCTTGGCCCATATCCCTCCAAACTGTTTCTATTCATGTACATATCCAAATGACTTTTAAACATTGTAACTGTGCCTGCATCCGTCACTTTTTCTGGCAGCTCATTCCACACACGGACCACTCTCTGTGTGGAAAGGTTGCTTCTCGTGTCCTTTTTAAAATTTTCCTTCTCTCACCATAAAAATATGCCTCCTACTTGCAAACTCCCCCACCCTAGGGAAAAGATCCTTGTCATTCACCTTATCCATGTCCCTTGCGAATTTATAAATCTCAGTAAGGTCACCCCTGAACCTCCTATATTCCAGTGAAAGAGGTCAGAATTCAGATGAGACCTGGATATAGCCCAACAGGTTTATCTGAAATCACAGGCTTTTGGAGCACTGCTCCTTCCTCAGATGAGGTAGAGGGAACAGCACAGGCATAGAATATATAGGCGAACAGATAATGGCAATTTAATTCTGTGCTTGTACGCTTTCCTTCACTTTACCTGATGAAGGAGCAGTGCTCCAAAAACTTATGATTTCAAATAAACCTGTTGGCCTATACCCTGGTGTCATGTGACTTTTGATTTTGTCCATCCCTGTCCAATATCAGCACCTCCACGCCAGTGAAAGAATTCCTAGCCTTTCCAGTCTATTTTTGCATTTTAAACCGTCCATTCCCAGCTGTATCCTGGTAAATGTTTTCTGAGCTCTCTCCAGTTTAATAATAATCTTCCAATAACAAGGCGATCGGAACAATACAAAGTACTGCAGAGTAGGCCTCACCAACTCATTCCAATGAAATAAGATTTCATTTCCATTTGTCAGCGTTTGGTCCATATCCCTCTGAACCCTTTCTATTCATATACCAATCCAGATGCCTTTTAAATGATGTAATTGACACCCTCCACCACTTCCTCTGGTGGCCATTCCATGCATAAACCATTCTCTGCGTGAAAAGGTTGCCCCGAGGTTCTTTTTAAATCTTTCCGCTCTCACCTTAAACCTATGCTTTCTAGTTTTGGACTCCCTCACCCTATGTAAAAGACCTTGGCTTTTCACCCTATCCATGCCCCTCATGATTTTATAAACCTCTATGAGGTTACCTCTCAGTCTCAGACGCTCCAGCAAAAATAGCCCCAGTCTATTCAGCTTCTTCCTATAGCTCAAACCCTCCAACCTTGGAAACATTCTTGTAAATCTTTTCTGAACCCTTTCTAGTTTCACAACATCCTTCCTACAACAGGGAGACCAGAATTGCTCACAGTGACGACATGGACAAGTTGGACTGAAGGGTCTGGTTCCATGCTGTGCAAGTCTATGACTTTATGACTACAACACCTGGGAACTGGCTGCTTAGGGCCAAGCACTTGGTGCCGAAGTCTCCACAAGACGGTGCAAAAATTGAAGGACTATATCTTCGTACAACCACAGAAAACTGCAAACCAAAGAGTAGGCAGTGGTAGCATCATTGAATGATAACCTCCCACTGCTCACAACAAAGCCTTGCTTTAATTGAACTGCTCTCCTACTTAACAACTGACAAAAGATGAGAAGCAGATGTTAATGATTGGCAATGATGCAAAACTAAAAGCTGTTTGAGTGGATACCTTGAATACATTGCATTCATATTTGACAGATATACTAAATTAGCAAAGCATATTAGAGAGTTGTTCGATTAGACAAAACCTGCTTTTTACACTTACAGCCATTGCCCATACTTTAGCATTTTGACAATTAAAAATAAAATTACCAATTATTTCTCCAAAAAGTCTCCTGGATTTAGCCATAACCTCAGCAGAAAATTGGAGCAGTTAAAATGGGGAAACTGGTTAAATGGCAAAAGAAAATGGGGAAAGAAAATTCCACCTTTTTATTCATTTTGTTAGGTGGAAGGACAGGCCAGGAGGGTATGTTTCCTCCCTGCTGCCAGGGTCAAGAATGTCATTGAATGGCTGCAGGACATTGCTCTGACAGAGGCTGATTATCCACCAGTTCTAGTTCACATTGGTACCATCAAAATCATTAAATAGTCCTGCTGCTGAGCCCCTCTTGGTGATGGACATGGAAATCCGCCACCCAGAGCACAGTTTGCGCCCTTGCCACCCTCAGTGCTTCCTCCTAGTGTTGCTCAACATGAAGGAGTACTGACTCATCAGCTGAGGCAGGATGGTATGTGGTAATCAGCAGGAGGTTTCCTTGCCCATGTTTAACCTGAAGCCATGAGACTTCATGGAGCCCGGAGTCAATGTTGAGGACTCCTAGAGCAATTCCCTCCCGACTGTATCCCATTGTGCAGTCAACTCTGCTGGATCTGTCCTGCCGGTGGGACAGGACATATCCGGGGATGGTGATGGTGGTGTCTGGGATATTGTCTGTAAGGTATGATTCTGTAAGTATGACTATGTCAGGCTGTTGTTTGACTAGTCTGTGAGACAGCTCTCCCCATTTTGGCACTAGCCCAAATGTAAGTGAAGAGGACTTTGCAGGGTTGACAGGGCTGGTTCTGCTGTCGACTTTTCTGGTGCCGAGGCCAATGCCAGGGTAATCCATCCAGTTTCATTTCTTTGAGACTTTGTAGTGATTGGCACAACTGAATGGCTTGCTAGGCCATTTCAAAGGGCAGTTGAGAGTCAACCACATTTGTGTTGTTCTGTTGTCACGTGTAGGCCAGACCAGGTGAGGGTGGCAGATTTCTTTCTCTGAAGGACATTATTGAACCAGAAGGGTGTTCTTTGACAATTGACAATGGCTTCATGGTGATCAGTAGATTCTTAATTCCAGAATTTTTTAAGTTGAATTCAAATTCCACCATTTGCCATGGCAGGATTTGAGCCTGGGTGCCCCAGAACATTAGCTAAATTTCTGGATTAATAGTCTAGTGACAATACTGTGAGGCCATTGCTTATTGCAAACATTACAACAATATGCCCAGTAATTGCAGGCCAGTTTAACTTTGGAGGCAGGGAAACTTCCAAAAACAACAATTTAGAGCAGAATTAATCATCATATGGACAAATGTAAGTGAATTAAATAAGGAAAGCCAGCATGGATTTCTCAAGAGAAAATCTCATGTAATTAGCTGGTTAGAGTTTTTGAAGAGGAATTAGGTGGTTAATGAGGAGAATGTTGTCGATGTAACATACATGGATGTCCAAAAATTATTGGATATTGTGCCACACAACAGACCTATCAACTTGCAAAATGAAAGGAACATTAGTATTTTGGATACAAAATTGGCTGCGTGAAGTGATTTAGCATGTAATGGATAATGAATATTTTTTAGGCTGACCGAACGTTTGCTGTGGAGTTGGTATTTGGGCCCACGCTTTACTGGATTTATGTTAATGATCTCGACATTGGTGTGTGGAGTGGGCAATTTCAAAGTTTCCACATCTTGGAGTGAAGAGGGCAGTGTGGAGCTTCAAAAGGACACTGCCAAGTTGGTGAAGTGGACAGACATGTGACAGATGGATCTCAACATAATGAAGTGTGAGTTGAAATATTTTGGTGGAAAGAACGTGACAAGATGGTATAAAATGGAACATCTAAAGGCAGTACAGGGGAGACCTACATCCATATGTGCATAGGTCATTAAAGGGGACATAACAAGTGCAGGGCAGTTAACAAAGCAAACAACAGCATAGGATTAATGAACAGGCTAAAAAAGTACAAATGCAACGAGTTTATGTTAAACTTGTAAAAGTCTCTGGTTAGACTTCAGTCAGAATGTTTTGTAGAATTCTGAAGGAGAATTGAGAAGGATGTGTACACATTTGAAAATGTGTAGAACGCAAAGCGATGTGAAACATCTGCTCTGAAGATAGATAGGCGAAGTTGGGTTTTTTTTCCATGGTGTTGAAAAATCTGAAAGGAAATTGGAAAGACGCTTTCAAAGTCATGAGGGATCTAGAAGGGGGAGAACTGTTTCTGCTCTTAAAAGGATCAAAATCAAGAGATTACAGATCTTAAATAATTTGCAAAGGTAGAAAATATGATGTGAGAGAAAGCTTCACACAATGAATAGTTATAGTCTTGAATGTACTGCTTTGAGGTATAGAATTATAGAATCATAGCACACACAAACAGACCCTTCGGTCAAAATCATCCATACTAACCAGATACCCCAAATAAATCTAGTCTCATTTGCCACATTTGGCTTATATCCCTCTCAAGCCTTCTTATTCATATGGTGGAAGCAAGTTCAATTGAAGTAATCAGAAGGGTATCAGATGTTTATTTGAATAGAAACAACATGCAGGGTTGCAGGGAAAAGACAGGAGTCAAGTACAAAGGTATATAGAACATAGAACATAGAACATTACATCACAGTACAGGCCCTTCGGCCCTCGATGTCGTGCCAACCTGTCATACCAATCTGAAGCCCATCTAACCTACACTATTCCATGTACGTCCATATGCTTGTTCAATGACGACCTAAATGTACTTAAAGTTGGCAAATCTACTACCGTTGCAGGCAAAGCGTTCCATTCCCTTACTACTCTCTGAGTAAAGAAACTACCTCCGACATCTGTCCTATATCTTTCACCCCTCAATTTAAAGCTATGCTGCCTCGTGCTCGCCATCACCATCCTAGGAAAAAGGCTCTCCCTATCCACCCTATCTAACCCTCTGATTATTTTATATGTCTCAATTAAGCCACTCTCAACCTTCTTCTCTCTAACGAAAACAGCCTCAAGTCCTTCAGCCTTTCCTTGTAAGACCTTCCCTCCATACCAGGCAACATCCTAGTAAATCTCCTCTGCACCCTTTCCAAAGCTTCCACATCCTTCTTATAATGCGGTGACCAGAACTGTATGCAATACTCCAAGTGCGGCCGCACCAGAGTTTTGTACAGTTTCACCATTACCTCTTCGTTCCGGAACTCGATCCCTCTATTAATAAAAGCTGAAACACTGTATGCCTTCTTAACAGCCCTGTCAACCTGGGTGGCAACTTTCAAGGATCTGTGTACATGGACACTGAGATCTCTCTGCTCATCTACACGACCAAAAATCTTACCATTAGCCCAATACTTTGCATTCCGGTTACTCCAACCAAAGTGCATCACCTCACATTTGTCCACATTAAACTCCATTTGCCACCTCTCAGCCCAGCTCAGCAGCTTACCTATGTCTCTCTGTAACCTACAGCATCCTTCGTCACTATCCACAACTCCACAGACCTTAGTGTCGCCTGCAAATTTACTAACCCATCCTTCTATGCCCTCATCCAGGTCATTTATAAAAATGACAAACAGCAGTGGACCCAACACCGACCCTTGTGGTACACCACTAGTAACTGGTCTCCAGGATGAACATTTCCCATCAACTACCGCTTTCTGTCTTCTTTCAGCAAGTATAGTGCTAATTCAGAGTGCCAGCGCAAGGTTTAGATATCCCACTCTTATTGGATGGCTGCATAGAGATCGTATACCAGTACTGAGTCAGGTCGAAAGGGCCCAGTGTAACATAGGGAAAGCTAGGAAGGCAAGCAGTAGGTTCTGTGATGAGAGATTGGTAGTTGGTGGATGCTGTCAGACTTCCAGCCTCAACTGTTTGTCCTTGATTTGATAATTTGATGCAGATGAGATTCTGAGACTGAAGACATGCTAATGGCTGACTGAAGAGGTCACTGAATAAGAGCATGCTTGGGTTACAATAGATCTTCTGCCATAACGTTCCCATCACAACTACACCCCCTGATGTGAACTGGGTGGGGAAAAGTGTTGCACTGCACTGGGAGCCTGGCAAGGTGAATTAGTCAAAGAATACCTGTGTTGTCGTATTGTTGCAGATCAATAGGATGGGTGTGGGTCAGTTGTTTCCATATTGGAGTACAGTATTCTGTAGCAGAATATGTGATGGTAACAGCAGAAATTCTTAGGGAGGATTCAATAGAGGAGTGGGAGGGCGCTGTGGAAATTTCTTCCAAATTAATAGGAAAAAAGTTCAAAAAACTGCTTTTATAAAGCCAGTGATTACAGATAGAATCTTTCCTCCCTGAGCAAACACTTTGGGGCTACTGTCTTTTTTTTCTACATGGAAACCCTTTTACATTTCTGGAATATGGATTTGTGAATAATGCAAGGTGAAGGGATAGAAGTCTCCTATACTTACTTATACTGACGACCAACCCAATTTTGTGCAGGATAGTCTTTTGGATGTTGACCAGTTGATTACTTGTACACCTGAAAAGCAATTCACAAGAAGTCCAGTTTGAATTGCTGCTTGTAAAAAGGTGTCAGGCAATAGCATGGACATGGGGTTAACACTAGCCTTAATCCTATCCCTAAACCCAACCCTAGCCCTAACACTAACACAACCTGTTGCATGTGGAGAACATTTTTCAAAGCATAATATGCTATGCCAAAGCCTTAGCATTCATTCTGAGCTCTCTATTGCAATTTATCCCTTACCCAAAATGAATTACATCAGTCTCCAATCAAGTCCACATTGACTTTCATGTAAACTATAAAACTGAACCTAATTTGTTGCTCGATTAGAAATTTCACTTGGAAAGCATTCAAGGTGTGAGAAATTTCAGCAAATAATTTAATTAGGTTGTAGAGTTCTTTGGTGACTGAAGCAATTGCTTATAAATGATCCAGTGGAGAGTGAACTCTTTTGGAAAGCTGTTTTGTGTTATACCAGACCTGGGAATCTTCAGCCCTACACCATCAGGCAAGGACAAGCGACTTGCCCTCAATGTTGAATATCCTGCCCAGATGTGCAACCAAGCCTCACACAGGATTACCTATTTAATTGAAATATTAAGCAGCTGCCAGTATCAGAAAATGCTTGTTTCAGCATTTGCCATTCAACACAAAGACAAAATGACCAGGAGACTAACTAGCAAAATCAAAATACCCGTTTTAAACATGCTCAACACTATTTCTGTAATCACATTCTTTACAACGGTAACTTACTAAACTGTGGGATAGAAGACTCAAAAGCTTTAAAAAGGAACAGCCACAATCAGGCCCAAGCATATTCACCCATCTGATTATTAGATCCTTTCTTGTTTGCCTGTCTCTTGACACAGGCTAAAAAAAATTGTAAACAATTCACAGAATCTCTGTTAATATTGCTGTCTACCTCCTCAAAGCTAAGTGCCCAGAGGCTCCAAGCCATCAATTATTAATCAAAAACCTGATTTCTTTTCTGTTTCAATCTTGCAATTTTTCAGAATTGTATGTAATATCTTTTTACACAACTGCAAAGACCCTCCCCTATTTATTGTCCCACAAGCCAACAAACATCTGGGATAAGTGAAACACCCACAACCAACCCCACTTGTTGCTTTCCTAATTTAAGTGGATGGCCGTTAGCATTTCTCAGACCCATTGCCTCAAACACCATTGTCACTTCCATGCTAATTGTTTCATCTTCATTCATGGGTCGCCAGTGCCATTTTTCAGGCAATGTCAGCATTTAGTTTTCTTCCTGGATTGTTCTTCAGGAGGTGGTGATAAGACATCTTCTTAAATTGTTGCACTCTATGTAATGTAGGTATAACACAAAGTTGTTAGGGTGAGATCTTACAATCTTGACCCAGCGATGATGAAAGAGAAAAAACAAAGTTGCTGGAAAAGCTCAGCAGGTCTTGCAGCATCTGTGAAGGAAAAAACAGAGTTAATGTTTCAGGCCCAATGACCCTTCCTCAGAGCTGGGGATGATGAAAGGGCAGTGATTTCCAAATGAAGGCGGTGAGTGGCTTGGAGGGAACTCACAGCTTGTGGTATTCACACACAGCCGTCGCCTTTGTTCCTCTCGATGAAAGAGAACAAAGGACAGTACAGCACAGGAACAGGCCATTCGGCCCACCAAACCTGCACCAACACATGATGACTTCCTGAACTAAAAACCTCATACGTCTGCGCAGTCTGCATCCCTCAGTTGCTGCCTAATCATATGTCTGTCAAGATTCCTCATAAATGTTGCTGTTGTATCCACCTCCACTAGCTCCTCTCACAGTACATTCAGGGAAATAATGACCCTCTTCAAAAAACTTGCCTCTCACATGTCCTTTAAACATCCCCTTTTCTCTTAAACTGATGTTCCTTATTACGAACATTTTTATCCTGGGAAAAGTTTCTGACTATCCATTCTGTCCACACTTTTCACAATTTTGTAAACTTCTACCAGGTTGCCTCTCAGCCTTTGATATTGAAGTGAAAACAAACCAAGTTTTTCTGATCTCATCTCATAGTTAATACCCTCCAAAAACCGCTTGGTTTCCCCAATGTAGAGGAAGTCGCACCGGGTACAGTGGATGCAGTATACCACATTGGCAGATGTGCAGGTGAACCTCTGCTTGATGTGGAATGTCATCTTGGGGCCTGGGATGGGGGTGAGGGAGGAGGTGTGGGGACAAGTGTAGCATTTCCTGCGGTTGCAGGGGAAGGTGCCGCGTGTGGTGGGGTTGGAGGGCAGTGTGGAGCGAACAAGGGAGTCACGGAAAGAGTGGTCTCTCCGGAAAGCAGACAGGGGTGCGGATGGAAAAATGTCTTGGGTGGTGGGGTCGGATTGTAAATGGCGGAAGTGTCAGAGGATAATGCGTTGTATCCGGAGGTTGGTAGGGTGGTGTGTGAGAACGAGGGGGATCCTCTTGGGGCGGTTGTGGCGGGGGCGGGGTGTGAGGGATGTGTCGCGGGAAATGCAGGAGACGCGGTCAAGGGCGTTCTCGATCACCGTGGGGGGAAAGTTGTGGTCCTTAAAGAACTTGGACATCTGGGATGTGCGGGAGTGGAATGTCTTATCGTGGGAGCAGATGCGGCGGAGGCGGAGGAATTGGGAATAGGGGATGGAATTTTTGCAGGAGGGTGGGTGGGAGGAGGTGTATTCTAGGTAGCTGTGGGAGTCGGTGGGCTTGAAATGGACATCAGTTACAAGCTGGTTGCCTGAGATGGAGACTGAGAGGTCCAGGAAGGTGAGGGATGTGCTGGAGATGGCCCAGGTGAACTGAAGGTTGGGGTGGAAGGTGTTGGTGAAGTGGATGAACTGTTCGAGCTCCTCTGGGGAGCAAGAGGCGGCGCCGATACAGTCATCAATGTACCGGAGGAAGAGGTGGGGTTTGGGGCCTGTGTAGGTGCGGAAGACGGACTGTTCCACGTAACCTACAAAGAGGCAGGCATAGCTGGGGCCCATGCGGGTGCCCATGGCCACCCCCGTCCTGGTAAACCGTTTCTGTACCAAAGCCTCCACATCCTTCTGGTAGCGTGGCGACCAGGACTGTATACAATATTCTGAATGTGGCCTAACTAAAGCTCTATGCAGCTGGAACATTACATGCCAATTTTATACTCTATCGATAAAGGCAAACATGTCATATGTCTTCATGATGAACTTATCAACTTATGTTGCCATTTCTAGGGAACTGTGAATCTGGCTGGCTAAATCCCTCCAAAAGTTAATGTTTCTAAGGGTTCTCCCTTTTACTGTATACTTCCCAACTGCATTAGACCTTCCAAAATTCATCATCTCACATTTGTCTGGATTAAATTCCATCTGCCATTTCTCTGCCTAAATCTCCAGCCCATCCATATCCTGCTGTATCCTCTGGCAATCATCCTCACTATCCACAGGCCGTCCAACCTTTGTGTCATCTGCAAACCTATTAATCAGATCACCTACATTCTCCTCTAAATCATTTGTTTACATTACAAACAACAGGGGTCCCAGCACTAATCCCTGAGGAACACCACTAGTGACAGATCTCGAGTCAGAAAAACACCTTCCACTGCTACACATCTTCATCTGAAATAGCTTGCTCTTTATTCTGAGACTGTGTCCCTGCTTCTAGATCATCCATAGAGTAATAGAATCATAGAGTAATCCAACATGGGAACAGGCCATTCAGCCCAAACTGGTCCATGCTGACCATCGTGCCCACTCAGCTAGTTGCAAGTGTGCGCATTTGGTCCATATCCCTCTAAACACTTCCCATCCAAGTACCTACGCAATTTGTTTTTTTTAATGTTGCTATTGTATCTCGCTCAACCACTTGCTCTGGCAGCCCGTTCCATACGCACATCACTCTCTGTGAGAAGAAGTTGCCCCTTGGGTCCTTCTTAAATCTTTGCCCTCTCACCTTAAACTTATACCCTTCTAGTTTTAAATTCCCCATCTTTGGGAAAAAGACTATATGCATCCATCGTGTCTATGTCCCTCATGATTTTATACACCTCATTAAGGTCATCCTTATTCTCTTATGTTCTAAAGGATAAAGCCCTATCCTGTCTAACTTCTCCCTATAACTCAGTCTTACTACTCTTGGCAACATCCTCCTAATTCTTCTTTGCACACTTTCAGTTTAACTAAGTCTTCACTACAACAGGGTGACCAAAACTGTACACAGTGTCCCAGTGCATCCTTACCAATGACTTGTACAACTGTAACAAAAAGTCAAAACACCTATACTCAATGCCTTGACCAATGAAGACCAGCACACTAAATGCCTCCTTCACCACTCTGTTTACCTGTGTCGCTGCTTTCAACAAACTATGTACTTGTACTCCTCGGTCCTTCTGTTGCACAACACTCCTCAGGATCTCACCATTTACCGTATAAGTCCTACCTTGGTTTGCCAGGAGAAGCGTCCTTTCTGCATCCACTCTGCCCAACCCTTTAAGAATTTTGCAATTCTTATTCTTCTTCCATTCTTCCAAACACTAGACAATACGAGCCTACCTCCTCATACTCTCCTCAGGGCAATCTTACCATTCCAGGAATTAGGCAAGTTCACTACATATGAAATATTATAATCTACCCAATGAATCTGCCACATCTTGAAGGCATTTTTAACTTGCCTAGAATGGAACTTAATTTTCTGACTGAATGGAGGAGCAGGTTTGCAGGGCTGAATGGCCGACTTCTATTCCTATGTTTCTATTTTCTTATGTTTTTGCAGCTCCAGCATTTCTGTTATTTTACGCTGACTAAATTGAGTCCAGCTCCTTGAAGAGTGTTAGTTCTGTTCGCTTTGGAACCCCAATGACCCTGATTGCCAACAGACCATCAGATTATAAGAAATAGGAACAAACCATGCAGCCCATTTAGACTGCTTCACCATTCAAAAGGATTGTGACTAATCCGCCATTATTCGCACCTATTTTCCTGCCCTTTCCCTGTAACCCTTGATTCCCTGGCTGAACAATAATCTGTCTATCTCAGCCTTAAATATACTCAAGGACTCTGCTCACCCCCAGCTTTCTGTGGCAATGAGTTTCAAAGACTCTCAACCCTCTGAGAGAAGATATTCCTTCTCATATCAGCCTTAAATTGCCACCCCTTAATTTTGAGACAATGCCTTCTGGTCCTAGATACGCCCATGAGGGAAAACATCTTCTCAGCTTTTACCCTATCAAAGACTCTTGAGATTCCTATGTGTTTCAACTGTAGGGATTCTATGATTCTATGATCATCTCCCATTCTTCTAAACACCAGTGAGTACAGTCCCAACTTCTTTAACCTTTGCTCATAGGACAATCCATCCATACTGGAGATCAACCCAGTGAACCTTCTCTGAACTGCCTCCAACGAAATGATATCCTTCTTTAACTACGGGACCGAAACTGCTCACGGTGCTCCATAATACCGCCTTATCTCTCATCCCATTATCCAATTCCTGCTTTGTATTCAAATTGAAGAAACATACCATGAGGGCAATGCCTTTCTCTTTCAAAATTTGCAACTTCTCATTCTTCTCATTCAGTTATACTGTTACTGCCCACAAACCCAACCTCCAAGTCACCACCATTCCCTATAAACCTGTACATTTTCACCATGGACGTCCAGTCCCTATACACCTGCACCTCATTTTCACCATGGACGTCCAGTCCCTATACACCTGTACCTCATTTTCACCATGGACGTCCAGTCCCTATACACCTGTATTCCGCATGCAGATGGCCTCAAGGCCCTCCGCTTCTTCCTGTCCCGCAGGCCCGACCAGTCCTCCTCCACCGACACCCTCATCCGCCTAGCCGAACTCGTCCTCACACTCAACAACTTCTCTTTTAATTCCTCCCACTTCCTACAGACTAAGGGGGTGGCCATGGGCACCCGCATGGGCCCCAGCTATGCCTGCCTCTTTGTAGGTTACGTGGAACAGTCCCTCTTCCGCACCTACACAGGCCCCAAACCCCACCTCTTCCTCCGTTACATTGATGACTGTATTGGCGCTGCCTCTTGCTCCCCAGAGGAGATCGAACAGTTCATCCACTTCACCAACACCTTCCACCCCAACCTCATGTTCACCTGGGCCATCTCCAGCACATCCCTCACCTTCCTGGACCTCTCAGTCTCCATCTCAGGCAACCAGCTTGTAACTGATGTCCATTTCAAGCCCACCGACTCCCACAGCTACCTAGAATACACCTCCTCCCACCCACCCTCCTGCAAAAATTCCATCCCCTATTCCCAATTCCTCCGCCTCCGCCGCACCTGCTCCCACAATGAGGCATTCCACTCCCGCACATCCCAGATGTCCAAGTTCTTCAAGGACCGCAGCTTTCCCCCCACAGTGGTCGAGAACGCCCTTGACCATGTCTCCCGCATTTCCCGCAACACATCCCTCACACCCCGCCCCCGCCACAATCGCACAAAGAGGATCCCCCTCATTCTCACACACCACTCCACCAACCTCCGGATACAACGCATCATCCTCCAACACTTCCACCATCTACAATCCGACCCCACCACCCAAGACATTTTTCCATCCGCACCCCTGTCTGCTTTCCGGAGAGACCACTCTTTCCGTGACTCCCTTGTTCGCCCCACACTGCCCTCCAACCCCACCACACCCGGCACCTTCCCCTGCAACCGCAGGAAATGTTACACTTGCCCCCACACCTCCTCCCTCAACCCTATCCCAGGCCCCAAGATGGCTTTCCACATTAAGCAGAGGTTCACCTGCACATCTGCCAATGTGGTATACTGCATCCATTGTACCCCATGTGGCTTCCTCTACATTGGGGAAACCAAGCGGAGGCTTGGGGACTGCTTTGTAGAACACCTCCGTTCGGTTCGCAATAAACAACTGCACCTCCCAGTCGCAAACCATTTCCACTCCCCCTCCCATTCTTTAGATGACATGTCCATCATGGGCCTCCTGCAGTGCCACAATGATGCCAGCCGAAGGTTGCAGGAACAGCAACTCATATTCCGCTTGGGAACCCTGCAGCCCAATGGTATCTATGTGGACTTCACCAGCTTCAAAATCTCCCCTTCCCCCACCGCATCCCAAAACCAGCCCAGTTCGTCCCCTCCCCCCACTGCACCACACAACCAGCCCAGCTCTTCCCCTCCACCCACTGTATCCCAAAATCAGTCCAACCTGTCTCTGCCTCCCTAACCTGTTCTTCCTCTCACCCATCCCTTCCTCCCACCCCAAGCCGCACCTCCATCCCCTACCTACTAACCTCATCCCACCTCTTTGACCTGTCCGTCTTCCCTGGACCGACCTATCCCCTCCCTACCTCCCCACCTATACTCTCCTCTCCACTTATCTTCTTTTGTCTCTGTCTTCGGTCCGCCTTCCCCTCTCTCCCTATTCATTCCAGAACCCTCACCCCATCCCCCTCTCTGATGAAGGGTCTAGGCCCAAAACCTCAGCTTTTGTGCTCCTGAGATGCTGCTTGGCCTGCTGTGTTCATCCAGCTTCACACTTAATTATCTTGGATTCTCCAGCATCTGCAGTTCCCATTATCATAGCACCATTAGGGTTGTCGGCCAGTACTTACGGACCATTGCAGCTGCTGTCTTAAGTTACTAAAACATAGATTCTCCAAAAATGACCTTTTCAGAAATAAATCGATATAATGGCCATTTGATTGAGTGACCCTCATCTGGGTGTTGAAACAGATTTGCATCCTAAAATGATTGTCTTCTGACCCTAACTGAAGAGTAGATGGCATGATGAACACAAAATGACTGCTAAACCAGATTTTTAAAACAGCATTTTGAAAAGCCCTTTCAGTTCATAGCCTGCTGTAAAGCAATTCCATGGCTCCAGTGGTTCCATTAGGGGCCTCCAAGGCTGACTGTCAAGACAGGACCGTAACTCATGTCATTATCAAGTTCAGTAAAACATTAATCACCAACATTAAGTGGCTGCTATAAGAATAATTCATGATAATGTGTTAAATTCAGTAATTTCTAAATTACCTTTAATTCAGCTGGGAACCTTACAATGAGAACAAACTTCCATCAACTTTAGTGAGGCTAATGGCGGAGTGGCACAAATCATTCAGGAATTTGCAAAGTATCTCTTTGGCTCCCAAATTACCAGGACAGTTCATGAATTTATAACAGCACACAGAATTAATGTGCCGTGCTGTTTCTTGGCTATTACTTCACACATTTTCTATTTTAATTTACATGAAGGAGTTTTTCAAAATTATGCTTTGGACTCATAGGCCCGAAACAGACTTCATTTTTGGCTGAGCATGTTAAAATGAGGATTAAGCAGAAGTTAGATTTGACTCTGTACTCAGCAATTAGACTGAGGTGACAGAAAATTTAGAGTTAAAAGTATCAGTGGAGTGCTAGCTGCCAGGACAACACCAGATTATGAAGTAAAAAGTCATGAGAGAAAAACATCAATTTACAAAACTTTTGGAAGTCTTATTTGGAGATTCATGAATCTTAAAAATGGAACAATGCAACAGTGAAAGGAATAATTTTTTTTGAAAGGTGAAGTTTAGAGTTTCCAATCAGGAAAAAGGTCTAGAATGTGTTATACATTGTCCTTGTTTTCTCCCACAGCCTAAATGCAAAACTCACATGTATCAGAAAATCAAACAACATTCGAATTAGAATGGGCATTTAAATTAGAATCAGAATTAGAATCAGAACTGGAATTAGACCTCATTATCACATGTACTTAAGTACAGAGACACATGAGTACAGATTACAATGTCTCCGTTCCTGGAGCCATCCTAGGTACAAAGGTATCTAGATACAAACTCCCAGTTGTTGGGACGGTCATTGGGTTCAAAATTATTGAAATAAACTGAAATCTGCTAAAATCATCAATGTAGCTGAAGAAATAGGTCTATCAATAGTTTCACACATAAATATTCAGAAGCTGGAAACAGGACCTACAAACAGAAATTGCTGTAAATACACAACAGGCCTGACAGCATCTATAAAGAAACAATAGACCTAACTTATCAGGTTAAGGATCTTTTATCAATGGTTTCAAATACTTATTTGTCAGATGCAAATCCTTGGTAACATGTGATATCTTCTTCATTTCTTGGGGTGAGTGAGATTTATACATCACATTCTTTGCACAGGGACAGTCTTTGGCAATGTGCAGCAATGCTTGTATCTCTCCACAAATGCACAAGGGATTTATACTGAGGCCCCAAAGGGGGAAATTTGCTACACAGGGGTCCTGGCTTGTCCTGAATCCGTTTGGCAAGGATCACTCTCATAAGGGCTGATTTAAAGCTTGCCATTTGATTAACATTAAGAGAAACTTGTCAATGATTTCCTGTTCTTCCAAGAACGTGAGTTAGTAGGTCTTTTGCAGGAATGTTGCATCATATGAGCAATGAAGATAGAAGGCAGATTAAAGAGGTCATCGTGGAGTAGTGAGATACAACATGATGGTTTCAAGCTCATGGGATTTCACCATTTGGCAGGAATGTAGGGGAATGGTGTTTGTGAAGATGAAATCAGGAGAGAGGTGTTGAACAGAGGGTTCTGCCTATGATGTACATTCTTCAATTGACTATCAAGAATGTGTATATGTGAGGGCCTTTGCTTTATTCAGATACACTATTTTGCTGTATAGAGCAAATGCTGAGGTCTGGCGTGCCCTATGTCAATGCAGCTAGTTTGTTCAGGTTGTTTCCAGTTTTGACTTTTGCTGTTGTTTCCTTCAGATGTAACTGGAAAGACAAGTCCTAACTAGAGTCACTGCCAAGAATGATGAGTTTGAATCATGCTTTAGTATCTGACCATGTAATTCATTTTAACTACTGGCCCTGTGAAGGTGGAATACGCTGGGCTTGGTTTTACAAGGATTCGATGTGAGACACCATGTAGTCTATCAACATGGTGATATGTTTGTTAAAGGTTTGGCCCAGAATGAAGAAGTATGAAGTTTAGGTGGCATAGCATATGTCAGCAGCATTGATGAACGTATGGGATGTGGTTTTGAAAAATCACTTGTATATATGATGACTAGAGGTGAAGGTGATATTGAGCCCATTGATAATCCATTGGCTGTTCTCCAACCCACACTTCCATTGTCCAAGGTAGACTTCCAATCAGTTGTTGTGTTTCAAAAACACTCCCAACCCAGACTGGAAGCACTCTAGGCAGTTTTACATGCAGACTATCGGGCCCCACTGTCCTGTAAGCAGTTATTCGATCCAGTAGCACAGTCTGTAATCGAGTTTTTTGGAAGTTACTGTTGATATAACTGGCAGTGCTGGAACTTAATCACATGTGCTTTGCCATTTGGTCAATATTAAAGATGGTGCCTTATTCCAGTGATATATATTGCAGGATAGGATGCTCAAAGATCTTAAAGCACACAGAAAGGAATGAAATCAGTCAATAGCTGATCGCAGTTGTGGAAACTTTTCCAGATTTTAACTGGCATACGGTCACAGGCCAAAAAAAGAGTTCCATTCATTGAATCGAGACTGATTTCAATTTAAGTTAAAGTCATTTAAAATAATTGCAGCATTAATGAGAGAAATGGAGCCGGTGAGTTTTGGCTGGTGGTCACTGCTTCTGTAGATCATGCTCTATGGGTTAACAGCAGCTTGGAGGCCTCATAACAAGCAGTCTGAGACCGGTGCAATTTGAGGAAGCTGCCATGTTGACCTGAGGGAAAGGTCAGCTTTATGCACAGAGATTGCTTCGAATGAATAGAATGACTGAGTCAAAGATTGTAGAAAGTGTGGGTGATATTGGTGTAACTCATTTACATTTGAAGATCTGTAATCATTCATGCTAATTCACTCGATTCTCCCTAAATTGTACTGACATGTGGTGGGCAGGGTAATGTGGCAGGCGGAAGGAGAAGCGAGCAGTAACATGAGGCTTAATTATTTTAGGAAATATGTGTCTCAGATAAAATAGTGTGCAATGCATTTAAGGAGTTCAATTCTGCTGAATCCTATTGAAAGTAATTGCAAAGTTGAAACTCAGCTCCAAAAGATCCAAATAAGTAGCATCTGGCAATTGTACCTTCAATTTCCATTCAGCAGCTATTAATGGCATTCAGGTGTTAGCTATGATGTGGAGCTGCTGGCCTTGGTGGACAAAACGGGGGGAGGTAATGGCCGAGTGGTATTGTTGCTAAACTATTAATCCAGAAACCCGACTAATGTTCTGGGGACCAGGATTCGAATCCCATCGCGGTGGGATTGTGGAATCGGAATTCAATAATTAGGGAAAAAAATGTCTGGATCTAAGAAGTTACTCATCACCATGAAGTCACTGCTGATAAACTGCGAGACAATCCAAATGATACAAAAGTGAAGAAAAAGCTGCAGCACCTTGACATTTACCCAGGTTTTCCAAACCCTGCAGTGGCAGAAGAATATCTGAACCTGCTGTTGATGAATCTAAGATATCACTATCCTGGGGTAGGCCGGACCTTGATGAGATCAAGGAATATCCTTTTCCAGAAAGAATTATCAAAAAGAAAATAAGTTTTATTTTGAGAGAATAAATGTAACTTTATAGACCATATTTTTTGTCATAAGTTATCTGCAATATATCACATTCTTTTATATATAGCAAGTCACTGATTGGTAGTACAGAGCTCAAGTATTACTGAGTAAAGACATATTTTGTTTCTGTCTTGCTCTCATCAGGACAATCTGCACAATATACCAATGTAAAGGAAAAACAACTATTCTGTATGAGAGGGGGGTGGTTGACAAGTGTATTCTGATAGCGAAGAGCATGGGCATGGAAATGCCACATAGATAAATTTAAGTCGTCATTGGATAAGCATATGGATGTAGATGGAATAGTGTAGGTTAGATGGGCTTGAGATCAGTATGACAGGTCGGCACAACATCGAGGGCCAAAGGGCCTGTACTGTGCTGTAATGTTCTGTGTTCTATGTTCTATTAGTGGAAAAACTCATCCGTTTCACTAATGTCCTTCAGGGAAGGAAATCTGCCACCCTCACCTGGTCTGGCATACATGTGACTCAATTGCCCTCTCAAATGGCCTAGTATCGGTAAGAATGACCATCGCACAGTCCTTATGGAGATGAAATCACGCCTTCACATTGAGATTAACTGCAATCTTATTGTCTGGCACCATCATAGTGCTAAATGGGACAGACTTCACACAGATCTAGCGACTCAAGACTGGGCAACCATGAGGCACTGTGGTCCATCAACAGCAGCAGAATTGTACTCCAGCACAATCTGCAACCTCATGGCCCAGCATATCCCCCCACTCAACCATTACCATCAAGTCAATGGATCAATTCCAGTTCAATATAGATTGCAGGAGGACATGCCAGGAGCAGCACCAGGCAAACCTGAAGATGAGGTATCAACCTGGTGAAGCCACCAAACAGGACTACTTGCACATCAAACAGCATAAGCAGCAAGTGATAGGCAGGGCTAAGCGATCTCACAACCAACGGATCAGATCTAAGCTCTGCAGTCCTGCCACATCCAGTCGTGAATGGTGGTGGACAATTAAACAACTCACTGGGGGAGGAGGATCCACGAATATCCCCATCCTCAATGATGGAAGAGACCAGCACATCAGTGCAAAAGATAAAGCTAAAGCATTTGCAACAATCTTCAGCCAGAAGTGCCGAGAGGATAATCCATCTCAGCCTCCTCCAGTGGTCCCCAGTATTTGGCTCCATAGCTCAGTAGTTAGAGCACTGGTCTTGTAAACCAGGGGTCGCAAGTTTGTTTCTCGCTGGGGCCTCGTTTACACTTTAGGGCGGCACGGTGGCTCAGTGGTTAGCACTGCAGCCTCACAGTGCCAGGGACCCAGGTTCGATTCCTGCCTCGGGTGACTGTCTGTGCGGAGTTTGCACATTCTCCCCATGCCTGGGTGGGTTTCCTCTGGGTGCTCCGGTTTCCTCCCACAGTCCAAAGATGTGCAGGCTAGGTGGATTGGCCATGCTAAATTGCCCATAGTGTTCAGGGGTGTGTGGGTTATAGTGGGTGGGTCTGGGTGGGATGCTTCAAGGGGCGGTATGGACTTGTTGGGCTGAAGGGCCTGTTTCCACACTGTAAGGAATCTAATTACAGATACCAGTCTTCAGCCAATTCGATTCACTCCACATGGTATCAAGAAATGGTGGGATACTCTGTATACTGCAAAGGCTACCGACCCTGACAACATTCCGGCAATAGTACTGAAGTCTGGTGCTCCAGAACTTGCCATCCCCCTAGGCAAGCTGTTCCAGTACAGTTACAACACTGCTATCTACCCAACAATGTGGAAAATTGCCCAAATATGTTCTGCACACAAACCCAACCCAGCCAATTACCGCCCCATCAGTCTATTCTCAATTATCAGTAAAGTGATGGAAAGTG
The DNA here is from genome assembly GCF_030684315.1 of Stegostoma tigrinum. Classification (NCBI taxonomy): domain Eukaryota; kingdom Metazoa; phylum Chordata; class Chondrichthyes; order Orectolobiformes; family Stegostomatidae; genus Stegostoma; species Stegostoma tigrinum. The sequence continues at coordinate 32,901,999 of NC_081358.1, read as the reverse complement.
TCATCAACAGTGCTATCAAGCAGCACCAGCTCAGCAATAACCTGCTCAGTGATGTCCAGTTTGGGTTCCACCAGGGCCACTCAGCTCCTAAACTAATTACTGCCTTCATTCAAACATGGATAGCACATTTAGCAAGTTGGTCACACTGTAGCAGAAGGGCGGGAAAAAGAGTGGAAGGGCGATAGTCATTGGGGATTCAATTGTAAGGGGAGTAGATAGGCGGTTCTGCGGTCGAAAATGAGACTCCCGAATGGTATGTTGCCTCCCAGGTGCACGGGTCAGGGATGACTCAGATCGGCTGCAGAACATTCTGAAGGGGGAGGGTGAACAGCCAGTTGCCGTGGTGCAGATAGGCACCAATGGTATAGGTAGAAAACGGGATGAGGTCTGACAAGCAGAATTTAGAGAGTTAGGAGCCAAGTTAAAAAGTAGGACCTCAAAAGTAGTAATCTCAGGATTGCTACCAGTGCCACATGCTAGTAAGTACAGAAATGAAAGAATAGCCAGGGTGAATGCATGGCATGAGAGATGGTGTAGGAGGGAGGGGTTCAGATTTTTGGGACATTGGAACTGGTTCTGGGGAAGGTGGGACTATTACAAATTGGACGGTCTACATCTGGGCCAGACTGGAACCAATGTCCTTGGGGGTGCTTTTGCTAATGCTGTGGGGGAGGGTTTAAACTAATGTGGCAGGCGGATGGGAACCAAATATTGGACAGAAAAGAGGTAGTAACGAAAGCCTGTAGGGAACTAGATAATGGAGTCAGTGTGAATAAAGGGAATAGTAGTTGGGGAGCAGATGATAAACACAAATGGACAGGTGGTCTGAGGTGCACTTGTTTTAATGCGAGAAGTGTAGTAGATAAGGCAAATGAGCTTAGGGCTTGGATCGGTACCTGGGAGTATGATGTTGTTACTATTACTGAGACTCGGTTGAGGGAAGGGCATGATTGGCAACAAGTTGTCCCAGGATATCGCTGCTTCAGGCAGGATAGAGAGGGAGGTAAAAGGGGTGGAGGAGTTGCAATACTGGTCAAAGGCAACATCACAGCTGTACTGAAGGAGGGCCCCATGGAGGACTCAAGCAGTGAGGCAATAAGGGCAGAACTCAGAAATAGAAAGGATGCAGTAACAATGTTGGGGCTGTACTACAGGCCTCCCAACAGCGAGCGTGAGATAGAGGTACAAATATGTAAACAGATGATGGAAAGGTGTTGGAGAAAAAGGGTGGTGGTGATGGGAGATTTTAATTTTCCCAACATTGACGGGCATTCACGCAGTGTTAGGGGTCAAGATGGAGCAGAATTTGTAAGGTCTGTCCAGGAGGGTTTTCTGGAGCAGTATGTATGTTGTCCAACTCGAGAGGGGGCCATACTGGACCTGGTGCTGGGGAATGAACACAGCCAGGTGGTTGAAATTACAGCAGGGGACGACTTTGGAAATAGCGACCACAATTCCGTAAGTTTTACAATACTCATGGACAAGTATGGGAGTGGTCCTAAAGGAAGAGTACTAAGCTGGGGGAAGGCCAACTATACCAAGATTCGGCAGGATCTGAGGAATGTAGATTGGCAGAAACTGTTTGAAGGTAAATCCACATTTGATATGTGGGTGGCTTTTATGGAGAGGTTGATTAGTGTGCAGGAGAGACATGTTCCTGTGAAAATGAGGAATAGAAATGGCAAGATTAGGGAACCATGAATGACAGGTGAAATTGTGAGACTAACCAAGAGGAAAAAGGATGCATACATGAGGTTTAGGCGGCTGAAGACAGACAAAGCTTTGGAAGAATATGGGGAATGTAGAGCAAATCTGAAACGAGGGATTAAGAGGGCTAAGAGAGGACATGAGATATTGCTGGCAAACAGAGTTAAGGAAAGTCCCAAAGCCTTTTATTCATATATAAAGAGCAAGAGGGTAACTAGAGAAAGGATTGGCCCACTTAAGGACAAAGAAGGAAAGTTATGCACTGAGTCAGAGAAAATGGGTGACATTCTTAATGACTACTTTGCATCGGTATTCACCAAGGAGAGGGACATGGCAGATGTTGAGGTTAGGGATAGATGTTTGATTACTCTAGGTCAAGTTGACATAAGGAAAGAAAAAGTGTTGGGTATCCTAAAAGACATTAAGGTGGACAAGTCCCCTGGTCCGGATGGGATCTATCCCAGGTTATTGAGGGAAGTGAGAGAGGAAATAGCCGGAGCCTTAACAGATATCTTTGCAGCATCCTTAGACATGGGTGAGGTCCCAGAGGACTGGAGACTTGCTAATGTTGTCCCCTTGTTTAAGAAGGACAGCAAGGCTATTCCAGGTAATTATCGACCGGTGAGCCTGATGTCAGTAGTAGGGAAGCTACTGGAGAAGATACTGAGGGATAGGATCTATTCCCATTTGGAAAAAATGGGTTTATCAGTGATAGGCAACATGGTTTTGTGCGGGGAAGATCATGTCTTACCAACTTAATAGAATTCTTTGAGGACATGACAAAGTTGATAGATGAGGGAAAGACTGTAGATGTTATATACATGGGCATCAATAAGGCATTTGATAAGGTTCCCCATGGCAGGCTGATGGAGAAGGTGAAGTCATTTGGGGTCCAGGGTGCACCAGCTGGATGGATAAAAAAACTAGCTAGGCAACAAGAGACAGAGAGTTATTGTTGAAGGGAGTTTCTCAAATTGGAGACCTGTGACTAGTGGTGTTCCACAGGGATCTGTGCTGGGACCACTGTTGTTTGTGATATACGTAAATGATTTGGAGGAAGGTGTAGGTGGTCTGATCAGCAAGTTTGCTGATGACACTAAGATTGGTGGAGTAGCGGATAGTGAAGGGGACTGTCAGAGATTATAGCAGAATATGGATAGACTGGAGAGTTGGGCAGATAAATGGCAGATAGAGTTAATCCGGGCAAATGCGAAGTGACACATTTTGGAAGATCAAATTCAAGGGCGAACTATACAGTAAATGGAAAAGTCCTAGGGAAAATTGATGAACAGAGAGACCTGGGTGTTCAGGTCCATTGTTCCATGAAGGTGGCAACTCAGGTCAATAGGGTGGTCAAGAAGGCATATGGCATGCTTTCCTTCATCAGATGGAGTATTGAGTACAAAAGTTGGCAGGTCATGTTTCAGTTGTATAAGACTTTGGTTCGGCCACATTTAGAGTACTGTGTACAGTTCTGGTCGTCACATTACCAAAAGGATGTGGATGCTTTGGAGAGGGTGCAAAGGAGGTTCACCAGGATGTTGCCTGGTATGGAGAGTGCTAGCCATGAAGAGAGGTTGAGTAGATTAGGATTATTTTCATTAGAAAGAGGGAGATTGAGGGGGGAGATGATTGAGGTCTACAAAATCATGAGGGGTATAGACAGGATGGGTAGTAAGAAGCTTTTTCCCAGAGTGGGGAATTCAATTACTCGGGGTCATGAGTTCAAAGTAAAAGGAGGAATGTTTAGGGGAGATTTGCGTGGTAAGTTCTTTACGTAGAGGGTGGTGGGTGCTTGGAACGCGTTGCCAGTGGAGGCGGTAGGCGCAGACACGTTAGTGTCTTTTAAGATATATCTGGACAGGTACATGGATGGGCAGGGAGCAAATGGACACAGACCCTTAGGAAATAGATGACAGGTAGGCTTGGAGGGCCGAAAGGCCTGTTCTTGTGCTGTAATTTTCTTTGCTCTTTGTTCTTTGTTTGTATGAACGATTCTTTGTCTGAATTCCAGAGGTGAGGTGAGAGTGACAGCCCTTGATATTAAGGCTGCATTCAACCGAATGTGGCATCAAGGAGATCTAGCAAAACTGGAATCAATGGGTATGGGGGGGGCAAACTCTCCTGATATTGGAGTCATACCTGACACATAGGAAGGCGGTCGTGGGTGTTGGAGGTCAAACATCTCAGCTCCAGGACATCTCTGCAGGAGTTCCTCAGGGTAGTGTCCTCAGCCCAACCATCTTTAGCTGCTTCATCAATGACTGCCACTCCTTCATAGATCAAAAGTTGGGATATTCCCTGATGATTGCACAATGTTCAGCACCATTAATGACTCCTCAGATACTGAAGCATTCTAGGTTCAAATGCAATAGGATCTCAACAATATCCAGTCTTGGCTGATAAGTAGCAAGTGACATTCATGCCACACAAATGCGAGGCTATGACCATCACCAATAGGAGACAATCTAACCACCGTCCCCTGACATTCAATGGTGTTACCATCACTGAATCTCCCACTATCAACATCCTGGGTGTTATGATTGACCAGAAACTCAACTGGACTCACCACAGAAACACAGTGGCTATAAGGCCAGGTCAGAAGCTAGGAATACTGAGATGATTAACTCACCTCCTAACTCCTGAAAGCCTGTCCACTATCTACAAGGCACAAGTCAGGAGTGTGACGGAATACTCCCCACTTGCCTGAATGAGTGCAGCGCCAACAACACTCAGGGAGCTTGAAACTATCCAGGACAACACCTGAATGGCATGACATCCACAAGCATCCATTCCCTCCATATACTGACGCTCAATAGCAGCAGTGTTGTACTATCTACAAGACAGCAGAAATTCACCAAAGATCATCAGACAACGCCTTCCAAATCCACAATCACTTCCATGTAGGAGGGCAAGGACATCAGACATATGCGAATACCACCACCTCCCAAGTTCCCTTCCAAGCCACTCACCATCTTGACTTGGAAATATATTGCAGTTCTTTGACTGTCACTGGGTCAAAATCTGGAATTCCCTCCCCAAGATGTCAACCCATAGAAGGAGGACTGCAGCAGTTCAAGAAGGTAGCTCACCGCCACTTTCTCAAGGGCGACTAGGGATGGGCAAGAAATGCTGACCCAGCCAGTGACACCCACATCCCACAACTGAATAGAGAAAGAAAAAAGTTACACAACACTAGATTATAGTCCAACAGGCTTATCTGAAATCACAAGCTTTCAGAGCGCTGCTCCATCGTCAGGTTCACCTGACTTTATTCTGCAGTTAGGGCAACAGCTCCCATGCAATTTGTTAACATTTACAGAGCGTGTGTGAGACTATGTCAATATTTTCAGAACTCCCATTTAAAAGTTTAAAGAACATAAATGGTAGTCTACTTTCTTTACGTCAGACTTAATCTTTCTTTTATCACTTGAGCTGAAGGTTGTAAGAGTAATATTTCATTTTTATTATTAATAGAACCATATTTCAGGCAGTTCAATCTTTTGTGCATAAATTATATCTAGATGACTTACTTTCATTTACTGGGCTGCTCTTCATACTTCATAATAAGATCTCCTTAAAGAGTTATTGAATACGTATCGCAAATCATGATATATTTTGAAGTTAAATGTTTATGTTTTATCAGGTTTTTAGTAACTCTTACTGTTGTCCAATTTCTTTAACAAAATTATGTTTAACAGTAGTTAATTCTGCAGAGGTAAATAAACAAATGCAACACAGAAAGCCTTAATTTTATTTTTTTTTATTAATTCTTCACAGTCTCAGTTGGGTTTTACTGGAGACATCGTTAGACCATTCAACCATAAAAAATGGAAACAAGTGTAAGCCATTTGGCCCCTCAAGTCTACTGCACCATTCAATGGCATCATGGCTGATTTGATATTCCACATGTCCACTTTCATTTCTCTGTAATCCTTAATTCCCTGACTGATCAAGAATTTATCTATCTCAGCTGTAAATATATACAGGGCTTCTGCCCCCACAGTTCTATTATAGAATCCCCACAGTGTGGAAACAGGCCCTTTGACCCAACAAGTCCACACCAACCCTCAGAGCATCCCACCCAAACCCATCCAATGTACAAATCCCTGATCATGACAAGCAATTTAGTACGACCAATCCATCTAGCCTGCACATCTTTGGACTGTGGGAGGAAACTGAAGCACCCAGAGGAAACCCATGCAAACACAGGGAGAATGTGCAAACTCCATACAGGCAGTCACGCGAGGCTGGAATTGAATCCAGGTTCCTAGCACTGTGAGGCAGCAGTGCTAACCAGTGTGCTACTGTGTCGCCCCAGAAAGAAGGCTCCACCTAGATTTGAACTCAGATCACAGGATTCAGAAACAACCATGCTCACCATTACACCATGGCAACCAGAGCATAATTGGCAATGGGGTCCAAAGACTCACAACCTACTGAGTGAAGAAATTTGTCCTCAACTCAGTCTTAAATTGGCATTCCTCTTTTCTGAGACTACACTCTTTAGTCCTATACTCTCCCTTGAGGGGAAACATCCTCTCAGCATTTACCCTGTCAAGCTCCTTAAGAATCCTATATGTTTCCATTAATGTTACTCTCTGTAACAATAAGCAACATATACCCCTTGTTGCACAATTTTCCAGAAGAAAAAGATGATTTAAAATGTGGTATTTTAGGTTTTGATTTATTCAATTGGGACAGCTTAGGAAATCCTGCTCTTTTGTACTATTGGTTTCCATGGCACGTATGACAACATTTTTACTAAATAAAAATTTCTTATCCTTGAAGATCTAGCACCAGAATAAACATTTGCCCCAAATGATTCAGCTGCAATTTAGTAGTTAATTTCATTTGAGTATTCCTCAAAAAGAAAATACCGTTGAAACTTTTTATCTTGTCCACATGAAAACGGAATTGAAATATGAAATCTCAAAGGAAACAGCAGTTTATTCTGCTCAAGAAGGGGATGCTGATTGGTTGGCGAACAGATTCTGATTGTGGGGATGGGGGTGCAGTGGAGATTACATCAGGAGGCAGTTAACTGCCAAATTTTGTTCAAATTCAAATCAGCCAAATCAACTCTGATTGATCAAGACTTTTCCATGTGGAATGCACCAGGGAATGATGTAATCCAAGCTGCTGGTCAGTTGAAAAAGCGTATTATCTGGGCATATTCTATTGCAAGTGACAGGGTCCAATGTGTGAATAGACATGGTTCTAGGACACAAACAGGAATACTGACTTGATGAGTGAAGTTGAAAACCTTTGTCAGAATATCACTTTTTTAAATCAACAATACTCAAATTCTGTCAACTGCAAGCCTTGACTAATTACTTTAACTTGGTTATTCATGTAACTGTCAGCACAGTTGAGATTGTTTAGCAAGTATTCTCCATTTATAGAATTGAATCAAATGCTGGACAATGTGTTCTGAGTGTGCATGAATGGGATGATCGAGTATGGTCAATATCCTGACTATTGCAAACAGCTGAAGTGACATCCTTTTTGATACAATCCACCAGTCATTGGGACATTCAACTTGGCATCACATTAGCACTGAAGTTCATATGTCACATGTGTGTAGGCAGGATGTCTTTTTGGCTTGACAATACCATCCTGTTCACAGAGAATACACCTCGTGTTGCAAGCACATCGTAACAGCGTGAAAAAACAAACTTTACTTGTTGCTCAATTTTTTGAGACGCCTTACCTTTCTGGGACAATCTGAGGTAAAGTGAATAGTTTTCAGGTTTGAGACTGGCTCCTTATGCATTATTTAGTAGCACACAGTTATTACCCTGCCAGACAGATTCGATGCATTCTACATCGATTAACAGCTTATCCCGTGGACAAATGACTTGAGCCTTATTGACAAGGTCTCTCATAGTGGCAACTGTATGGAACTGTGGGGATTGTCCAACATGTATAATGTTCAGTGAATGTAAGATGCCAGTAGACAGTAATAGAGAACTCATTTGCAGATTTCTTAACAAGCACGCCAGGAAAGGCAACACAGTTGACAACTGCATTTTGAGGTGAATTTGAGTGCTAGATGGAATTCATTAAACATAGGGAATTCTTACATTCAGCTGCAGGTTCAAATATTGCAAATATGTCATCTGCATATAAGAAACATGCCATGATAGCAGGTTAAGGGGCAATCCCAAAGGGAGAGGCGATGCCCTAGTGATATTATTGCTGGACTGTTAATCCAGAAATCCAGATAACGTTCCGAAGATCTGGGTTCAAATCCTGGTGGAATTTGAATTAATTAAATATCTAGAATTAACAGTCTAATGATGACCTTGAATACATTGCCCATTGTCTGAAAAACCCATCTGGTTCACAAATGTCCTTTAGGGAAAGAAATCTGCCATCATTACCTGGTCTGGACTATATGTGACTCCAGACTCACAGAAATGCCTTTGACTCTTAGCTGCCCTCTAAGTAATTAGGGATGGGTAATAGATGCTGAGCTCAGCCAGAGGCACCCACATCCTGAGAATTTAAAAAACAATATCAAATATATACTTCTTGTGGAAACCTTTGAAGATACTGACAAGAGTTGCTCCTGGAAAAAAATTCCATCATCTGTCAGCCCATACATGGTGTTGGTAAAACTGGACTCAACTGCATGAGCTCTTCAGTTCAAGTGCATAGAATACAGGAAACCATGGCATTGTGATGTGGATCAAACGTTAGCTTGTGATTTGATATTCTCATAATTCTGACCTGGTGAGTGTAAGACAAAAATCTTCTGCAGCATGTCTCTATTTTTCAACAATACTCAAGTTCTGTACTATCAAAATATAGCCTGTTTACATAGTCCTACTTTGTAAAACTACCATACCTGAGTCAAGCATATGTTTAAAATGTATTCATGTGTACTTTTAAAAATGAGGTTCAAATCAAGATTAATACCTTTGATGCCTCATTTAACAATTTCATCTATGCCATGAAGAAAATTTGTGTGAATGGATGATGGTTTCTTTCAATTCACGTGAAATATTTAGGCTGTTCTTTTAATATTTCCAGATGTTTATTATATTCCATGTACTCCGTTGAGCAAAGAATTTGAAATGCAAAGAACATATCCATTGATGTTAATTTCCCTGGACCAGAGTCTTAATGCATAAAAGGAAAGCAAGACTTGAATTTTCTTTGCATCATTCAGGAGCAGTAGATGTGGTCTTGACGGCTTTACAGGCAATTAATGTTTTTATGTCAGTGATGTTGTAACAATGGAAACACAGTAGCCAATTTGCACACAAAAAGCTCCCACAAAGAGCACTATGATATTAACCAGATATTGTTCCAGATCTTCTAGTCTCCAGATCTTTTGATATTGGATATATATCCAAGATATATGCCAGAACCAGGTGGAAGTGATCCAGATAATTTCAGGTTTTAAAATGTTACCTTACCTAACTGTTCCAATTATCTGTAAAAATTAAACTGGACTATCCCACGCAAATGGAGAGTAACAAATGCCATAACTGTGCACAAGAGGAAAGTAAAGTCAGAATTTGCACAAAATGCAACTATTTTAGTGAAGCCACGGCGAATAAGAATCTAATGCAATAAGATTTACATGTTAACAACAAGAGATTTATATTTTCTGCGACAAAATTAACAATAAAACTGTTTACAATATCAATTAAATAGCTGTAATTCTGCTGATGGCAAGTGTGCATACATAGGTGTTTCTTTTTATTTCAAATAGAGAAATGACATCAGTATTTTTCTCAATGTATGCTTTTCCCTGCCTTTGACAATCAATATTTCTGCAACTGCATTGTGTGAAAAGTTTAAATGACCACACCAGTTCAATGTGAGATAAGCAATTAAAACTGTGTGCCCATAGATGGTGCTATGAGTCTGACAATGGTGAAGAAATGGCAGGAAGACTGGCCTAAATTTTGCTGTAACAAATCCGCTGTTATTCAGATTTGTCCTTACAAATTTAGGTTTTGTTTTGTTGAGTTTCAAGTTGCTGTCAGGAAGAGCTGGGTAATGTTGCAGTGAGGGGAAGAGGGCATTTAGAACTGAGTGAACAGGATTGTGTTTTTCCTTAACCGATCAAATTGTGAAATAAATAGTGTAAAAAGTGAAAGGGATCTATAAATTAGACTGGAAGAAATCAATGTTAAATGGAACACAGGAAGATAAATCAAAGACCCTTCCTACCCCGGTAATGCTCTCCGACAACCTCTTCCATCAGGCAGAAGATGTAGAAGCTTGAAAACATGCACCAGCAAGTTCAAGAACAGCTTCTTCCTGGCCATTATCAGATTGATGAATGGTCTTTCTAACTTCAAATGATGTTGATCATGCTAATGGTGATCTTGCTCTGTAATCTTTTATGCCTTGTTCTGCCTAAGCATCTTTATGACCTTGTTTGCTATGATCTGCCTGTACTGCTCCCAAAACAAAGCTTTTCACTGTACTTAGGTACACTGAATATTGAATATCCTTTATTGTCAAGTACATTCAAATTAAAGTACAGTGAAAAGTATGTACCATCGTTTTCATATAAGTGCAATTTACAGAACAAAATAAAGAATGATAATTTTAAAGGAATCCAACTTTCCTTCATCACTGCTTTACCACCACCAGAGGCCCTCTCTGGGCTTTTCGGCCCAGGGTATGCTGCTAAGAATGCCCTGCTCTAGGCCACAACTTCCATGTCACGCTGCTGTCTGGGACCTGTTCCACAAGAGCCCCACTCCAGGCCTCACAGGTAGATGGACTGACTCAGCTGTACCCTCCAAAAATGCCACCGCCACTCCAGAGTGCATCGAAGCCTCCTCCCACCAAACAGCTTCCTTGGCCACCCATTGCTCTGGGACCTGGCCCCGTGATGCCCCAGATAAGCTGCCTCACCGTCTCTCCAGGTACATGACACCTCCACTGCTCCAGGGCATGGCCCCTTGCCCCCTGCCGGTCTCACTCCATACATGTGACTACAATAAATCAAATCAAATCATACAAAGAGAGCAGTTAAAGTTGAAATGAGGGATAGGCAGAATATGTAAAATAAGTGCTGGTACTTGAGGTATTACTTTCAACTCAATTTCAGAGTCAGGAAAATAAAGCAAATGACGGCATGCTGGAATTCTAAACTAAAACAGAAATTGCTGGAGGAACTCAGCAAGTTTGGCAGCATCTGTAGAGAGAAAAACAGAGTTAACGTTTCAGATTCAGTGAAACTTCTTCAGTGCTGCCAGACCTTCTGAGTTTCTCCAACAACTTCCGTCTTTGTTTCAGTGTCAGGGAAGTTGATTGGATATAATTCACACACATCATATTGTTTAAAGACAACTTGAACCAGAATGGATAAAATTTCATTCATTTCGGTGAGAATAAATTGCACAAAGCAAGGAAGTACAACAACTTTGCTTCATTCAACTAATTTCGATGATGAAGCAGACAGTGTGTGCCATTTTCACAAAGCTACCGTGGCACTTGCTCTCTCTTCATGGATGTTGCCTGTCCCACTCTGATTTCCAGCAGTTGTTGTTTTCAATACAGATTCCAGCATCTGCAGTAATTTGTTCCCATAACAACATAGGAATTCAGAGCAGGAATAGGCCATTCAGCCCTTTGACAGCATTCCACCATTTAACATGATTATGGCTGACCTTGTCCTGGTCTCAACTGCACTTTCTTGCCTGATCCCCATACCCCTTTAGCCTGCTTCTCATCAGAAACACGTCTATTTCTTCCTTGAATCTGTTAATTGATTCTGCCTCCACTGCACTCTGGGGCAGTGATTTCTGCAGATTCACAACCTTCTGAGAGAAGTAGTTTCTCCTCATCTCAGTTTTGAACCTACCTCCTCCCACTCTATGATCTCTTGTTCAAGGCTGTCCCACAACGGGGAACATCTATTCAATGTCCACTTTAGCAATCACCCTTAGCATTTTATACATCTCAATCAGTTCCACCCTCATTCTTCTGAACTCCAGCAAATACAAGCCCAAGCTACACATTCCTCATAACAGCCCTTTCATTCCTAGAATCAACTCGGTGGACATCTCAGAAACTGCCTCCATTGCCATTACATCTGTCCTCAAGAAAGGAGACCAAAATTGGACACAGTACTCCAGATTTAGTCTCACTAATGCCTGATATAATTGTAACAATACTTATTTACTTCTATGATCCAATTATTTTTCAATAAATGCCAGGATTCCATTTGCATTTCTTACTTTATGTTGCACCTGCATACCCACAGATTGGGCAGTCCATGGCCAGAGGTGGAACAAAATGGCTGCCTGTGGACTTTTTTCTTGAAATAAATATGGTGGTGAAGATTTTTAGCTGCAGTAGCAGTATTAGTTTGCGTGGTTCAGCATTAAAGTGAGATCAACAGTCAGGGCAGCGGCAGCTTTGAGAAGAATATAAATCCAAGGTAACAGGGTCAAGGTAGTACAAAGAATCTTGCATAGATAACAAAGTGTGGAGCTGGCTGAACACAGCAGGCCAAGCAGCATCTGTACTCCTAAGATGCTGCTTGGCCTGCTGTGTTCATCCAGCTCCACACTTTGTTATCTCGGATTCTTCAGCATCTGCAGCTCCCATTATCTCTGATACAAAGAATCTTACAAATTGATGTACAGGGAGTTCTGTACAAACCACAGCTGCAGAACTCAGTAAGAGGCAGTCTGATAACAGAGCTCTAGGAAAAGTCAGCCCAGAGTTTGTGATTTAGCAAGAATTAAAGGAAAAGTCTGAATCAGTAATAACAGACACATATGATAAGTTAAAAGGAGAACAAAATTATATCTTATAAAACCCCAAAAGTTCAGCCCAGTTCACTGAGCTGTGAAAGTAATTGCATTTAAGTGTTATTAAAGAAATAGATGTTATCTTATTAAGTAAAAAAGTAATTTTTATCTTAGAAGACAGCATGTGACTAGAAGGAGTTATAGTTGCAGCTGCAAGATAGAGGGATAGTGTTTACCTGATCTTCGAAGGTGGGACAAAAACTGCTTGCAACTCATTGGCTAACATGTTCTAATACCAGTATAACCATATAACATTATACGTAACTAAGTTTGCATTAGAACTGATATTATGATTTTTACAGCAATTAGTAGGAATTAGCATCTTTTTTGATTCTCCTGTGAGAAGAATAGTAGGGTATATAAGATGAGCGGCAGACTTTGACAAGGGTCACAGGAAATACAATCAATAATAGAATTTTGAATGGACCTTAGAGAGAAGTACGTCTGGCAAATGCCTGAGAAAGAATGTATTCATTAACATTGTAATGTAAATTAAAGGGTTTTGTTGTCAGGTCCCAAGGCCTGATGATAACGATGCCTTGTAAATACCATGTGATCATGGGCAACTTACGGTTGTCCACAGGGGTCTCCATCATTCATGGGGTATTTTACAATATTTGGATGTATCAGTTAGGGGAATGGAACAATGACATCAAAGTTATAAGTAATTATTGTAATGTGAAATGAATGAAAATACCATTCTCAGCTGGGGAAACCAGAGTGTCACTGACTTCTCTTCTGATGGGAGCCATAATTAAGAAGGCAACAAGACCCCATGTGAAAGTCAGATTCAGAGTAGTCTCTGGCCTTTCCCACACGTGTAAAAGATCTCCGAAAAAGATTAATTGTGCTGCTAAACATGGAACTCAAGACTCCTCTTCAATATCTCTCCACATCATCCATTTTCTGTGATTCATACACAAAGATGCCTAGATCCCACTCCACTGATGCACTTTGAATCTGCTTCCCATTTAAGTAACAATTTGCCCTTCTATTTTTCTGGCAAAAATGGACAACCTCACACTTATCAACAGTAAACACCATCTGCCAGATTCTGGCCCATTGTCCAAGGCTATCAATATCTATCTGAAAACTCTTTAACTCCTCATCACTGCCTGCTTTCCCATCTATCTTAGTAACAGCTGTGAATTTTGCTAAATTATGGCCTGTTCCTGCTTGCAGACCATTTATACACATTTTAAATATTTGAGCTCCACAAACTGAACCCTGTGGGACTCAAATAGTTACAGTTTGTCATCCAGAGAAGGACCCATTTATCCCAATCCACTGCTTTCTGTCAATCAGCCAGTCCTCTATCCATTGTTCTACTCTAAACCCCCAGGATATAAGTTTCTGGATCAGTCTTTTATATAGCACTTTGTCTGAGACCTTCTGGAAGTCTGCATGTACGACGTCCACCAGATCCCCATTATCCACCTTGATGGTTACATCCTCAAAGAACTCCAGCAATCCTGTCAAACAAGACATATCCTTCCTGAAATCACAACACTGGGCATTTTTCCCATGTATTCAAGTATTCAGTTCCTTTATGATTGACTCCAGCAACATCCCCACGACAGGCGACAAACTAACTGCTCTAAAGTTTCCTGTTTTTTGCCTGTTTCCTTTTTTGAATAGGGGTGTCAAATTAGCATGTTTCAATCCACTGGTACCTTTCCAGAACTCAGGGAATTTTGGCAAAACATAAGCATACTGTCACTGAAGTCACACTACATCACTCATCACAACATTAAAAATTTGCTAAGAGGAGCAACAGATATTATTTACATCAAGTTTAAAACAAAAAAAATCTAGATTTAAATTAGAATTAGTTTTATTGCTACATCTTCTCAAATGAGTACAGTGAAAAGTTTACAAGCCACTGCTTACAGCACCATCTTAGTACAAGGTTCCTCGGTACAGATTCCTGGGTACAAATTCTTAGGGAACGATTAATTAGAAAAAAAATCAGAAAAATCAAGAAATGAAAGCCCAGAATTATGGATCATTGGAACAAATTGGAAAATAAAGAAATAAAAGAGCTTCCAAGCCAATGTACACTGACACCTCGCCTCCAAACTGCACCTGGCTCCACCTTGAGGCCGGAGGTCCACATTGAGGCTATGTTGGGCTGGGACACCATGCCAGACCTCCAGGAGACCACCATAAACCCAGTTGCAGATTTGTTATCAAAGCAAAATGTACACAACAAAGATGCAATACTTGATTGATGTACATAATCAGTTACATAGGAATACAAATGCTTAATCCTATAGTATCCTGAAAACATATTTGGAAACACACATGCATTCCTTAGGAAAAGAGAATGAAACAGATTCCTCTGGAGCAGTTGGCTTTCTGAGAAACCAAATGCTTTCGCCAATACATTGTACTATTTGAAAAATGGGAGGTACCACCCGGACAGATTGTTCACAGAAAACCACCCTCCAATGAACCAGATAAAATAAGAACTTCTCCAACTCGTTGCTATTAAAAACAGCCCCAGCAGGTTCTATAACAAAGTGAAAAAAAAGGATAGTGATGCAGACACTGGAAATCAGAAACAAAAACAGAAATTGTTGAAAAAACAAGCAGATCTGGCAGCATTTGTGGGGAGAAAGCAGAGTTAATGTTTCGAGCCCAGTGACCCTTCTGATGCTGTCAGATCTGCTGCATTTTTCCAGCATTTTCTGTTTTTGTTTCTATTCCAAAACAAGCAGTTATTGCAAGGAAAAGCAATTTCTAACAAAGCTAGCCTTAAAAACAAAGTCCCTTGGTCACAATGAACCTTTACTGACTTCATTCAAATAAACCATTTCAGGTATGGGTACAAAACGCAAAATAAATTTGTTTTCCACAATTCTTCAAAATTTAAGTGTTCCAAACTATATTAAATGTAAACTATCTTTGCATCTCTATACAGGTTGCAGGTTAGGAATAATTTAAAGAAGTGTGAGGTTATTCACTTTCAGTCATAGAATCACAGGAAAGGGCTCTTTGGCCCATTACATCCATGCCGGTCAAAAACAGTCCCCAAACTATTCTAATCCAATTTTCCAGTACTCATTATTTACCTTGGCATTGCAAGTGTACATCTAAATACTTCTTAAAAGTTAAAGGGTTTCTTATACACAATGAGTACTATTGCAGAGATATTTGTATCAGTGACAGCCACAGGCGAGGTGCAGGAAGACTGCAAGGTGGCTAAATTTGTATCATTATTTAAGAAAGGCTCCAAGGAAAGGCCGGGGAACTACAGACTGGTGAGCCTGACATCGGTAGTGGGTAAATTGTTTGAAGGATTCTGTGAAACAGTTGTCACCAGAAAGCAACCAATGTAATCAAAAACACTTCCCACCCCAGTTATATTCTCCTCTACCCTCTTTGGTCAGTCAGAAGAGAAAAAAGTTTGATTACACATACAAACAGATTGAAGAACAGCTTCTTCCCCACTGATTTCAGACTTTTAAACAGACCTCTCAAATGTTAATCTCTTTCACTGCACCTTCTCTGCAGGTGTAACACTGTATTTTGGACTGTGATTTGCTACCTTGATATACTTTGCATAGTACAAGCTGCCTGACTAGCACACAAAATGATACTTCTCACTGTATTGCAGGTCAACGCACAGCAGGTGGGTTGCAGCTCACCACTATCTTCTCAAGGGCAATAAATGTTGGCCCATCCAGCACAATCCCACTAATGAATAAACAAACTAATCCTTCAGGAATATCATGCTACACCGCCCTCTGCTCTGATGAACATGTCTTCACCACTTCTGTCTCTTAGCCAGTGCCTTATCCATGCTGCTCCTGGTATGCATTCACTGGGCTACTTCCTTTTCTGATTAATCTCAGGGCAATGTAAAGATTGTTCTAAATCCAAATAGGCTATTTGTGAGCTTTCATTTGACTTAGAATTTAAAGGGGCTCCAACACACATTTTCTTTCCAGTCTTTTGATTTTTTTTTGGAATCTGTGTCTGAATCAGTCACTTGATTCAAGCTCCAACCATTAGCTGAGGCCAAATATATCAATGTTGTTCAGATAACAGAGAAGCGTAATCACATTTAATCAATTATCATTAAACACAACAATTTCCCCTTTTAACTATTTATTTTCAAGTATGTTATTCTAAATGATAAATTTACATTAATATGACAAGTCATTTCTTAGAGTTTAACTTGCTTCTTTCTTTATATGCACAGAAATATTAAGACAGAAATCTAAGTACAATCATCGATCAATGAAGTTCTTTGACATTTACAACCAGTGCTATATATCTGTGCTCAGCTCCTGGTTTCCTCCCAATCAAACATTGGCACAGAGCAATTGCGTGATCCTTTTTACATCTTGATTAATAGAATGTGAGCATCACTGGCTGGGCCAGAATGGCAAATTTACTTCCCAAGAGGTAATTAGTGAACTAGAGGGGTTATCTTTCCCTCAACAATGGCCATCATTGGACTCTTAATTCCAGGTTTTTTATTGAATTCCAATTCCACTATCTGCCACAGTTCCTGGAACCTGGAACATTACTTAGATCTCTAGATTAATAGTCCAGCAACAATGCCAGTGAGCCATCTCCTTTCCCCTTTTGATGTGATGGAGATTACTATCCTAAGTTACAACATATGTAAGTCCTGCTCTATTTTCATTTGCTCATCTAAATAAAGCTTATTGCATTCTGATAAGCTATTCCTTATGAACATGTCATACTAGGCACTTTTAATTTGTCATTCTCAGTGACATTTTTCCCTCAATAGAAACACTGAAAGCGCATTCACCAATGCACACTCAAAATATTTAATTGCTGGTGGATTTCAGGACGTTGCATGGATAAATCTTCTTCTTCTATCCAGTATTTTAAGATTTTATCGTGCTTTCAAAGTTTGCTCACCATTGAGCATCCGCTGAAAGAAGTGGGTCGAAATGAAAACCTTTCCTGACTGGTGCCAGATTTGTCTCTCTTCTGAGAGGGTTTTGCAAACATTTCAACTGGGAATTAAGAGTTAAACACATTGCTGTGGGTTTGGAGTCACACGTAGGCCAGACCAAGTACGGGTGGCAGATTTCCTTCCCTAGAGGTTGTTGGTGCATCAGATGAGTTTTCCCTGACAATCAACAATGGATTCAAAATCATCATTAGACTCTTAATTCTGGATTATTATTGAATTCAAATTCCAACATCTACCATGGTGGGATTCGAACCCAGGTCCCCCGAACAATACCTGGGTCTCTGGATTAACAGTCCTGGGATAGTACCACCAGCTTGTTGCCTCCCCCATAACAGAATAGAGACAATCATTCTAATTAAATGGCAAGAAAACATTAAATATTGATGTTCAGCATGATTTAGATGTTTGCATACACGAAAAATGTAGAATTTACATAGAGGTACACAAAGAAATTAGGAAGATAATTTGTCTGTGTGGCTAATTCAAATTCAAGAATATATATATTAAAAGAGCCATGAAAATGTACATTGTTGCTAACTTGTTTCACACTTGGAAGTGCTGTGTTGGGCTCTGACTCTATAAAGATGTACATTCCTCCTAGACAGATTGCAACAAAGGTTCAGTGGAGTGATTCCCAAAACAAGGGTCACCCTGTGAAGAATATTTGAATAAAATGGGCCTATCCAATCTCAAATTCAAAAGAATGACGGCTTATCTTAGAAGGCTAAACAGTGTAGATTCTGAGTTTATTTTTCTGTTGCCTCAAATCTAGAATTAGGGATCATAGTTTGAATATAAAAGATTGGCCATTCAGGAGAGAGCTGAGGAGAAACTACTTGACTCAAAGGGTTATGAATCATTAGAATTATGAGTCATAAGGATTATGGGTACTCAATCATACAAGGTGAAGATAGTCAGATATTTGGACTCCAACAGAATCAAGGAATATGGGGGATCAGGTAGAAAGTTGGAGTTGTGATTAAAGATCTGTGACCTATTGAATGGTGGAGTAGGCTCAATGGCACTGAATAGCCCAATCCTGCTCCTATCTCCTATGTTCTTAATGGCATGCTAAATCTATAATTACTACTAAACAACCTTATTACCCTGAGAAAGAAACTTTATATCTGTTAAACTTCAATTTTTTATAGCATGATAAGAAATTCAACACATTACTAAGAGAATGAAAATTTTGCTTTTTAACATTCTAACATTCTATCTAAACACTACAGACATGCCTCAATCATCGAAGGGTTTAAATGTTTCGTCCTTCTTGGTTTAATGTCTGTGACAACTACTTTTTGATGACATCACTGTTGGCAGAACATTGGAGAACCTCCTCACTTTGTACCAGATTCATACTGCCATCAGGAAAGGTGAGGAGCACACCTGCAACCATGACATCTTTGTGGGTTTTTTGTTAAATAAAATTAGCAGTGAGTGCTATTACTTCACTGCTGTCCACAAAAGCCAACCAATGGCACATCATTGTACATTCATCTATAACTTGTATTCTCTTAGAAATAGTGAATTTTGTGCTATACTTCCAGGTCCATTCTCTATTTAGGAAAATTGGATCTTTGCAAGTGTGACTTTTGTTTTTGTTACGTTAAACTATTCTAGTTTATTTCTTTCAATACAACAAATGTTAACACACTCTGAAAGATTACCTTAACAAGTTTGTGTTCCAATGATTTCAGCTCTTATGTTGTCCTGTATGCAGTCAGAACAATGTTGTCTACCCTCAAGGTTTGTCTTCTCAAACTTTTCAACACCTCTAATTAATCTTCAAACCCTAGGCAATTTGGCTATAGTAATTTGGCATAATTTTGCTCAGCTAAAACTCCTTTCCATGACAAAAAAATGTAGTTTCTGAGTTATAATTAGAATATTTTAGATAATAATGTCCTAAATAATGAATACCTTCACAATATGAATTAAGACAAGATGATTTTGCTATTAACTTGTCTATTTCAATAAACGATGTGCAATGTATTTTGTCACAGACATTCATTGATCTGTCCAGACGAACTACAAACTATTGAATATCATGTTTTTTGTTTTGTGAATGGGGATATGTTTCTTGGTTCACTTTCTTATCAATTAAATATAAACCCATAACATATTATCAACTCACTTTATGATATTTGTGTGTTCTGACTTTTTAATCTCATTCATGACAACAGCCACCATTTGTCATTGTTTCAATATAATCCCAAGAGCTGGGAAGACACCAGATGGCATCATTATTAGAACTGTGTAGAGTCAATATGGGCTGTAACAAGTGAAATCACAATGTGGGTGTAGTGAACTGGTTAATAAAATGTGTTAAAACATCTTACAAGGCATGTCTGTCTGTTTCTTTAATTGAAAATACTTTCTGCTAGCTGGCTGCTTCCCTTCACCAAAAATTGCTGTTAATTTGCTATAAATAAACCAATAAAAGGAAGAAAGAGGTTTGCTAAAGGATCATGTTGGTGATTGAGCATTCTTAAATCAGTTTCAACTGTTAGTTTCTTTAATTGAAGAGAATCAAAGCCAGTTTCATTGGATATTAATCTTGCAGCTTTTCATTTTGATGATCAAGACAGTTATTCATCTTACATCAAACCAATTTACTGTCTGAGTGACTAGGGTCATGTAAAATAAGTAAGTCTGGCAAACGGAGAAAGAAAGAGAAGAGTTAAAAAACCTGTTACCTGAGCTAGTTCTCAATTTAAGTCCACAGCATTTAATTAATAGTTGCAGTTCAAAATATTTAGAAATGCTTTATGCTTAATTTTTCTCTATTCTCCTCATGGGAAAATCCTCATGCTGCAGTTCATTCCCAAATGTAGCCCAGTTATCAATCTTCCTGTTAGATACTAGCTAATGAATGCCAGTGGGCATTGCAAAACCTTTTTGCATCTAAACTGTACCCAATCCTATGTTTCACCATGCACATTTTCCAATTAGGATCACTGAATATTAATCAGAGAATACCCTCCCCTCCTCACCTGCAACAACTTGCATTTATATCATGTGCTTAACATGGTAAAACATACCAAGGCACTTCACAATATCATGAACCAAAATTTGACACAAAGGCATGTAAGGAAATATTACGACAGCTGGCTACTACATATATTCAGTAAGATAAGTTTTAAGGAACACCTTAAAGGAGGAGAGGTAGACAAGTGGAATGAGTTAGGGAGAGAATTCAAGAGCCTAATGTGTAAACAGCTAAAGACACAGACATCATGATCAAGAGATTAAAATTGAGGATGCCCAAAGAGTCAGAATAAGAAGTGCCCAGAGATCCTTGAGCACTGTAGGGGAGAAGGTTGTAGAAATTGAGAGGGATGAGGCCCTTCCAGAAATTTCAAGACAAGGATCAGAATTTTAAAAGCAACAATGCTGAACTGTGATGTAGGGTACATTAGCAGGCACAGGTTGCTGAAAGCAAATAAAATATACCTGTGGCCATCTTAGCTAAGATCAAGCAACTCAGAACAGACCAGAACCTTCTTAAGCACTATATGAGCATTTACCCTCAGAAGGTTTGCAGAATTTTTACTTTATAACTACAACTGATCTACTTTCATCCTGGGAGCAGTTCTTCCATTATGCCTGAGTATTCTTAAAATGTAGCAAAAAATAATTGCTGCAATATAATACCTACACTCAATTACTTGCTGAGTTTGGGGAGGCGTAGTTGTTGCAGCAGAGTGGGGATCTTTTTCTTTTTAAAGAACTATTAGTGTTTTGTTCCTATTAGTGTTTTGTTCCCAACTTTCCCCCTAATGATTCCACTTACCTACACATATTTTGCATACAAGACTGTGGAGAGGAATTTACTGTCTGGTACTGTTAAAACCACAGTTTGTCAGTCACTTGGGAACATATGCAAACTGTTTACTGGGAACTTTCAATATTGAATTTTCCTTTTGCTTTTAAGTTAGTTTTTTTTTAGTATTGTTTTTCTCTGTAGCTGCTTGATTGAAATTAGGATAACAGAGAAATGAAAGATTACACTTTCGCCTCAGTGGGCCATACTCCTGTGTTCTCAGGCCCAAAAAGCTACATTTTGAGCTTCCCTCCTTCTTGATCTTTATCCGGCTTCTGAGTTAATCAACTTGATGCTCATGTATACCATGGGCATCGTTGGCATGGACAATCTACATCAGACACCACAAGGTACTGAACCAGCACCGCCAATGCTGCTTATGCAAGAATCTGCGAACATGCTGGGAAGGAAGATGCACCGACACCAACATCCTTAACCAGGCCAATATCCCCAGCACCCAAGCACTGACCACCCTTGCTTGGTTACAATGGGCTGGGCACCTCGTCAGCATGACCGACATGAGACATCCTGAGCAGGTGCTGTAACCCTGGCTTCGAAATGGCAGGCAAATCCCAGATGAGCAGAGGAAGTGCTTTAGAAATACCCCCATGACCTCACTGGCAAAGTGCAGTATTCCCACCAACAAGTGGAAATCACTGGCTCAAGACTGTCCAAAGTGGAGAAGAAACATTTGGAATGGTGTTGCGTGCCTTGAGACCTGCTGTCAGGAAAAAGTGGAAGACAGGGTAAAAACAGCATAAGGAGCATGCTGTCACACTGATGCCCCACCCACTCTTTCCTGTGACCACCACCTTACCCAAGTGTAACACAGCCTGCTGCGTCATTATGTACAGCCATCTATGGACTCACCCTGAGAATGGAAAGAGAGTCATCCACATCTGCAAGGGACCACTAATGATGAAGGCACTGCAAAAATCAAAAAGACAGCAGTGTTTTACGCTGAATGCAAAAAAAACTGCATCAATTTTTATTGTAAACAACAGCTTCACGTCCGTTTATTTGTTGCTCGGCGTTGCAGAAGCTGTTTATCTGGATGAGTAATTCTGTTTTCACTAACAAAAATGAAGGGATGAGCAGCTTTAATAAATAAGCACAGAAAATAGTAAAATTATCTGGTATCTATGACATATAAACAATTTACTAATAGAAACTTTATCATGAATTACCATCAATTAAATCATAAAATAGACTGGTCCAGAATATAATATTGCTGGTGAACAATGCAAATCCATTGTTCATTAGATTTTACCCAATTAATTTCTCTGACCTTTTGACTGAAGTTGCTGAGAGTTAGATATCTAAATGAAACAGACCCTTATGAGGGACATCCAGGCACAGAGTGAACAGGACCAGTAACTGTGTGCTTACAATAAGAATTGATTGCGAAAAAAAAGAGTCCAAATTAGAAAGTGTAAGTTAGAATAATGTTTTCAAAGTACAGAAGTAGACAAAGGAAATTAAGGAGAGGGAAAGCATGATTAGATTAAGAGCAAGAGAAAGAAGACGTGAAGGAAAAAATTTGCAATTTACAGTTTTTCTTTTAAAACTTCAAAAATTAAAATTTAAGGAATTGGACTACCCATTTATAAAAGCTATTTTTATTGTTGATTGGGGGTAACTAAGGCTTATTGCATTACTGAGGAGGGTGCTCACATGGAAATCCTAATTTTGTGTGACTATTTTGGCGTGGCATGGCGGCTCAGTGGTGAGCACTGCTGCCTCACAGGGCCAGGGGCTCAGGTTTGATGTCCATCCTCAAGCAACTGTCTGTGTGGAGTTTGTATATTCTGCCTGTGTTTGAGTGGATTTCCTCCCACAGTCCAAAGATATGCAGATTAGATGGATTGGCCAAGCTAAATTACCTACAGTATCTAAGAATGTGCAGGCTAGGTGGATTAGCCATGAGAAGGGAATGGTTACAGGGATGGGGTTGCTTTATTTGGGATGCTCTGCAGAAGGTCTGTGCAGACTCAATGGGGTGAATATTCTGCTTCCACACTTTAGGGATTCTATGAATGGAATTTTAATGTGCACCTACAATGGAAACATCGGACTGCCACACTATTCAATATAATGGAATGAGGAACCAAACAGCAAAGTACAATCTTTACAGTTCTGAAAGGAACTTATTCCAGACATAGAACATAGAACATATAACATAGAACAATACAATGTAGAACAGGCCTTCGGCCCTCGATGTTGCACCAACCTGTGAACTAATCTAAGCCCATTCCTCTACACTATCCCAATATCATATATATAATGTGTAGAACATAGAACATAGAACAGTACAGCACAGAACAGGCCCTTCAGCCCACGATGTTGTGCCGACCACTGATCCTCATGTACGCACCCTCAAATTTCTGCGACCATATGCATATCCAGCAGTCTCTTAAATGTCCCCAATGACCTTGCTTCCACAACTGCTGCTGGCAACGCATTTCATGCTCTCACAACTCTCTATATAAAGAACCCGCCTCTGACATCCCCTCCATACTTTCCTCGAACCAGCTTAAAACTATGACCCCTCGTGTTAGCCATTTCTGCCCTGGGAAATAGTCTTCGGCTATCAACTCTATCTATGCCTCTCATTATCGTGTATACCTCAATTAGGTCCCCTCTCCTCCTCCTTTTCTCCAATGAAAAAAGTCCGAGCTCAGTCAACCTCTCTTCATAAGATAAGCCCTCCACTCCAGGCAGCATCCTGGTAAACCTCCTCTGAACCCTCACCAAAGCATCCACATCTTTCCTATAATAGGGCAATCAGAACTGGATGCAGCATTCCAAGTGCGGTCTAACCAAAGTTTTATAGAGCTGCAACAAGATCTCACGACTCTTAAACTCAATCCCCCTGCTGATGAAAGACAAAACACCACATGCCTACTTAACAACCCTGTCCACTTGGGTGGCCATTTTAAGGGATCTATGTATCTGCACACCAAGATCCCTCTGTTCCTCCACACTGCCAAGAATCCTATCCTTAATCCTGTACTCAGCTTTCAAATTTGACCTTCCAAAATGCATCACCTCACATTTATCCAGGTTGAACTCCATCTGCCACCTCTCAGCCCATCTCTGCATCCTGTCAATGTCCTGCTGCAGCCTACAACAGCCCTCTATACTGTCAACAACACCTCCAACCTTCGTGTCGTCTGCAAACTTGCTGACCCATCCTTCAATACCCTCATCCAAGCCATTAATAAAAATTACAAACAGTAGATGCCCAAGGACAGAGCCCTGTGGAACACCACTCACCACTGACTTCCAGGCAGAATATTTTCCTTCTACTACCACTCGCTGTCTTCTGTTGGCCAGCCAATTCTGTATCCAGACAGCTAAGTTCCCCTGTATCCCATTCCTCCTGACCTTCTGAATGAGCCTACCATGGGGAACCTTATCAAATGCCTTGCTGAAGACCATATACACCACATCCACAGCTCGACCCTCTTCAACTTTTCTAGTCACATCCTCAAAGAACTCGATAAGGTTTGTGAGGCATGACCTGCCCCTCACAAAGCCGTGTTGACTACATTTAATCAAGCTATGCTCTTTCAGATGGTCATAAATCCTATCCCTCAGAATCCTTTCTAACACCTTGCTGATGACAGACGTGAGACTTACTGGTCTGTAATTGCCGGGGATTTCCCTATTTCCTTTCTTGAAGAGAGGAATTACATTTGCCTCTCTCCAGTCCTCAGGTACGACTCCAGTGGAGAGCGAGGATGCAAAGATCTTCGCAAGTGGCGAAGCAATTGCATTTCTCGTTTCCCAAAGCAGCCGAGGACAAATCTGGTCCGGGCCTGGCGACTTGTCAACCTTAATGTTTGACAAAATTTTCAGCACATCAGCTTCCTCTATCTCTATCCATTCCAGCATGCACACCTGCTCTTCAAAGGTTTCATTCACTACAAAGTTCATTTCTTTCGTAAAGACAGAAGCAAAAGACTCATTTAGGGCTTCCCCTACCTCCTCAGCCTCCACACACAAGTTCCCTATGCTATCCCTGATCGGCCCTACTCTTTCTTTGACCATTCTCTTATTCCTCACATAAGTGTAAAATGCCTTTGTGTTCTCCCTAATCCGTTCTGCCAAGCCTTTCTCATGCCCCCTCCTGGCTCTCCTCAGACCATTTTTGAGCTCCTTCCTCACCTGCCTATAATCCTCTAAAGCTGAGCTTGACTCTAGCTTCCTCCATCTTATGTAAGCTACCTTCATCCTTTTGATGAGAAGCTCCACCGCTCTTGTCATCCAAGGTTCCTTTATCTTACCCCTTCTTGCCTGTCTCAGAGGGACATATATATATAATGTGTGTTAACTGAATATCTGCATTACGGAAAGCCACCGCACTTTTTTTTTGTTTAAAAAGCAATGAACACAATCAATATCACCACTCATTATAGAGTAAATTAAAAATAAATTAAAGAGTAAATTGTATATTTCCAAAACTGTTACAGTTGTTATAACAAATAGATTGCATATTGGCAATTTAACTAGTTCTGAATGTTAAATGTAGGTAATACAATGCATTCTAATCCAATGGTTCATACACTTTTCTACAATTATTCTGTCCATGTTTGGACTATAAATGCATCAATATATATTAATCTGGAAGAGTGTGTAAGACACTACACTTCATTTCAAAACAGTGAGAGTTCATACAATTGGTAAAATGAGAATTGACAAAATGTTTGGTCTGGACAAAGACAGCAACAGAAAGCAATTGAAGAAATCAGCAAAATTGTTAGTGGAAACTGAAGAAAATAGAGGATGATGGAAAGTAGCATTTGAAAAAATCAATAAGCAAAAGATGCTGAGTGTTCCCAGCACTTCAGCACATGAGTTAAGCTATTAATAATGATTGTTAGCTGGTAATAAATTGGTTCTCTCAGGCTGTCAATGATCTATGTTTACCTCCAAGAAAGTGCCATTTAGCAGTATTAAATCTGCCTGCTCTTTTTTTTCCTGGGCATGTCTTACCCTCATCCCAAGGTGCCAGAGGAGCTGCCTATTATTCCTTACAGCTTGATATGGCTTGATCATGCTTGTACCCTTTGATCACACCCACTCTCTCAACTTTTTAACCTATCACCTTCGTCTATTCACAAGCATTTGAATTACAAGAACCTTCTCTGACCTGTTGTAACAACAGAAATAGTGCTGAAAATGGAAGGAACTTTTTGGCTAATTTGTAGCTGTCATGACACTCCAGTTAACACTCATCAGATTTCACACATTTATCGTCAACACTACTCACATAGCCCCAGGTTGTCTTCACAAATACACTGATCTCTATGGGACATCACCATGGCACTGCACATGCAACTAAATTCACACTTCTATAACCCAGCTCCATGAAGCACATTTCCTTAAGTAGAGCCAAATTTGTCTCATCTCTGTGCAGGTATTATTTATTTCCACTCTGCCAGCTTTTCAAACTGCATTGTGCTTCACAGTCACATTAAATATGAACAAAAAGCAAAATGTTGGAAGAAGTAAACAAGTCCAAAGTGCAAAGTGAAATATAGATTGATGTGTCTCATGGAGACTTTGAAAAAGCCTCTAAACACTGAATAGATCTCTACCCTATTTTGTCTCTAATCGAACTCATTCAATTGTGCTGTAGGAATCCAATATTTTCTATCTTAATTTCAGATTTCCAGCATTCACGTCTGTTCATTTTGTCACAAATTTATTAATCATCCTTGTGCTCAACAAGATACAAGTTAAACAAATCATTCAATCAGATATTTATATTCCTCCATCTTGTTACACATCACACATATGATTTGAATGTATGGTACCAGCAAAATATCAATTAAACAAATTCTTCTTATGTATGTATTAAATACTTACTTTGTTCTTACTCTTTAATACCTGCTGATCTAATCCAATAAAGGGTTTTCCTCAGAGACATTCAGTGATCCGATTAGTAGATCCCTGAGGATCATCTGAATATATCTCCTTTGATTGAAAATTAGGTTCTGCTTCCCATCAGCAATTCAACATTCAGGAAAAGCATCACTCTGAACCAGCACGCCCTAAAACTCTCATCTTAATAAAATAATTGGTCAGTGTATGTGAGAAACTTGTGTTAACATGGAATATAGCATTTATTAAAAATGCAATTCTGAGTGTGCTGTTAATTTGGTAGGAATTTTGTTATTATTCAATGTTATTAAATACAAAGTGTCCTCAGTTGTTTGGTGATGAATATAGAGATGCACCAGAAATACAGAACTCCCACTGAGGTGGCATTACTGGCAGCTTCACTGCAGCAGGGAGTCTATTGCCGAAGGTGATGGTTTATTAATTCAATAGATTAACTTGATGGTGACATGATTATCTGCAGACTTGGGCTAATGATCATGTTTCTTCACATGGCAACCTGTTAACTTAGAGGCTCCCTACTAAAATATAAGTTACTTCAGGAAAATAGATCCAGGAATGATGACCAAACTTGAATTGATTATTGTGGCTTTAGTCAGGGGTTTACTTAACATCGTCTTCTCTGCACCGAATGTCAGAAAATTTTAATTACAGAAAGTACTGTACAAATGTACTTCCTAATAACGACAGACTAAAGATGCTCATTAGAACTTGATGTTTAGACAACGTTATGTTACCGAAAGTTACCACTGGGTAGATTTTTAAAAAGGTAGTGAATTAGTAAGGAACTATTAGTTTAATATTGATGATATTCGCATGTAGTGGACATTTTATAATGGGATAGATTTTATTTTCCCCGTTTAAATCCAAATGCACAAATTCGTGAAAAGTTGTCAGTGTTACAACGGATGTATGTAGCGCAATTTTAAGTCAGTCAATCAGTTACGCGGTGTGAGAGTTCCTCTGCAATTCTCCCTGCCCGTGAAGGCACGCTCACTTCACGATCGAGCGCGGGGCATCAGGTGCCAGGCTTTTCACTAAAATCGGCCCATTTTCCATGTTGGGCATCACAGTCCCGAAGGTCACATCAGTTGACTTTCAATTAGAGCAACTGATTACAATCATAAAATGCTATCACGTAGTTTTGGAAGTAATCACAGGGCGCAAGAAAATAAAGATTAAGAACTGTTCAGTACGTGTTACATGCAAGAAAAATAAAATGTATCGTTTGAGACGTCTGGAACTTGGTGGAATATTACCTAATATTACACAAGGTCTTCGTATTGATGACGAATTTTAATAATAACAAAGTTTAAATGGATCACCAACAATTTCAATCCATTGTCACTAAAATGTGCAAACTCCGTTTAGTTTAGTTTAAGTAAAGATCAAAGATAACATGATAAGTAGCTGGTAATTACGATACGGTTAACAGAAAGCACATCTTATTCCATTTAACTTTACTTAGAACCAGATCTCCTCATTTTAAGGCTCAAACGGAACACAGGGGCAATTCTTGTTTCGGCCCAATAAGGAAACAAATATTACGTTTCTACTGGGACCTGCTATTTGAACGGAAATAGTCAAACATCTGCCCCTCAATCAAAATTGCAACAGTGGTATCAATATTGGACTGTGTCACTCTTACAGCGGATAATTTTGTCCCAGGTCATAGACACTGGTTAATATCAAAGGACAAGTTAATCAAACAAAAAGCTCAAACAACAAAAATAGGCTGGAAACCTGAAATAAAAATCAAAAGGGAAGGATCTAGAGAACAAATCTGTCAAAAATATTAAACTTCATTACTGATCTCCACCACCGAAACAAACATAAAGGAAAATATAAAATCCATAAAAATAATTTCAACTTCACCCATCCACTTTCCTGCCCTTGCTTCAAAATCCAGTCCAACTTTTCTCAAAGTTGTCTCTTTCACAATACGGAGACTACATTGTTTGTGTGTGTGTGTGCGTTTTGTTGTGCTTTTGCTCTCTCATGTTTTGTTTTCCTCCGTCTGCTTTTCTCCGTACCTCTCATCAGTGATCAATTAGCCATTTGACATCAAAATTCAGAGAAGTTTCTCCTATGATTAATTCTGATCAATATTCACGCGATTCCAGGATATTCTGCTGGTATTGTCCCGCTAGAACTGGTGCGCAGGATTTTTTCTTCTTTCTTTATAACCAAAGATCGAGGTTGCCTTTAGATGTTTTTTGTTTATACATTCAGCCACATTAAGGCTTATAACGATTAGAAATTATTGTAGAATCTACCTCGGTTGCTCTGGGACAGCAAGCATTTAAGAACAGGGGGCGGGACAATGAAACCTAGAGGCAAAAAGACAAAGTCATGGCATTATAGATTCCAAAAAGATTTAACTCTGGGATATAATGAATCTTTACATAGTGGACTTTTAATGTCCCAATAGCTGTAACTGATGAAATGACATATTGATATAAAATAGCAAGTACCTATAAATGAAGACAATTAAATATATCCCTTCACAAATACACAGATGGGTAGTTAATGACTTCGATGACTAACATTCAAAACATGCAAATATTATATTTGCGTTTGTTTTGAACTCATACAGGTTGCACTAGTCATTTGCAAATTTTAATGATAAACTTTCAATATTCCTGCTGGTTACACAGGTCATTGATATATCAAATAGAGCCAACTGTTACCATTTCTTCCAATAACAGGCAAGAAATTCCGCTTTGTGGAATAGATTAGGAAGATTAATAAATTCTCTCTCTTTTCCACCAATTCTCAGCGGAAAAATTTAACCATATGGAAGGCGAAAATTAGAATTTCATCACATTAGTGCAAAATGTAATGAAAAGATGAGAACACCTGGGGCCAACTCTGAAAGACACAATTAAAAGGGTTTTAATGAAAGCGGGGAACAAATACATTGGTACCTCCAGTAATTCTGACACAGAGATTGATTTGCTGAAGATGTTGTAGAATATTGGTTGCGACTGATGCCACAGGAAAGAAAAGCTGCTATTAAACGCCCAGTGCCATCAGGGGATATCAAAGTCAAACAGAATAAATCCGAAATGGGAAATGGTTTTGCACTGTTTCGGTTCAGTACCGGGAGTTAGTGGAGGATACATAAATACATTTCGGCAATGTCCTCCTCCAGTTTTACACTGGCCAGGTCTGCGAGCTCTTGACTAAGAGATGGGGAGCTGAAGCATTAAGTGCGTTCACTGAACGGTGAAAGTCGCCACACATGTCAGCGAAAGGCATTTGTTCGATTTCTAACGGGACCAAAGGAAAGAAAAGCCCTGGAAAACATATGCGTTAAGTTGTGCGTACAGATGGCTGGAGGAATAATGGAGCGGGCGCCACCTCTCTAAGCCAGAGCTGTGTTTTCTTATCAGTGGAAAGTGGATGTGTACATTCAGCGATACAGGGCAAGGGAGCCCTCCAGTTGGGGGAGGGGTGGGGGGAAGAGAGAGAGAGAGAGAGAGAGAGAGAGGTGGAGGGGTGGCTGGGAGGGGGGGTGTAAGAGATCTGGCCGGCTGGCTTGTTTGTTACCGTTTTAATCCTATTAATTAAAACGTTAACCTGATTGGTGGACGCACGGTCCCAACAGGCAACCCTTCATAATAACCTGCTCTGAGATAATGATGTAAAAAGATTCCCGTCTGCTGATCACCACGGAAATATCTTGAAGGTGAATCCAACCAGATAAGCGTTAACGAGGTGTTCACCATCATCATCATCATCATCAGGACAGAGCAAGGGTTCGCACACAAAAAATAGAGAGAGAGAGAGAGAGAGAGTGTGCAGGCATCACCATCAAGTGGTGAAAAGATCAAAGTGAGGAACAAGTTGAGAAATTACGAATAGTTTATGCAACGACAAGAAGGAGGAGGAGGAGGAAGAGGCAATCGCAGCCGGCGAGAATGGAAAGGAGCGTCCACCTGAATGGACCACAGGACCAGGAGACTTTCCACTCGGCTCTCAGTGCCTCAGCCAAAAGGCTGGAGAGCACATTCCGGCCGGCGGCCGCCGCTCTCCAACTCTCGCGGGCCGAGTCCCGCTCGCCGCTGGTCTGCTACGAGGCGGCCGAGCCGGACGGAGTGTCCCAGCAGGCGGCAGCACACGGCGGCGGGCAGCAGCACCGGGAGGGGAGCGGCGGGGACCAGAGTGTGGATGATGACAGCGATGAGCGCTGTGAGTTAATGTTAGTACGGCAGGGTGGTCCAGACAGACCGGCCTCTCTGACCACTGGGGCTAGAGCAGAGAGCGGCTCAGCTAGTAAAAAAAACAAGGAGCAACGGGCCCTACGGCTCAGCATCAACGCCCGGGAGAGGAGAAGGATGCATGACTTAAACGATGCTCTGGACGAGCTGAGATCCGTCATTCCTTACGCCCACAGTCCGTCGGTCAGGAAACTCTCCAAAATCGCCACACTGCTGCTGGCCAAGAACTACATCCTGATGCAGGCTCAGGCTCTCGATGAGATGAGGAGGTTGGTAGCTTACCTCAACCAGGGGCAGAGTCTCCCTACCGCCCTGCCCCCGGCTGCTGCCGCCGCCGCCGCCCTCACCCCCAGCCTCGGAGCCTACGAGCAGGCGGCTGGAGGTTACCCGTTCCCCGCCGGAGGATTGGCGGTGGCGGCGGCGGCGGCGGCGGCTGCAGCGGCAACCGGGGCCAATTGTCCGGACAAGTGCACCGCGAACAACAGCGGCTCCCTGTACAACAATGTCACATCCGGTCTCTGCAAACAGTGCAGCGACAAGCCTTAAATCAAACCACAAAAAAATGAGGGGGGAGAAAGGACAAAGTCGCTAAACAGCATCGACAAACAAAAAGGGAAGTCAAAATATTAACATGACCCCAGGTCACCAGGATGAACTTTGTTTTTGGCTTGGAAGTTGTATCTAAGAACTGATGATTTGTACATAATTATTGTTGGAAAAGTTTTTTGGGGGGCGAGGAACTGGGGGAGACGATCAACAAAAAAAGTTTTTTTTGTTTTGGAACGGTGTATCTTTCAGTTTTGAACAGCTGTCCAGCCTCAGCAAATTTATTGTCTCAGAGATTCCATCGGTATCACTAGCTACTATGGATTTATTTATATTAGTATCATCCAATGCTTTCTCATAACAAAAAACAATCTGTCTGCTGTGATTACGACTGCGATACAAGCTGCGTTCGTTAACTTCTCTTTAAACTGTCCTCGAGTTAAAAATAGAGCTACAAATGGGCATAAACTTGCTCCTTTTGTATGTGTGTGTGTTTTCTAGACACAATCATCAGAATTGGAAAGGAAACCCGGAAATCGGTTATTGTGACAAAGGAATTTGATGTAAATTTATTTCTTCAGAGTCGGGGTTTTATAGGAAAAGGAGTTTATGAAACCGTTTAACATGACGCGGTTTTCTTTGTGTTTCACGTTACTGTACAGATTAAGATGTGTTCAAATATTTTTGTTACGTTTCTTATGACAAAAAGACGCTATTTACCCAAAGTGAGTTTTTTGTTTGCATGACGGCACAGTGACTGTCCATCTGCAATATATAAATATATAAATATCATATAAAGTATGTATAGAAGGGACTTGCGATGTTTTTACTGCTGTCGTGTGTTTGATTTGCAGTTTGTGTGAACTCTGGTGATAAGTCGGTACCACTGCCTCCTTAAAGGGTCTGCTGGCAGCTGATGATGTATGAAAGTGATTATGTACAAGCCTGCCCCTGATTATAATATATAACCATTTCTATGTGTCATACGTGTTGGAAAACAAATTTATTAAACATATTTTGAACAAACGATATGTATTCACTTTTTTTGGCCCGTAGCTAATCTTAAAAAAGGTAGCAAAAGTGGCGCAGGTTCGGTGCCATCATAATGAAAGTCTTTTCATAATACCACACTAATGGCTTTCTGAGTGAAACAATCGCTTTAGAAGGTAAATCGGGAAAATGATCACCGCTAATACAGAAGCAAGACATTCTGATAGACTGCCTGGTGGGCAGCCTTATAGTCAAGTCCTCCTTTCAAATCTTTCACTTCTAACAAAAAAGAAACATGTTGAAAAGGAAAATGCTGGCTCGCGAGACCGAACCAGATTTCATATAACGACATAGGGCGTGGAACTGAATTGTACTCTACCACTTGATATAAATTTGCATAATACCCCTTTTTCCCCAGTTATTTCTGAAGTCATTTATGAATGCTTAGATAATAAAATGTGAGGCTGGATGAACACAGCAGGCCCAGCAGCATCTCAGGAGCACAAAAGCTGACGTTTCGGGCCTAGACCCTTCATCAGAATGCTTAGAACCAGTTACGCTAGAAATGTAATAACCATTTCAACTACCCTGGCGCCGAAAAAGACTTGGGGAATACACTCCAGCTAATGGGGACGGCTTGGCCAGCTTTGAAGAGATACCGTTTGAACATTCAACCGAGCTGTTTGCGCTCAGCGGCCGGCTGTATGCCTTAGACAACACTAAACGTGGTAGGAACTGGATTTTTTTTCTTGCTCCGCTTATTGTCGAAAGATTAATCAGAAGCTGTAAGTTTTCAGGAACATTGCTTGTACCACAAAGCAATGGCTCGGCAGCCGAGGCAGAAGGGTTCACTAGCCCGAGGCCAAATGAAATGTCTCTCAGCATTTAGATTACAAAGCCTCGGTACACCTAATTATGATTATTAAAACAATTTCCATGACGATGTCTAATATTATGTTAATTTGAAAACAACTGTGTATGAAAACTGTCGACTATAATACCTAAATTCATTTAATGAAACACATCGTTAAGGCAATTAAACCTCCTGGATGTGATTAAGGAACATAATTGCGACACTGTTCATTGCTATAATTGGGTGTCTTTAATCAAGGGGTATACTAAGGAGCAACACTGGTATACTTTGTATTGTCCTCACTCTGCTGTCCATCACTCTGATTACGAATCAGTCCCAGCTACCAGAATTCTTTTTGCGTTATAACGTAATTGGATACCATTATAGTGAGATTTTTCTGCCCAGAATTTTGTTGATGTATCCCGCTCTGAATAACTGTCGTTTTATTTTAGAAATTTCACTGAGTAAAACTGGACCAATCTAGGCAGTTTAGCTTCAGTGACACAATAAGTACTGTATTGTTTACAATGGGTGTGTCAAGTTCTCAAAACATTACAAATCAATACAGTACACAGTCGCGTGTGTTACAGGTTAGAACACTGCTGATTGGATTGTGGAAAGATCCTTGCGTTTGACCGCAGTCATTACATGTAGATTCAGCCAGTACTGCGGGGAATTGCCAATGTAACAAGGGGGCAGTAATATCCCAAACATTCTATTACAATGCAATACGACTCATAAGTCAATTGATTATTTATCTCTTCAACTGTTAAAAGTACCAAGCCTAAACTTTCAAACAGCACACGCTTGGATGGGGCTAGATTCCAAATCGAACTTTTTTTTAGAAAAAATAAACAAATTTTATACGTTAATTTTTATACGTCTTCGCGAACTGTTATAATCTCAAACTGATTTTCTCCTATGTTAGGATCGCTAGGGCAAGCTTCACTGCTTCATCAAGACAGCAACAATGAGCGGGCTCCAAACGAGTGTTTAGGATACGCAACTGGGTGATCGGATCATTACGCCAAAAACGGCGGCATCTAAAAGTGGCTTTGCCAATATTTATTTTTCTACTGTTGTGCTTTGTTACTTTTAACACAGTTTTATTGTTTAATTTAAATCACGAAAATATTTAAGCCTATTATTCCTTCGAGGATACAACAAAGTCCCTGGTCGAAGAGTGACTGTAATCCTTTGCTTGTCCCAGCATGAGTGACATTGACTTTCATAATGTAATGACTTATGAAAGATATAATCATGTGTTAAATTGAATCCTCCGTTTAACTGTTAATGGTGTGCTCAGGGCACATTTACGTATTAGATGCTATGGTAACTAATTACTCTACCGCTGGAAAAAAAGAGGCGATAATGCACTTTCAGACTTTGAGAAATAATGACCAGAATTCACAAGCTACTGTAACCATCGTTCGTGTTAGGTTTGCACCGTAGGATAGGATAACCGGTGTTAATGTTACTTTTTCTCCTCGAGGATATATTTTCACGTTGTGATAATGAAAGGGAGATTGGCTTCATGTCTTCGAGGTGTAGGCAGGCTACATATAAGGCACTGTTTACCCCTACAGACTTTGATACATATATATGACAATTAAGCTAATTCAATTCAATTCAATTCAATTCATTTACTAGACAGCTTAAAAAGAATATATTTTTGCCTGGTTGTAGGACGATATAACTGTCTTGGATACATAACCTCACGTATAATTCTTTGGGACAAAGCTGATTATAAATTATTGTTGTATTGGCTATTCCACTGTAGAATGTAGAACGAGGCGCTCTCATTGCATTTTTGAGTTCGTTCAAGGACATATTTACTTAAAACGTGACACATTTCATGAGGTCAGGCTTTTTTTTACCTTCCCCGCTATTAAACCCTACGCCTTAGCAAAACAGATTTGGTAACTTATTTTCGGTTGCAGAAAAGTTTACAGCATTAATGGAAACATTGTTTATCAATAAGAAGACATCTTAAACACCAGCTTTGAAAGAAAGTAGTTTGTCATTGAAACTGTTGCAGACCCTACAGGATTGTGGACAAAAAGCAGATCCTACTATGATCGTGACATTTTGCGAGGAAGACAGAAATATATGTTTACTGTTAACTGAACAGATATTTAACAATTTTATTTTACAATTGATTTTGTTTTCTCGGTACGCCATATGATTTGCCAACTGGTTTGCGTTTTCATGTTGAACTGATTGAGAGATTACTATAGTTGATAACAATCCGACTGTACAATCTATTTCCCCAGCTGCATTTCAGTCTTAACCACTGTATCATGAACGCATTGCTAGCCCGCTAAAATATATTCAACATGCACCCATTCAGTCTTACTCTCAACCTCTGTTAATTTTTTTATTAATAACCAATCAGAAAGGTTGACACGTTGTGGGAAATAAAAAGCTGAAGTTTATGATCTGTGGCAAGCATTTTATTATGACATTTCGAAAATTACATACTTGATAATCAAACATTACTCGGTAGAACACAGAACGTCGTACAAGTGATTCAGATATTTAGATAATACATTCAAAGTGACATCGTAGGATATTTTAATTAGTTCATTGAAGGGGGCAGGAATAACAAGTTATAAATTTCCATGAAAAATAACTATTTTTTGTCTAGTCTCCTAAGCTGTTTACACAGTCAAATTCCTAGAACAATTTCTGAAACTGTTGGTTCACTGAAGCATAAAATGAATCATTGCAGCTATAGATCTATGATCGATTGCCAAGTTCACTTAAGGACTGGACTCAAACTGGTTAAATAATTTTACAAGCACAGCCTTATTTCATCAGGCAATAGCATATACTGGCAAATAATAGTTTGAAACTCTGCTATGTAATTTAGGACAGCAAATACTACGATTGTTCACTAATCACAGTTTTGCAAACTAGTTCCAAGACATACATTCAATATTTCACAAAATATTTTAATCCATCATGTCATCAATATGTTTATAATTTCAAACAATGACTATCTCAGTACTATCTTCTAACACAACACAACTTTATCACATCAACATGTGATAATAACATCTGTTATACATTACAAATATTTGAAATCATATAACAGAGGAGGACTGAAGTAATTAGTTCTGAATGTTCCTTTGCATCTGTACAAAGAATTCTATTAAGGTAAGTTGCAGCTAGCCAAGGAAGGTTGCAATGAAATATTTCCTGATCCGCTTTAGTTGATTTGGTCCATGTAACACATTTCACTGACAAGTTTTTATAATATCCATTAATTCTGTGCCTTTGAATAGTGACTTCTAGCAGTTTGTTTGTATTTCAAATGTACAATTTTTGTCCATGGCAGAAGATTTCATTTGTCAGGTAGGTACAAGCTCTGGAATTGTATTTTGGACCCCCAGTATACTATGTAAACACAAGCTGGAATATCTTACAAATTAACACTGATCAAAAAACATGATTTATTATTGTCAAAATGAAGAAATCAAACTGCACATGCTTAAATCAAATGGTTATTATTAAAGTGCTCTCTTAAAGAATTTTATGAATGTTTGCTAAGATGAGAACATCAAGTAAATACAGATGTTGGCATCAGCCTAGTAGAGTTCATGCATCTCAGAAGTCATTTGACTTTGCAGCGGTCAGTGCTAGAGAATTTTTGCTTTTGTTTCAGATTTCCAGTATCTGTAGTCCTTTGTTTTATTTTACCAAATAAAAATGCTGGAGAGATTAATCAGGTCCAGCAGCATTTGCGGAAAGAGAAGCAAAGTTAATGCTCAAAATTCTTCAGAAGTGCAAGTAATGGAAAATGCAGGATTTTATACTTTAGACAGAGGTGGATGAGGAGTCAGCATGACAAGTTGTACAGAAGCCCAGAGCAAAAAACAACAAAGGGGTTTCTAATTACAGCGACAGAGAAATGGTGACGTAAAATGGGTGTAAATTAAGATGCAGAAAGATGAAAATGAGATGTCTCAGCTTGTCAGCGAAGTAAAGACATAAGGTGATGACAAACGGAGTGTTGGGGGTGGGGGTGAAGGATGTAGGTAAAATGGGGGAAAGATGCCATGGGGTCAGGCTCTGACGTTGTGCAATTCAATTTTGAGTCAGTGAAGCTGTAAGGTGCCAAAGTGAAAAATGAGCTTGTTTGCTGGAATATTGCAGTGCATTCTACCAAATTGTTAGGATGGGAGAAAAATTTTCTTTTTTGAAATGCAGAGCAATGGGAAGGTCAGGGTAATTCTTGTGGGTGGAGGGAAGGAGTTCTGTGAGGCAGTCATAGAGTCATACAGCATGGAAAGAGATCCTTCGGTCTGAACAGTTCATGCCAACTATAATCCCAAACTAAACTAGTCCTACTTGCCTGCACTTGGCCTACATCTCTCCATACATTTCTTGTTCATGTACTTATCTAAATGTCTTTTAAACATTGTAACTGTACCTGCATCCAACACTTCCTTGGGAAGCTCATTACACATATGAATCACTCTCTGTGTAAAATAAATGGCCTTCATATCTTTTTTTAAATCTATGTCCTCTCACTTTAAAACTGTATCCCCTAGTCTTGAAATTCCTCACTCTCGGAAAAAGACACCTGTCATTTACCTTATCAATACCCCTTATTATTTTATAAGCCTTTATAAGGTCACCTCTCAACCTCCTATACTCTAGTGAAAAAAGTCCCAGGCTATCCAGCCTCTTCTTATAACTCAAACCCTCGATTCCCAGCAACATGGTGGTAAACCCTCTTCTGAACCACTTCCAATTTAATAATATTCTTCCTATGGCAGGGAAATAGTCTTATTGGAGATGGTCACTTCCAGTATAGAGAAGACAGCATTGTGCGCAGAGAATACACTAGACTAGATTGAAAGAAGTGGGCTTGAAACCATCTGTAATTTGTAAGGAGTGTTTTGGGGCCTTGAACAGTGAGGAGGGGGGAGGAATAGACATGTGTTACACCTTCTGCGATATTATTTTTATATTCACTAGTGGGACATGGGCTTCACTGCAGGGCCAGCATTTAGTGCCTGCCCCTACTTGCCCTTAAGAAGGAGATGAGCTGCCTTCTTGAACGATTGCAGTCCATATGTTGCAGGTTGACCCATAATGCCATTAAGGTGTTAATTCCCAGATTTTGTCCCAATGAAATCACGGAACAATGATATGTTTCCAAGTTAGAATGGTAAATGGTTTGGCACGAAAATTGCAGATGGTGGTGTTCACTCATTTCTGCTTGTCTTTCGAGATAGTAGTGGTCATGGGTTTAAAAGGCTCTGCCTAAAGATTATTCAGGAAATTCTGCAGTGCATCTTGTAGATAGTACACACTGCTGCTAGACCATCAATGGTGGAGGGAGGGATGTTTATGGATGTGATGCCAATCAAGCAGGCTGCTTTGCCCTGGATAGTGTCAAGCTTCTTGAGTGTTGTTAGAGTTGTACTTATCCAGGCAAGTAGGGAGTGTTCCAACACAGTCCTGACGTGTGCCTTGTATATGATGGGCAGGCTTTAGAGACTCAGGAGGTGAGTTAGTCTCCACAGTAGTCCTAGCCTCTGAGCTGTTTTTGTAGCCATTGTATTTGTATGGCCAGTTGGTTCAGTTTCTGGTCAATGATAACTCTCAGGATGTTGATAGTGGGGGATTTAGCAACACCATTGAATCTCAAGGGATAATGGTTAGACTGTTTCTTACTGGAGATGGTCATTTCCTAGCATTTGACCTGAAGTTACTTTCCACTTTTCAGCCCAATGGTGAAATTGGCCAGAACTTACTGTATTTAGATAGGGACTGCTCAGCGAATATCACTTTTAATGATAGAGGAAATGTCATTGATGATGCAGCTAAAAATAACTGTGCAAGGGTCACTACCCTGAGGAATTCCCTTAGAGATGCCCTGGAGCTAAGAACACTGACCTCTACAATCATTTTCCTACATGCCAAGTATGACACCAACTAGTGGAGCGATGTTATCTAGATACACATTGCCTTCAATTTTACCAGAACTCCCTAATGTCACAACCCTCAAATGTATCCTTAATGCCAAGATTGCTGGGAAATGTGCCATGAGGGAGAGTGAGTAAGTGTTAGGAATAATGGAGGAGTGAACCAGGGTGTTACAGAGAGAATGCTGACATGGGATTGGAGGAGAAGATTGTTTGTCGTGGTATATGCTGGAGGTGGCAGAAATGGCAGATGATGACCCTTTGAGCTGGGCTATGAAGTGAGAACAGGGGAAACTGATTCATATTTTATGTCTATTTGCGATACTTTATATAAATGATTATTTGAAACAAGCCTGAGATTTTACTTGTATAAACAAATCCTAATCAAGAAAGCAGACAGCTGAGTATAGAAAAGTGACGTCTTAAGTAGTGTGAATTTCTAAATGAAGGAAATTAACTATAAGAAAAAAGTATAGAGGAACCTTTTGCACTAGTCTGATACTTTTGGAAACCATACAGCAAAGCCTCAAATCCAAACTACTGATGAATCCATGTCATCAGTTTCTGTTTGCCTGCAGCCAAGTGCCCAGGTTATTTCATTAGGGAACTTAGCTGCAGGATGGCAAAAATCAAGTGGCTTCCCAAGTAGGTGAAATGTTGTCTGGGTGTTTAACTGTAAAATCTATACAGTTTACCTGATGGAGCATGGTGGATAATTCCTTCTGGTCCTTCTACATATAGTTGCCTCATTTCAAAAGGAATTCTTGAACTCCTACAGTAGAGAAGAGTTTGCACTGCCAAAAATATTTTACCACCTACATTAGTCCCACTTCTCTACACTGCTCTCATTTTCCAGTGCTAGGTCCATAGACTTGAATGTTATGACACTTTAAGTGCTCCTTTATGTAGTTTTTAAAGATTGTAAGGTTTCCCATCTCAAGCAACCTCCCAAGCAGTGGATTCCAGACTCTCACCACTCTCTGGGTGAAAAACTCCTCTAAAGCTCCTGCCTTTCACTATAATATTATGTCCCCTTTGTCACTGACTCTGCAACTAAAGGGAACAGATGATTAATGATAACCCTCTTCATGCCCCTCATAACCTTTATACCCCTCTATTTGGCCACCTTCAACCTATTCTGCTTTAGAAGAAAACAACCTGAGCTTATCCATACAACATCTCTTCATTATTGAAATTCCCTATCTCAGGCAACATCCTGGTGAATCTCCTCTGCACCCCCTCCAGTGTAAATCCACCCTTCCTATGGTGCAGTGACTAGAACCACACACAGTACTCCAGCTGTGGCCTGAACAAAGTCCTGTACAACTCCAACATAACCTCCCTGCTCTTATAATCTGCATGACTACTGACCAAGGCAAGTGTCCCATATGTCTGAATTACCCTATTAACCTTTCCTGGTACCTTCAGGAATCTGTGGCCAGCAACCCAAGAACCCTCTGGTCTTCTGAGCTTCCTAGTATCCTGCCAATCATTGAGTATTTCCTTTGTCTTGTTCCTTCTCCCTAAGTCCATTAGCTCACATTTATCAAGGTTAAATTCTATCTGCCACTGATCTACCAATCTCACCACTTTCTTTTTTTATCCTCACTGTTACGAAGCAATTTGCTTTGAAAATGTATGAACTATATATAATATTTAGTTAGGACAACACTACCCAACTATTACATTAGCCCCCTGAGGCTAAGGGGCAAGAACTCTGGCTCCAAAATAAGTCCATTCCTTGAGTTACACTCTAAATACCTCTGCAGGTCAGTTATCAACATTACCCTGAAATAATGCAGAGCTACATGCCCCATGCTTTGGACGGCTGCTTCTGTCAACTATTTTCAAATATTTCATTATGGCATATAACATCTAGGAGCTATCTCAACCCCAATAATCAGTCAACACTCAAATCTCACCAAAGATCATTCATCCAAATGGAACAGTCATTAGTTGGTCATTAGACAACTGTCAGGGACAGGTTTGAGCTCATTAGAAGGGATGGTAGGTAGCAAGCACTCCTGATAAATGCTGTGAAGAATGCAACTCATAAACTTTGAATGTGTTTCCATTAGCATTCTGGCTGCAGTGTGCTCAGGAACCGCACTCACAGTGTTGCTCCCAGTTGGAAGCTTGCAGTTCCAGTAGAAATTGCTTACTTCTCAAATCCCAAAAAGAGCCAACAGTCAAACTGTGCTTACATCCTTTGACTGTACGGAGCAATATCTGCTTTTTTACACTTAGTTTCATCATCATCATTAGATGAGTGATATGGGTTGTGAATTCACCCAGAACTGCTCCCACTTCACTGCCGAAGGTTGGCAGAAACATTCCAGCAATTCAGAAGTGGGATTTCTGCTACCCCTTCTGTGAAGTTAAGTGGGTGGCTGGATGCAATGCTTGGGAAAGTTGATACATATTACTTTAAAAATACTTTCACTTCTTTACGTGTTTTATTAATTTCTATGAAAATAAAATCTTCATTCAAGTAACCACAAATATAGTCAATACAGTAAAATATCCTCGATGGTGCACCTTGTCATCCAACTGTGTCCTTTTTTCGCTCTTACAGCATATTGGGTGGTATTTTCTGTTCCTGTGAAGACATTAGCAATTCTGATACTTTTGGAAAAATACAGCAAAATTGGAAAAATCCGATTCATGATGTTAAGAAAATAATTTCTCATTTTCCCTTTCAGATTTAAACAGCAATTTCTGAATCTCGCTGATAAGTGGCATTTACCTTATTTCCAGTTATTTGCATCTCACTGTTAGCCACGCTCACCTCTTTTCTATTCCTTCCCCCCAATTACCCCTTCGTTCCCCAAGAAAGCAGACAGCAGCAATTCCTGAAATGAAAGGCGGAGCAGTAAGCGGACAGCAGCTGCTCGTTACATGCGTTTCCGGGACCTCACTTTCGCCACTGTTCCCCGCTACGCTTCGTAGACATCATCCATGGAACAGACCGTCCCTCTTCCGGGTATCATCAAACGACCACCCCCACCACAGCATCGTGGCCGCGTTGTAATCAACTCAAACACGTCTTTGGTCCTTCAGGGCTTCACTTTGAAGTTCACGCTTACTCATGACTTGGATGCTTCTGTCAACTCACTTTGCATGCAGGGACACTCATGCATCACCTCCATCTGATAGGCTGCATCTGATATACCTTTGAACTTGCTTCTTTGGTGCGCGCACTTTGTGCTAACACGGAAATTGCCAGCCTTTCTGACTCACTTTGATTTTAAATGTACATAACAAAGCAGGTAGCTTGTCATGGTACAGGGCTCTGAACAGACAATAGGGTGGACATGCTGCTGTAAAGCTCCAACGTCATGCTTACAGCAACCAATGTTGGACGCACACTGAATGTGCTTCGGTCAAATAACCATGTCTGAAAAGGCAAAGGGCATTAACCCTTGGTGGGGTCAAGACTTAGTCAAGGGCCTTGTCTGATAACGATTCCAAGGGGTTGGCCATGGTTAGGGAATTGCTTGGACATTCCAGAATCCAGTGTCTTTGCGATCCCAGGATTAGGCTGTGCTCAGTCCTGCAGCTGAAGAGCCTGCAGTTCAAGGATTATAGGTACATTGGTCAGCATACCGTAGAGATCTCAGTCTGGGGGCTGAGCCATGCTCTGTGAGAAGGTCCTTATAGGTCAGTCTAGGAATCGGCCCATGGTCAGTCTTGTTGGGGGTGAGGGAGTTATTGGCATTAATGGGAGGGGTGTTTATCGGGAGCAGACTATGGCATGTGGGGGAAAGTGGGAAACGGAAGTCTGATGATAGGGTCCATTGGACTGGTTGCTGACAGAAGACCAACAGTGAAAGTGAGGCTGGGGTCGGGGGGGTGGGCGGCGATTAAAGGATTGAGTTTTACAGAACCTGGCAGGGAATTAGATGGTTCAGAAAGAGAGTTTTCACAAGTTTCAATCACTCTGATAACTTTGTGGTGACACTGTGGGGTCAACGAGGCAATTCTCAAAACCATGGACTCAGTAGATAAATTAAGGACATTAATGAACATCTGAAGTGCTGAAAGGTCATCTGGGATGCAAGAACAACAACACAAAACAGACTATGTAGTATGAAGTATGGAGAGTGGGAGAATCATTCTGTAACTTGACTGCGAGTCATTCAGGTGAAAAGAAGCTAAAACTGTCCCACCTCCAAACAAAAGTCAACAATGCAATAACTAGTGAAGATGTCTACCGCCACACACACAGTGAGTAGAGTACTGTTTTCATTTTGATGGTGGGTACAATTCTTTGAACATGAGACTGTTCTGGGGGCAATTGTATGAATCATGCAGCCACTAATTCTGTGATGTTACCCACCTGGTACCAAATTGCAATCTATTGGCAGGCAATTCTTT
This sequence comes from Stegostoma tigrinum, assembly GCF_030684315.1. Classification (NCBI taxonomy): domain Eukaryota; kingdom Metazoa; phylum Chordata; class Chondrichthyes; order Orectolobiformes; family Stegostomatidae; genus Stegostoma; species Stegostoma tigrinum. The sequence goes on along the minus strand of NC_081358.1, from coordinate 32,857,881 downwards.
TCGCAAGATTGAAGATTAAAACATTTTTAAGCTTTCATAACCATTATATCAACTTGCATCAATTGCCTTCTTGCCTTTTTTTTATCCATTTGCAGGATGTGGGTGTCACTGCCGAGGCCAGCATTTATTGCCATCCCTAATTGCCTAGAGGGCAGTTAAGAGTCAATCACATTGTAGTAGGTCTGGGCAGGCCAGGTAAGAGCGGCAGTTTCCTTCCCCAAAGGGCATTAGATGTTAGAGAAGCTAACGTATACAGATATTAACTTAAATGTCTCATCTTGGTTTGCCATCTCTGCATCAGTTTTTGTGCCCGATACTGGAAGACAATGCTTGAGAGTTGCCATATTCTTACATCAGATTGTCAGTAGTAAGCCAGGGCAAGATCAGTGATGTTGACAGTGGTTTTTCTTTTGGGAACGGCATCATCGCTGTAGCTAAGTGCCTAAATCTCACACCCAAATGTAGTTTGCATACTCTGGTTCCACAATATACACCTGGGTAAGGTTACATACTTCAGAGTTCCTTATTGAGGCATGACATTGGTTCCCTACTATGTCAGGGCATAACATGAGATTTCAATGTGATTGATGTGAATACTCATGAGTACTGTTACTCGTGTGCTTTTAACTGTGACATTCCTCACAGATTATCAGGTCGTGCACCTGAGATTGACCCTGTAGTTGGAGGTCTCCTTGTGGCACTGGTACGTCTCTTTTGAAAGCATCAATGGTTAGAGCAATTACATCATCTCAAAGCCGAGCCAAAACCAGTAACGTCCAGCAGCTGCGACACAGCCCCCAGAGGGAGAAACAGGAGGGTGAAGGTTCCCTGGCTGTGGAGAATGATCAGACCAGAAAGGAGATAACACAGTGTGGAGCTGGAGGAACACAGCAGGCCAGGCAGCATCAGAGGAGCAGGAAATTTGATGTTGCAGTTTGGAGTACATCTCTATGACTCTATGATTAGATAGGTTAGGTGCAAAAGAGGTGTTTCTCATGGAGAAGTCCAGAACCAGGGGTTTATGGATAAGGGGGTCAACCTTTTAGGACTGAGGTGAGAAGATCTTTTTTCATCCAGAAAGTGATGAGCCTATGGAATTCTCTACCACAGGAAGTGGTTGAGACCAAAACATTGTGTTTTCAAGCAGGAAGGAGATATAGCTCTTGGGCATAAAGGAATCAAAGGATACAAGGGAGGGTGGGATCAGGGTATTGAGCTAGATGATCATCACGATCATACTGAATGGGAGAGCAGGGTTCAAACAGTCAAATGGCTGAGTCCTGTTCCTCTTGCTGATGCCACTGCCTCACCGACCCGCTCTCGTCATCGCTGCCTCACCGACCCGCTCTCGTCATTGCCCCCTCACCGATCTGATCTCATCATCGCCCCCTCACCGATCATCATCGCCCCCTCACCGGTCTGCTCTCATCATTGCCCCCTCACCGATCTGTTCTCATCCTCACCCCCTCACCAATCTGTTCTCATCATCGCCCCCTCACCGATCTGATCTCATCATCGCCCCCCCACCGATCTGTTCTCATCATCACCCCCTCACCAATCTGTTCTCATCATCGCCCCCTCACCGATCTGCTCTCGTCATCGCCCCCTCACCGATCTGCTCTCATCATCGCCCCCTCACCGATCTGCTCTCGTCATCGCCCCCTCACCGATCTGCTCTCATCATCGCCCCCTCACCAATCTGCTCTCGTCATCACCCCCTCACCAATCTGCTCTCGTCATCAACTCCTCACCGATCTGTTCTTATCATCGCTGCCTCACCGATCGGTTCTCATCATCGCCCCCTCACCAGTCTGCTCTCATCATCGCCCACTCGCCAGTCTGTTCTCATCATCGCCCCCTCACTGGTCTGATCTCATCATCACTGCCTCCCCGATCTGCTCTCATCATCGCTGCCTCACCGGCTGCTCTCATCATCGCCCCCTCACCAGTCTGCTCTCGTCATCGCTGCCTCACCGACCCGCTCTCATCATTGCCCCCTCACCAAACTGCTTTCATCATCGCAATCGCACCATCTGCTCTCATCATCGCCCCCCTCCCCGATCTGCTCTCGCCATCGCCCCCTCACCGATCTGCTCTCGCCATCGCCCCCTCACCGATTTGCTCTCGTCATCGCCCCCTCACTGATCTGCTCTTGTCACCGCCCCCTCTCCGATCGGCTCTCATCATCGCCCCCTCCCCGCTCTTCTCTCGTCATTGCCCCCTCACCGATCTGCTCTCATCATCGCCCCCTCACTGATCTGCTCTCGTCACCGCCCCCTCTCCGATCGGCTCTCATCATCGCCCCCTCCCCGCTCTTCTCTCGTCATCGCCCCCTCACCGATCTGCTCTCATCATCGCCCCCTCCCCGCTCTTCTCTTGTCATCGCCCCCTCACCGATCTGCTCTCATCATCGCCCCCTCACCGATCTGCTCTCATCATCGCCCCCTCACCGATCTGCTCTCGTCATCACCCCCTCACCAATCTGCTCTCGTCATCACCCCCTCACCAATCTGCTCTCATCATCGCCACCTCACCGATCTGCTCTCATCATCGCCACCTCACCGATCTGCTCTCATCATCGCCACCTCACCGATCTGCTCTTGTCATTGCCCCCTCACCGATCTGATCTCATCATCGCCCCCTCACCGGTCTGATCTCATCATTGCCCCCTCACCGATCTGATCTCATCATTGCTGTCTCCCCGACCTGCTCTCATCATTGCTGCTTCACCGATCTGCTCTCATCCTCTCCTCCTCACTGATCTGCTCTCATCGTCGCCCCCTCACTGATCTGCTCTCATCATCGCCCCCTCACTGATCTGCTCTCATCATCGTCCCCTCACTGATCTGCTCTCATCATCGTCCCCTCACCGATCTGGTCTCATCATAACTCCCTCAACGATCTGCTCTCATCATCACTACCTCACCGGTCTGCTCTTGCCATTGCCCCCTCACCAATCTGCTGTCATCATCACTACCTCACCGGTCCCCTCTCACTTCTGAACCTGCCCACTCTTGATCACCACCACTGCTCTTGCCCACATTTGACCCAGAATTGCTGGAGGACATGGCCTATGCATTCAGCTCCCACCACATCATTCCCAGCTACGGTTTGACTCCTTCCCATCTCCATGCCACCACCGTGCAGGACTTCTTCCACTATCAGCTGCAAAGATGTGTCAGGGATGTGCTCACAGGAGTATGCTCTTGAGCCTGATCTAGAAATAGAACCCACCAAGGTGAATGACTTTGTGCTGGGAGAGGGTGCAGGAGAACGCCCTGAAAGTGCAGGCTCTTGAGTGCCAATGATGCCAGCCTCCTCTTGGCAGAGGTTCACTGGCAGTGATTAGTGCCGGTGTAAGAGAAGAGAGGATATGAGTTTAGTGAAAGGGAGAGAACCTTGTGCAGGTTATGAACAAGTTAGCTCTGTTTTTAATGGAAAAACAGAAAAATACTGCCCAGGGAAGTTGGTCATCCATGAATGTCTCCGCATCTCCATATTAATGATTGAATTCCAGTCAAACTGATTATTTTCTCTTCATCAAGGGAGAGAAGACTAATGTCCCCCATTACTGGTTTTATAGAGTCATAGAGTTGTACAGCACAGAAACAGACAGTCCAACCCAACCATATTGACATGATATCCTAAGTACAAGTGTTCTGAGGAAGGGTCTCCAGACCAGAAACATGAACTCTGTTTTTCCCTTCACAGGTGCTGCCAGACCTGCTGAGCTTCTCCGGCAACTTTTGTTTTTGTTCCTAAATAAAAGTAGTCCCATTTGCCAGCATTTGTCCCATATCCCTCTAAACCCTTCCTATTCATGTACCCATCCAGATGCCTCTTAAACATCGCAATTGTACCAGCCTCCACGACTTCCTCTGGCAGCTCATTCCATACATGCACCGCCTTCTGCATGAAAATGTTGCCCCTTAGTTGCCCCTTTTATATCTTTCCCCTCCCACCTTAATCAATGCCCTCTAGTTTTGGACTTCCCTGCCACTGGGAAAAAATCCTTGGCTATTCACCTTATCTATGTCCCTCTTGCCTTATAAATGTTTATAAGGTCACCCCTCAGCCTCTGACTCTCCAGGCCCAGCCTATTCAGCCTCTCCCTATAGCTAAAACCTCCAGCCCTGGCAACATCCTTGTAAATCCTTTCTGAACCCTTTCAAGATTCACACCATCGTTCCTATAGCAGGAAGACCAGAAATGAAAGCAGTATTCCAATTGTGGCCTAACTAATTACTGTATAGCTGCAATATGACATCCTATCTCTTAGACTCAATGTTAACCTTCTTGGCCCAGTTATAAGATATTTGTTTATACAAAGATGCAAAGGAGTGACTGAATATGATGAAAATGAGTTGGAGAGCTTTGAGTGATGATGCAAGAACAAGAGAAGTGGTGAGGTGTTCCCAGTGTGTGAATAGGAAGTGCAGAGAGAATGAAGGCTTAGTCATTTGAGAGGTTGAGATGGTCAGAGCCAGTGAGTAGAAATGCTGCAAGAAATAGTGAGAGTTGCCATTCCTGAGCCTCAGTGGGAGATATGGAGGTCCTGTGATTGTGAGGTAGCACCGATAATGATGGCACTCAGCCTTGCAGAGCAAGAAGGCCATTAAGCTTCTATCTGTACTGTTGGTGCTATGTTTCACCCAGGACTCTGCACTGACACTGGATTGGTACCTCAGAACCTCCAGAACCCCATCATCATTGTGAGCTTTCCCCTGTGGGCCACAACTTCGGTGATAACATTAAAGCATCACTCAAGTGAGGGACACATTCTGGCTTTCAGTATCTGAAGTGCTGTGGAGCTAAGGTTTAAATAAGGCGTTACTGACAAGAACACCTCAAAGTCCCAACATTAGCAATCACTAGAGCATTTCCTACTGCCTGGTTCTATGGTCAGACAACAAAGAGGGTGGTTTATATATTAATGAGCTGAAGAAAGGAAGATTGCGTGAGAAAACCCGACATCTGTTAGAGCAGCCCAGCCACCATTAATGGCTTTGACGAGTCTTTGTGTCACATTAGAAAAACATTTTCCCATAAAAATAACATGAGAAATTTCAGCCCAGAGCCTGGCCAATAACTACCTATGTGGGTAAGTGTGACCACAATCATACGTTCTTTATCTTTGTTGCATACCTGTACATGTCCAATTACCAAAAAAATGCTTGGATATTGTTGAAACATTGTTATTTCACTAAGTATAGAGTCAATCATCTATACCTGCATAAGGTAAAGTATACTGATGACAAAATGAGTCTGATTATTTCAGAAAGAATAATGTCACATGATAATTTCTTATATCAGAAATAAGGGTCTGCAATTATGCAGCTGATTGGAGGTAGACGCTGAGAGCACAGGAGGCCCAGAAAGTGAATACAAAATATGTTAATCATTAATTAAATTGAGAAGATTAAATAATTTAATTAAGTTCATTAAATTTCCAATTAGCTTTAGTTACCTCCAACACTGTCCCAAAATATCAGTTTTGAAGATCTCATTGGGTTTACCTTACTGATAACTTCTTTGTAAGCGTTGATTAAAAAAAATCATAAATTTGTAACATTGCATGGAACAGTTCTGCAGCCTAAAATCTCTTCATATTTGCCTCAGGTGACAGTCAAGACAAAATGCATGCTTGTGGAAGGATAATGGGAACATTATGGGTTGACAACAGACGCAGCATCAAGATTAAATCTTTGTGGATTGTAGCCAACACTGGTCACTACTTTTCTTGGGAATGATCTCAATCTCATAAGAATGGTGAATTATGAAAATAACGTGGAAGTGATACAAGTTTTTGATGTGTTTTGAACAATTGTGCCAAAATGTGCTTTGTGTCAAAAGGCATGCACAATCTTGGTTTGAATTTTGTATATCCGAAGCTCCTTCACAACATCCAACATTAGGAATCGATCAAGGGCAGGCAGAAGGGGTCAGTGTAGTCTGGTGTCATATTTGGCAAAAGATCATAGGCCAAAGGGCCCATTCCTGTGCTGCACAGTTCTATGTTCTGTCCATTTATGAAAGAGCTGTGATGGTGGGAGAATATGCAGCAGTTGTGATGAAGATGTGGTAGTTTTTCTCCAACAAGTTTGCAAACAAAATAAAAATGGTTGTATAACAGGGCATACTACTATATTTTCACATCAAATTCTTGAGTCTGAACATTGTTCAGTTTCATAATGCCTTCTCTCTTTGCTTTATGGAATGTGCTTTGGTCATCTCAATTCAATTCATCAGACTGCTATTTCAGAGTGGTGGATGTGAGGACTAAGTGAACTCAATCTTTATTGTTGTTGGGGGGAGAGGGTTTGAGGGCAGAAGGGCAGGAAATGGAGGAGATGCGTTTGAGGGTATCCTTAATTACAGCCGAGGGGAAATTATGGTCCCTAAAATAGAAGGCTGTTTGGGATATCCTGAAGTAGAATGCCTCATCCTGGGAGCAGATGCAGCAGAGGCAGAGGAGTTGGGAATATGGGATAGTTTTTTGCAGAAAGATGGTTGAGAGGAGGTGTAATCGAGGTAGTTGTGGCAGTCAATAGGTTTGAAATGGATGTTGGTAGCACTGTTCTACCTCGCTACCCAGGGCCTTACCATGAATTGCAAAGGTTTGTTTAACCAAAATGTAATGCTTCACATTTATCAAAATTAAACTCCATCTGCCACTCCTTCATTTACTAATCATGCCTTCTATATTCGCTTCCAAATTATTTATATAAATGACAATCAAACATGGACCCAGTACTGATCCCTGTGGAACAGGTCTCCAATCAGAAGAACAGCTCTACACCACCACCCTCTGTATCCAACTGTAAAGCCAATTTTGTATGTGATCGGCAAGCTGTCCCTGAATCCCATGTGGTCTAACTTCACTAATTAGTCTACTATGTTGAACCTTGCCAAAGGCTTTACAAAAGTCTAAATAAACAATGTCTACCGCTCCGTCCTCATCAAACATATTGGTCACTTCATTAAAAAAAACTCGATCAAGTTTGTGAGACATGACTTTCCTTGCAGAAAAACATTGCTGACTACTCCTAATTGGCTCTTGCCTCTCAAAATGCATGCAAATCCTATCTTTCAGAATCACCTCCAACAACCCAGCCACCACCAGTGTCAGACGCGCAGGCCTGGAGTTTCTAGGCTTCTCCTTACAGCCTTTCTTAAGCAATGGCACAAGACCTCGCCACCCAGTACTTCAGTGGTCTTTATAAATGATACAAATATTCCTGCTAGACAGCCTGTACTTTTTTCACTAACTTCCCACAATGTCCTGGGATACACTTGATCAGGTGCTGGAGTTTTAGCCGCCTTTATGTTTTCTAAGATCTCCAGCACTTCCCCTTCTGTAATGTGAACTGTTTTCAAAACATCAACATTATTGCCCCGATCATATTTCTCACGTTCTTGAGAACTGCAGGGACCAGCAACCATATATCATGAACTAACTGATCTTAGTAAGTTTTTCTCAATTGGAAACTACTGACAATGCAAAAAAAGTGGAATATTGGAAAGTTGTCTGTTATAATATTTACTTGAAAATGATAGTAATAGGTCATGCTGAAAATTGGACTGATACCTTTGTGAATTTTTTTATACCATTTTCAATGCAATGAAATAACCTTTGTGTAAATTGCAGTACATATAAAATTTTAACAAGTATTTTGACTACTCCCAGCATGATGCTGTCATTAAGTGTGGCATTTCATTTTGGCATTCTCTTTGTGAGACCCTGGTCCATTCCTCTATCACATTGAACATCTTTTCCCCTTTCCGCAGCAGCTTCGTTTTTAAGTACAGAAGGTATAACACATTCCTCTGACCCACCTTCCTTCCCATTCACTCCTTCACTCTTTGTATATTTCACTTCCTGTACATAAGATGATTCTTTCCATACTGGGAAAACCATCTTGATTTGATTTGTTATAGTCATGAGTACCTATGTACAGTGAAAAGCTTTGTTTGTGAGCAGTACAGGTAGATCACAGTAAGCAAGGACAGATCATAGGGTGCTTAGACAGAGTGAGGCATACAGGTTTCACTACACAGGAGGTGTGAGAAGCAAGATCAACATTATTTGAAAATAGGGCGTCCATTCAGAAGTCTAATAACAGCAGAGAAGAAGTGATTCTTGAACCTGTTGATGCATGTCTTCAAGCTTCTGTATCTTCTGCCTGATGGGACATATTGTAGGAGAGCATTACTGGGGTAAGAGGGTCTTTGATGATGTTGGCAGCCTTTTGGCGGCAACGAGAAATGTAAATGGAGTCTATGTTTGGAAGATAACACAGTGTGAAGCTGGATGAACAGTGGGCCAAGCAGCATCAGAGGAGCAGGAAAGCTGACATTTCGGGTCAAGACCCTTCTTCAGAAATGGGGTAGGGGAAGGGGATTCTGAAATAAATAGGGAGACAGGGGGAGGCGCATAGAAGATGGATAAAGGAGAAGATAGGGTGAGAAGAGACAGGCAGGTCCAAGAGGCAGGGTTAGAGCCGGTGAATGTGAATGTAGGTGGGGAGTTAGGGGGGGATAGGTCAATCCAGGGAGGACGGACAGGTCAGGGGAGCGGGATGAGATTAGTGGGTAGGGGTTGGGGGTGTGGCTTGAAGTGGGAGGAATGGTTAGGGAGGCGGGGACTAGCTGGGTTGGTTTTGGCATGTGGTCGAGGGACGGGAGATTTTGAAGCTTGTGAAATCCACATTGATACCCTTGGGCTGCAGAGTTCCCAAGCGAAATATTTCTCCAGCATCGGCAGTTCCTACTATCTCTATGTTTGGGAGGTTGGCTTCCGTGATAAGTTCACAACCTTCATTAGTTTTGTACGGTCCTGGGCAGACCAGTTGCCGCACCAGGCCATGATGCAGTTAGCCCACACAGGATCTGAGCGCTCAGCCAGGGACATCGTCCACGCCCATCACTTTCCATAGGTCGACTTAGTTGACGTCTGTGGTGGTGACAGAGGGGACAGGTGTGCCCAGGCTGTCAGGACAGGCATTGCTGCTGATGGTATTCAGTTCTGTGAAGAGAAATAGATTTATTGGTGAGGGAGTCAGGGAGATATGGAGAGGGAGTAAGGAAATATGGAGAGGGAGTCAGAGAGATAGGGAGAGGGATATAGAGAGTGAGTCAGAGGCATAAAGAGGGAGTGGGAGAGACACAGAGAAGGGTTCAGAGAGAAATGGAGGGAGAGTCAGGGTGATAGAAAGAGTCAAGGAGATATGAAGAGGGAATCAGGAGATAAGGATAGGGAGTGGAGAAATATCGACAGGGTGTCAGGAAGGCGTGGCAAGGGAGTCAGGAATATGTAAGGATGGAATTTGGAGAGGAGATGTTGCTTTCACTAAACCTCTAATTCATAATTCACCTTTTTGATAAATACGTCAGCACCCATTTCTAGCACAAGAACAAAGTTGCTGGAAAAGCTCAGCAGGTCTGGCAGCATCTGTGAAGGGAAAAAACAGAGTTAATGTTTTGGGTCTTGTGACACTTCCTCAGAATGGGGCAGCAGTCCCATTTCTAAATGGACTACCGTATGCCAGTGATTTCTAGATCAGTGATCTCATAGGCTACGTGAGAGCCTGCCACTCCACATCACCACTGCCCCCCACCCTGTTGTTAGTCACTAACAGTCCCCAATAACAACTAGTCACCCTCCCAGCCTGATCGTTAGCAACTCCTTTGTCTGTCCAACTGTCTTTTCCTCCGTTTGGGCTCTATCCTATAGTTTACACCCTACCCCACACGCCTCCCTATCTTCTGCATATAAACTGATGTTTTCCCAGCCGCCATCAGTTCTAAGGAAGGGTCACCGGACCTGAAACGTTAACTCTGTTTTCTCCTCCACAGATGCTGCCAGACTTGCTGAGCTTTTCCAGCAACTTTGCTACTGTTCCT